>NW_027279860.1:0-352390 GCF_046629955.1 Centroberyx affinis | reverse complement strand
CGTACAACCATCCTACCTACTTCTTACGTATATACCTACTTTCCTACCTACATATCTCCTACCTAGTTACCTATTTACCTACTTACCTACTTAAATACCTACCTACCTACAACATATCTACCACATATGGATAGCAGCGGAGCATGGAGAGAGCAAGAGAGTTTGTATGTGTATGCATGAGAGAGAGCGTCTGTGTGTGTGTCTGTGTGTGTATAACCGAAAGAGAAAAAACATTAAAAGAGAAATTTCTAGATGTACTGTATGTGTCTGTGTATCGTCGTTATTAGGTGAAGACCTTGTTTAATCTAACTTTGATGATATGGATCAATCAATTGAAGGATTACATGGCTCCTCTGGGTTGAGGAAGTTCTACGACCTCTTCGGCTTATGAAAACCTTTCAAAGCCCATTGGATAAAGTGAAAAAATGCATGGTGGTAAAGTTAAAAATAAGGCTGTATTTCTTAGTTCCTGACAAATTGACATTTTGGAGATACAAGGTTTTCACTCGACAACAGTGATATGTATGTATGTGTGTGCGTATATGCGGGTATTTATGCCTACGTATGGGTGGGGGTGCGTATATGCGTATATATATACGTATATGCTTACGTGTGTGTGTTCATCTTTTCAGCGTGGGAGTGCCTTTTGGGTCATTTGCGTCACACTTCACCCCAGGGAGCTGCACAAAGCATCCTGACTCCTCCAAAGTTCTCCTCAGTTCCTGAATAAACTTCGGAGCATCAAGTCAATACGTTAACCTTTGAAGCCCGGCCTCCCCCAGCTTAGATCAACACACCCACCCTAGTGTAAGTTATTACTGGGGACACAATGTCCGCTACATCTGCTGACCGCTATGGTATTATTGGATGTGCATAAATGTTATGCTATATGTCATCTTAATGGGTCAGCTCCATTGGAACTATCAAGTATCTCATATGGGTAAATGTAAAAAAAAAAATGCACACCTGCAGAAAACACATATTAATGGTATCATTGTTATTACTGAATCTGTAAGAATGCTATGCTATATGTCAACTTTATGACTCAGCTCATTAAAGATGTGGTGTATGTTTCATTTCATGCACACATACAAACAAACACACACACACGCTATGAGTATAAATGCTATGCTATATGTTAACTTAACAGATCAGCTTCGTTGGGTCTATGAAGAATCTCACCGGTGTAAATGTAACAAAAATTCAATGCTTGCAAAGCACACCTGTACGTGCGCACTCATGCACGCACAGAAACCGCACGGACACACTATGGATTATTCAGTGTGTATAAATGTTGTGCTACATGTCATCTTTCGTGCTTGCAAAACACACATCTAGGGGCACACACAAACACACACACAAATGTGAGCACAAACACAAATATATTCTATATATACACAGATATATTCTTCAAGACTACTGCAGTGTCTGACCTACTGGAATGTTATGTTTGAGTGATTCTGGATGGCTGCTGTCTGCATGGAACAGTGTGTTGCGGCCCAATGATTATCCCAACTCAAGGCTGCTGTCACTAGTTTTAGATATCGACAGATCCAGAAAATTGATACTCATGAGGCTATACTCTTCAATGAAGGTGACATTTGTATCACTGCTATTGACATATTGTATAAATGAGGTGAATTCATCTTCAGAACCGTTCCAGATTAGCACAGTATCATCTATAAATCTACGGTATAAATAGACTTTAGAGAAAAAAGAATTGGATGTGGGGTTATTAATTAACTTTTTCCTGCCAATGACCCATAAAGAGGTTGGCATAATTGGGCGCAAAGCTGCACCCATGGCAGTACCTTGTGACTGAATATAATAAGATCTGGCATATTGGAAAAAGATTAATTTGAGGGCCATCTCTGTTAAACTGAGTAACAAGTCATAGGTGCAGCTTTTGCGCCCAATTATGTTGGTTTCCTTTAATTATCCCTGTGGCACAGATAATCTACTGTGGAATTCTACATTTTGGAACATATAATTGGTAATAATGAGTTGTACATTTTTTATTTATTTTCATTTGGCACTAAAATGTTTGGGACTAAAATGAGCGAGGGCATCTTTCTAGAGCCGCCATTTTGCACCGACGTTCAACAATCATACAGGGAGAAATCCATCGTAGAAGAGACAGAGATTGAAATAAACAAAGATAGTTTGCACTCGGTTTCCTCTTTTTCTTGCTTTTTTGGCACAGACATTTCAGCTGTCAAGCCTTCCTCAGTGTGCAAATTAAAATCACAAACACAGGTGTTTTTATAATGACATTAACATCAGTCATTACAATAATTGACTGTCCCAATCTATTATGTTGATACAACCAACATTATCAATGTCAAAGCATTGACACTGTGACACAATGTCAATGCTTTGATGTCACCAGTGCTTGGATGTCACCTTTTGATGCTTTGATGTCCACCTACACGTACAAACCGGAGTGAAGTTAGCTTGATATCGGATATTGAGTTTATATTTGGTTTACCACCTTCAATAACTTGTAAAGCAAATAAGTAAAACCACATCGATTAATATACTTGTGATTATTGGAAGAGGAAGAACAATTTACAACCACTGGTTTCAATATTATATATCTACAGAATAGCCAATATCCAATATCAAGCTCCGGTCACGTACATCCCACAAGTAAATAGGAAAAGTTCATGCACGTTCTCTGGGGGTTGCCGAAAGGCATTCTGGGAAATGTAGGAAATCACTAACTTAAGTAGAAGTAGACAAGGCAGGTTGAGGAAAAGTCGGTACAAGAAAATGGTAAATGGTACCTCCTGGAATGTATTGAACATCACAGATTGATGATATCTAATCCTTTAATATTCTTGAGGATGCTCTTCACTATCATAATGTAATTATTATTCTCCACGGCACTTCATACCTACTGCATCACTGTACCCATAATTGGCTGTAAAAAATGACCTCTTGAAAATTATTGCTATAATAATCTCCTTTCAAATACACATTCCAAATTTAAAAAACCTATAATTATTATCCTATTATACTGTAATTGTGCAATTAATGGCCATTTCACAGATTAATTACCCAATATTCTCCATTAAATATGATTGTTATTGTGTATTTTCGTCACTAACCTAAGACATCATTCTCCTTTTATGTTAGGTAATACTAGTTATTGTGGAAGTATGGATCATTTATCTACTATAACTACTAGCAATTACATGCAATTTGCTGCATGTTATCTCAAGAGCTACCATTTTTTCATATTCATCATTTATCTATGGTCAAGCATTGCTTTATATAGGAGTTGTTATCATGCCATTAAAGTTGTACACATTTGTAGAAAGCTATTATGAAACACTATTATGTGTTTTAAAGCTACAGGTTTGAATTACCTTGTATTACCTAGTAAGTATGTATCACACCATAATTACACAAGACACAACGACACACTGAGTGCACAAGCTAAAGCAAGATCCCCCGCCTCAGCAGCCGTGAATATAACCTCCTCAGAGTATTATAAAACACTCCAACATGAATGTCATACTTTTTTATGTACAGTAATTGTAAATCATCATTGGGAAGACAGAGAGTGTTGATAGGGTCAAAGTGGGGTGATATGATCTATGAACGTCACCATTCACCGCCGGGCACCTCGCGGTCCGCGAGGGCCCGGCCAATCCAGATAAATCACTTCCTGAAGAGAAAGGAAGGGGAAACAGCACTTAAGTCATTAGCCGACCGCAGCCTCCTGTAATGGCTCTCAATCTCCAAATCTAATCAGTGGCTTGCCACTACAAAGGAGCCTCACCACCTGATTAAATGCAAGTTCAAGTGTGGAACTGGTGTCACTGTGTGGTTTCCATCAGGGAGTCGAGGGACTGTTTGAACACCTGGGGTGGAGTGCTCACTGGGATTAGTGGGAGAAGGTTGGAGAGGAAGATATACAACCTCTAGCAGGTGCACATACACACACACACACACACACAAAAGCTGGGTTTCACTCTTACACATGCTGCCCTATCCATTAAACCAAGAGGGCAGGCAGTTAGGACGAAAGTCATGCTAACATTTGGGGACCGGTCATAATTTAAAGCATGTGAAGTGTCACATGGAGGCAGGAGTCTCACAGCTCCGGGGGCCTTTGCTGCTGTTCATCCTCCGACATTAGGGAGATTACATTTAATCGTTGAAACGGCAAAGCATCAATCAGGGGCCTCCAGCATCGCAGCGTGGGAGGGAGGCTTGGCCGTGGCTCTGACATCATTGTCTGAACAGCCGGGCTCGCTTGTAACTGCTCCACTTTCATTCACGAAAAAAGAAGCAAGAGAGAAAAAGAGACCTTTCAGCAATCGATGGCTGGACACTTACAAATGCTGCGGTCGGAGGGAACAACACTAAGGAGAGTTTGTTTCCGAAAAGTGCCTGTTGGATAGCCTATTTATCATGATTACACAAGAATGAATGAATTGACCTGACTAGCAGAAATATGGAGGAATTGGATTTGAGCTGCGCAATGATTAGCCTTGCCAGCTTGATCTTATAAAATCCTAGGAGCATCCAGGATAAAGCTACTGCAGCAACTTGTGTGTCACTTGTGTGTGGCTCATAACAAAAAGTACAGAAAGTAGCATTTGGCTGCAGTTGCATATTATCAGAACACACACACACACACACAAAATTACATACGCACAGTGTTGATAATCAACATGCTTTGGTTCCATGGGGAGAGTTCTGGTGTAACAGGGACCGATCGACCATAGATTAGTAGAATATTTCATCCAGTCACTTTTTCTAATAAAAAAAATAAAAGTAAACAACCTGCCAGACTTAGATCGCTTGCAGTCCTAGAGACTGATGCATATACAGCTGGCAACCCCAACAGGGATTCTCTTTCCAAGAGTAGTCAGGTTTTATTTTAGGGACCATACTGACAGACACTGAAGACCATAATGCACCAGTCAACAATTGGATATAAAAATACTGATAAAGTATAGATCAGTGGTGTCCAGTCATGTGCTATCAATGGCCAAGATAATGCAGTTTTTCATCCAAACCAAATACTACACCAGCTAATTCTACTTATCAGCTCCCCTTTCACCAGAGACAAGAGAGAGCTAAGTAATTAGTGAAATCAGTTGGTGTAGTGTTCGGTTTAAATGAAAAACTGTATTATCTTGGCCATTGATGGCACATATTGGACACCACTGATTGTATCAGTATTTCAATATCCATTGTTGATACTGGTACAGTATGGTCTTCAGTGTTCTCTTGGTTGGGGTTGCCGGTTGTTTAAGCGTCAGTCTCTAGGACTGGAAGAGATCTTACTCTTGGCCCTTAATGGGACATGATTGGATACAACTGATATGTCAGTTGAATAATAATGAAATACTACATCATCCAAGAAGCCCATGTACACAAACTGTGGATCGCCTTCACTTATGCAACACAAAACATAGCACAAATGCCCTTTTAAGTTAACAATCTTGCTTGAGATTTTTTGTGCATTGCTACCATTATGTTTGCTCAAATTACTCTGATGCACCTCAAGAAACCGTGGAGTGACTCAGGCTGGTGCCCTGTCAAAAGCTGGGCAGGGGCAAGCAGTTCCCCTGAAGTATCTTAAGGAAACTTGGCTCTCATCTTTGGAGTCATTTCAGATTCAATCACACTTGATCAACTTGGACCACGTCCCGTGGTATTTATAGAAAGTTAAACGTTATGCGGTTATAAAACCTGGCTGAAAGCCAAGAGTCTGCCATCATTTCTGCCTCTGCAGCAAAGCTGAGAGTTGGAAATTTCTGGCTTTCAGTGCCAGTATGGTTCAAGATGCTCAAGTCACACTGTAGGCCTAACTGAATAGAACAAGGAAAATCTTGATGCACTTCAGTTCATCAGCAGGCAAAAAAACTTTATCACTTTAACCAAAGCTCTATCTAGTCAGGCGTTAATTGTAGGTTAATTGTAGATTTCATTCATCTTTTTGTTAAAAAGTTTCAATCATCAGGTGTTTCCCTTGTTTCCCTTTTCTTTGTCAGAGTACAGTAAGTCTTTTCTTGCATCATCTTTTGTGGGAAGTCTTTCTTAGTAAGTGTACACTAAGTCTTTTGTCATCTTTTTCATCAGTCTTTCTTGTATCATCTTTTTTGTACCTCTTTCTTTTCTTTGTCACTGTGCATGTATCTATGCCTAAGATAAGTTTGCCATGTTTCCATCCAAAGAAGGCCCATCAACCTCTGGAGAGCTTGTTCTTCCTTTCAGAGGAAAGCTTCTCAAACTGTGGGCCATCAAATTCCTGACCCTTGAACCTCTTCTTTCCCTTGTTATGTCACCCTCATTGACGTAATTGAGTCTTCCAGTTAATGGGTCGGCCGGCGTGGCGATGAAATTAATACGCCGTGTTCAGGCGCAGCCATCGCATTTTCTCCACAGTAGAAATGGGACAGTTTTTCCAATCAGTCAAATGCAGTTAAAAGCGCCCTTCAATCGTAAAAGCCATTATTGTGACATGATGGATCCCGAAGCACAAGAGGCCATTAAGGAGGTTTAATGAATAGATTAGCTGGAGCAGCCAGGTGTCTCCAGAACAACACTTGATCACTCGCCCACCTAAACGTTGCCACCAAAGTGTCTTCTGCCCCAAAGTGCCAAATCACACAAGTTCCAAGCCATGCTATAGATCTTACTACCAAGGGATAGGTTTCTGAAAAGCATCCTGACTGGTGGCTGTGATGTTTCCTCACTCCTTGCAGGCAAAGAAATTGCTTTTGTCTGGCTGTATTAAAAAAATGGCTAAAATCCTCTTTCGGACAGAGTATGAAAACTGTTATTTGAGGACAAAAACAAGGCCAGGGCTTCGCTCAGGACATCCAAGTTCATCTACACTATTTCATTGACTTTCCAAAAAAGCCAAGTCCAAGAGTCAAATACCATGAATACCAAATTGAGTTAACCTTTTGCTATGACCTAGAATTCCTGTGCATGAACTATTTGCTGCATTTCCTCGTCTCTCTGACTATTGATTGACAGGCCTTGCTGTCCGCATTTGCTCTCATGCTTGCTCCAGTGTAAACAAGGATACATACTTTCACAATGTCAGGATAAATCCCACCATCAAGGTGGATGACGTGATCACATAACAATGGCTGTCATAAATCAGTCAATGGCCTTTTATAGCAGCATGTAATGCATTTAAATCATCATGCATGCCTTAATACTAAACCATGAGCTTCCATATAAATTCTACATTAAGCGCACATTAATCATGGAAATCAAAGGGCACATCACATGAAATTTATAGCAATTGTGTAAATTCATTTTGGCAAAACTGTTTGCTGACCTGTCTAGTGCACATTCAAAATACATCAGACTGCATAGGTTTAAATCACAGCTCATGCTATTCTGTTACATCTCTACCTACACATGGAGCTCATTTTTCTAAAACCAAATTTCCAGAGTTTAATATTCTAGATGGAAACACTGAAATATGCAGCATCGTAAAAAAAATAACTCAACTCTATGTATCTCTTGGAATTTACTTGTCAATAAGCTACATGTGATTAAATGCATTTTTATTGCAGATTATAGTGCAATCATGTTTAGAATACACATGTGCTTTCATATTTTAGATTTCAAATAGTTTTGACCTCATACATCAACATACTGTTAATCAAAAACATCTCACTAGTTCATCTGACCCTAAATAATGGGTTCAGATTAGCAAGGAACAAAAATACTTTATTTAGCATGAGTGACCTCAGTGGGACTGAAATCCCTAAAGCTGGCAATGTTAGTGCCTCACTCGTCGAACTGAGCTACACGGGCCCATAGGAGGGCGAAATCAGACGGATGTAAGATATGGTAGATTGGCATTCATGTCAAATATTCATCCACCATGAAATCTGGTACCCCGTACGTCACTGCCATTAAAAAATTCAATCAGGAACAACACCAAAATGAAAGGGGTGGCTCATAAAGGCGAGCCAAGAGCCTCTCCCAGCTCCACCATCGTCCAACAGGTGCCGTCATCCAGTCACATGGCGTCTGGGAAGAGGAACTGACTGTCTGTGTAACTCGAATCAATCACAACGGCTGGTCTGACTTAACTTGAGAGTGTCTGGCATCATATATAGTCTCACATTTGCGTAGTAAGTAACCACGGCAACCAATAGATCTTCCATTGTTTTTTGGCTAGGCTACTTTTTATCTGTCCCATAATAACTTGGGAGACATTAAACGGATCAATGCAGTGCTATCTGTCGGAAGACAATGCTTTCATCTCCAAAAGTGACCACTCACATTAGTTTTATTCCAAAAGTGCAGTACTAGATGAGCAAATGCAATTAATGCTTAAACATTTGCTGGTGAGCCAAAGTAATGATTGGATGTCTCCGTTCCGCAGGCTTGGCATCATCAGATGTTTCTGCATTGACACTGACAAGGGATGACAAATGAACAAATGGTACTGGTGCATTAGTTTTCAAATTAGTTCAGGCCATGTTTTCATCTGAAGTATCAAACTGCTTTACATTACTGCATTTTCTTACTACCCAAGGTGACGAGGAGAAATATTTAAAATTTTAAAACACTAGCAGCGACGCAAGCTAGGTCTGCTCAGTCAACTTCATATTATGATGAGTTTCCAAAGTCTATTGATAGTCCCAAAAATATTCACAACTAGGCCTACAATGATGTGTGTTATGTTTGTTACTTCTATCAAATCAGCAATCAGACTAAACCTTTATAAATATAAACATAGATCAAACAGATGAGGAAAAATCTGAAATACATAGGCATTTACATATGGACTTGGACCTGCACATTTGTAATCTTCTGAAGTGAAAGAAGTATCAAGTTGGATTTCTACCATTATCCTGGAGACCCAGTACCTGCAACGGCTACCTAGAGCGTCTGTGCTGCACTTCACATGCGTTCATGTGCTTGCACGTTACAAGATATTGCCACCTTGATAGTTATCTCCTTAGAAATGTGAAAATATCAGTTCCATGGACAGTGCTGTATCTGCTAAAATGGCCGTGAAACATTCTGAAGTTTTTGTACTTGAGAATGTATTTGACAATTGTTTTACTGAGTCTGGGTTTAGATTATTTTTCAAGACAGGCATTAACACATGTAGACATCAGATGTTTCTAAGGAGATAGCTATCACATCGGGAATAATCTCTAAACGCATGAATGTGTACAAAGTAAATCTAGTGTGGTGAAAAGGTCATTTACACTCCAAGCTAATGCTGTCTGAATGCTACATGTACACCTAAATGAAAGACATTACGCCAACATTACACCTATGCTACATGTGTCTAACACTTGTGTCTCTTATGTCTAGGGCTGCAACTAACGATTATTTTCATTGTCGATTAATCTGTCGATTATTTTCTCGATTAATCGATTAGTTGTTTGGTCTATAAAATGTCAGAAAATGGTGAAAAATGTGGATCAGTGTTTCCCAAAGCCCAAGATGACGTCCTCAAATGTCTTGTTTTGTCCACAACCCAAAGATATTCAGTTTACTGTCATAGAGGAGTAAAGAAACCAGAAAATATTCACATTTAAGAAGCTGGAATCAGAGAATTTTGACTTATTTTTCTTAAAAAATTACTCAAACCGATTAATCGATTATCAAAATAGTTGGCGATTAATTTAATAGTTGACAACTAATCGATTAATCGATTAATCGATTAATCGTTGCAGCTCTACTTATGTCTATGTAAATTCTCAGTGTATTCATAGAAGTTTAGAAGGTACTGGTTCTGTAGGATAATGTCAGTCAAGGAACCTCAAACAAATACAGTTACAACAGTCCCAAGGCTCATGGTTCCTGTCAACTCTCCTTCTTAGTCTGTTTATTGCCAAACCGATTATTATGCAAGATTATAGAGCTTGCACTTGGAAATTTAAATGTTTCTGATTGATTCAGATGACTTGTACATGAAACAAATAGATATTGAGAATCTGAAGGCTAATTGTTCTACAGTAAAGAGCTCCTCAGATCATCTCAGACTTGAGGTAATGGCATCCTGGCGCGACATGATACTGACTGACAGATTACCTGCTAGGGCTGAACAATTAATCAAAATTTTATTGAAATCGCAGTATGGCCTACTGCAATTTTCAAATCGCAGGAGGCACAATATTTGTTAAAGGCGAAATGTGTGTCAAAATACCATTTTAAATTAAATATTGTCGTGCTGCAGAGATGTCCTGGCCTACACATCATATTCTACAGACTTAAGAAAACATCTTTGTTTGGCACAGATCCCCGCAAAAATCACACCATAATCATTTTAATATGTTTTTCAATGAAAATGAGAATAATGATCATTCCCTCTAATATCACAAATCATATCGCAATTGCAATATCAGTCAAAATAATCGCAATTAGATATTTTTTCAAAATCGTTCAGCTCTATTACCTGCTGAATTGACAATGAAACCACACCCTCACAACTTGAGAACTTACAAGCGAAAGGCTGGGAAGCATATAAAGACTGTCTCTCTGCCTGCTGCAGATTGTTCCCCTAAGGACTACAACCTGCCAATTCAATTTGACCATCAAGCCAATACATATGTCAGACCAGGGAGTGGATGGTCGTCTGAGCGTACAACTCCAAGCATGCAGAAGTCTGCTGCACCCAGTCTGATGAGTCTCTCAGAGGCTCATCAGACTGAGTGAATTACAGGAACTGGAGTGGTTGGTTTAACTGGAATGGCTAATTTAACATTCACCACATGATGTGACAGTGGAAAATATCATTCATGGACTTTAAAGAGGACTTGAGAACTTGAGAGACCAAGCTGATGTTTTCTCGAAGAATGAGCATTTGTTCTAAGATAAGAATGAGGATATACACATCTAGAATACAAGAACATCCATTCTGAACTTTGGCAAAAGACAAAATCTGAATATCCAAAATGTATAGGCAGCTAATATGGTATGGTCAAAACACTATAATGAAGGATTCTTGTACTTCAGCACGGGTGTGGGTGCATTTCCTGGCATGAAAGCCATAAAATGATGGATAGGAAAATTCCAGTCACTGTTAACATAATGACTCAAATCAACTTCATCCAGGACTGCATTTCTTAAAGGGATTTGCGACTTCAAGAATGGCAACACCCCGATCAACAAGATACAACCAGCCACAAAACAGTTTCAACAGCATGACAATGATGTTAGTTACATACTAAGGTCATCTCAATAACCTGATTTGTTTGTTTTAGCCTTCTTGGCGTAACAGATGGGTGGGGTTTACCACACCTGAATAACTGTCAGGTAAATTGGGAATTACAGAAAAGTATAGCCTACTGAATTGACTGAAAAATGTTCCTATGATTGACTTAACTTTATGGTACTGATAGTCTTGTCCTATGTGGCAAACTTCACCCATCTGATACTCTACACAGATAAAAGCAAATACTAAGATTCATTTGCCATTAATATATAACCAAACAGCTGGCAGCACTGACCTTGCCTTCTGGAAGATTAGTGAGTCCAAACTCTGCCAGAAAAGAAGCCAACACATTACAGAGCCATCATCAATGGGGGAAGTCTTTGATTATGGAGTTTCTTTCATTTTGATCACCTCCTTATTTATCATACAGTTACACATATTCACCCCTGACAGCTGCCCAGTATAACCACAGTCCTATACTGTTGTTGTTAAATGATGTTTTAACACTATTAAATAAAAAAAACAGCTACTGGCGACATACCTTACATTTCTGGGCCCATTGTGTTGCTTGATGGTGTAATTTTTTTTATTTTCACTTATTACTATTACTGGCCAAACATAGATGACGTCACATCATGTCAAACTATTTCCAGAGCAGCTACAATAAAGTTTGATAGCAGAAATTTTTTTTAGCTATGTAAAACATCAACAGTAAACGTCAGGTTTTTGTTTAACAATCATACAGGGAGAAATCTGTCACAGAAGAGGCAGAGGGACCAATTTCTACACTGACAGTAGCCTCAATAGACCAGAATGCAATGCAGCCACAAGACAAGTTGCATTTTGAGTAAGGGTCACGACCGCGATCATAGAGACACCCCAATGTTCACAAACTAGTTGAATAAAAGTCCACGCCCCTTCTCTGCGGATTGTTGAAAGTCATGCTATAGGAAACGTAGGAAATCATTAACTGAAGTAGAAGTAGACGAGGCAGGTTGAGGGAAAGTTGGCACAACAAAAAAGTAAATTACAACACTTCATCACAAAATAACCGGAATGCAGTGAACATCACAGTTTGATGATGTCTAACGGTTTCAGAGAATCCGAGGGGGGATTTTTCCTGCTCAAGCGTACGGAGGGAAGAGTATTACTCATTCTCTTGTCACAGCAACCTGGTTACAAAATCTATAAGCTGACGATATTCAGTGATTTTCCACACACGCTTATTCCTGTTCAGGGTCAGGGTTGTAGACACCAGAGGAGGCACATATGAAAGAGTCTTGCGGTGTGTGTGTGTGTGTGTGTGTGTGGTCCGCCGCTTATTAGCTGTCTATTCTTAGCTTCAAAGGCTGAGCAAAGTGGCAATCTATCTGGTTGCTGATATTATTAAGTGCTCCACAATGTACTGCGTTTTTTTTTTTTTTCTTTTTTTCCCCCCGGATTGAGACAGAAAAAGCCTCTTCAGCCATTCGCCTCTGAAATGCTGCATAAGCTCTTTCGTCAACACCAGGAAACCGACGGCGGTGGCAGGATCTCAGCGAGACTCTCACCTCACTTCTTCTCACAGACGCCGCCGCATGAGCTGGCGTTTGGTGTAGGAAACGTTAAAGTCAACGAAGACATATACAGACTCATAAAACTTATCGAGGGGAGGGGTTAAGATGGCTTCCCTCCATGTGGTGTGCGGCTGGTGACCTCTGACCTGCAGTGTGATAGGATAGCTGCCAGCTTAATGCACCCTTGGCAGAGCAGCCGCCCATTAGTCCAGTCGTTTTCCAGGCTAAACCACATCGCTGACCTATTTTAAGCAACAAGGGGGACGGGAGTTGGGGAATATTTAGCCACTCGGGATGCTAAGTTAATTTCATACCAAGCAAAGATATGCTGAGGTGTTCACTGCTGATGTGTCGTCATCGTTTACAGAGGGGCGGGGGCAAAGCAGCTCAGGTAGACGGCACAACAAAGTGAAAGGGATCTGCTTTGATTGATGCTAAAAAAAATGACATTAATTGTCTGTTCTGATGTCATCACATAGGTAAAAATGAACATTATCCGAAGAAACGTGGTGGAATTTAACATTCACTCAGGACAAACTTACAATGCAGAGATAGAGTAAGTTGTGTTATTGTGGAAATAGCAAGATTTAGCTCTTTGAAGTTTTGCCTGTGTAATTAAGCCATACTGAAAACTATGAATGGGTAGTCGGGCGCACTCACACCCTCTTCTACTCCTTTAAACACCTCAGCCTCCCTCCCTCTCTTCCCCCACCACCACGTGTGAGTGCCGAGTCCACGGTGTGGCTTGGACCCATCGCAGAGTGACTCAGGCTGCTCTCCATTTGAAAAATTAAACGGGGGGCCGTTTGGCAGAGTTAAATGAGGCCCCCAGGAGAAACATGCTGAGCTCAGCACAGCTTCTACAATCTCAATCACAAAGGAGGAGGTTGGCGCGCTGATGTAATGGCCGCCCGCCGCGCTGCCGCTGCCTTGGCAGAGGAGGAGAGCTCGTCAGCACAGCCCTATTAATTCATCTCCCCCCGGATCAAGGGTACATCAGATATCATTAACAGAGAAAAAAGGCGAGCAATGGCCAGCCGTTTCAAGCTTAAACCCAGACACAGGGCTGGACATGAGGGAGACTGGCTGTCAGTGGGCATTTCTGTGACTGCAGAGCAGTACCTCTTGCCGTGGGAAGTGACACAATCTCTTGAGAAAGAAAACAAAAAACTTCTGTATCAGTTTGTTGAGTCACAGAGAACGTATATGCATTTTGAAGCATGTATTTGGAAGGATATGGAGGAATATTCCACATGAAAGACATCAGTTATTACAGACTCATTTGTAATCCCACCACTCACCTGTCAGCATTCATTCACCTGTATAGTTGTACCACAATAGCATAGTCTCCCCTGTTAAAAAACAAAACAAAACACAACAATGAGGCCATTAAAGGAAATGGTTTCCACTACAGATATATTTATTTGAACCATTCATTCAATTCAATTCATCCATGGTTTCCATTACTCAGTGGATTTGGACTTTTATAATGATGATCACAGTAAAGCATATCACCAATAGAAGCCATAACATGCCAGCAGAAACTAACAGAAATTCCAGTAAAAAAAACATTGAATCCATTAGAATTTCTCAAAATGTCCTGATTGTGTTTGTCTTGACTCAATGAAAATTCACTGTAATATTCCTATAGGGACTTACAGTGTGTCTGTGGTATTCATTAGTGAGTCTATAGTGGCCTTATCATATGGTGTCAGTACAATATCCCTATAGGATATTATAGGCTATATTATATGTTGTTGTGATATCTGCATAATATCTTTTTTTAATTTATTTATAGGATAAATGTAGCTGTTTGACAAGGATACAGTCATTCCAATGCAGTTTATTTTTACTTTCATAGTTTTAAGTCATTCATGAAAACTCTTCACTCAAGGGACTATCAGAAATGCTCACCGCTGCTATTTTATGAGTAAAATGTGTGAGTCATCAACTTTTTGTAAGACATATAAAGAGCGCTGGCTTATAAGCCACCGTGCTGATTCATATGGATCTGCCAAGCCTGCCATGTAGGTGGATGCTGCCAGAACAAATCAGCTGCATCCATGCTGTGTGATATTTGAGAGGGTTTAAAGCAGCACAGACAGCAATATGAACCGCTGAATTCCCTTCAGTGTAGAAGTGCATGTTTTATGCACCAGTCACTTCACCTACATCCTGTTCTCCTGCTGATTAATGCCTAAATACTGTGCTTCTGTTATGCTGAAATAGGCAACTTGAATTATCCTGAAACTGTCACTTATTCTACTGTTAATGTGGAATACTTGGATTCCAATTCTGATTTATGCATGATATTTGACCTACCATTGAATTGTTGCACTGTTTTCTTTTGTATTGTCCAGTTTTTACTCTTGACCCCAAATTATTTTGTTTCACTGCATACTTGTAAGTTGGAATGACAACGTTCAATTGAACTTAACTAATATATTAAACTGAATTAAATTGAATTGAACTGAATTCAATTCTGAAGACCTACATCTTTTCATTGTTGTTGAAAAGGCAACAATGCATTCTTTACATGTGTAATGCGTGTAAAGGTAGAGACATTGTGTGTTTGTGATTTACATTGTCGGTAGCTTAAATTGGGTACTTTTTGGTAGACATGAACACCAAACTCCACAACACACAAGCATACTGTAGAATATCCTACCCACCGTATGGCTCGACATCTAGGTGGCATATTCATATTGTTCATCTTTCTTTTGGAATCTGAGATTTGTAAAACAAACAAAAAATGTTGCAAGAGACATAGGTGACTTTTTTTCCCCTCGTTTTCATCGTCCACAGCCAAATGAAGCCCCCAACATGTCTTCCAATTTACTGCTGCCACCTAGTGTTCATACATTTACACTGCGACTGAGATAGTTAATATGAAGTGGAAAAAGTTGCAGTTGCTTTTACACTGCAAGGAAGTAACTAGAAACCCCTTGAACCTGCAGATATAGCCTACAGTCATTAGTGACCAGCAGCTTGGTTTCTATACATCCAAAGGAATTACAAATTATACTGTGAAAGAAAAAAGATTCCTCATTTTCATTTTACTATAAATGTCAGGACGTCAGTATGGATTCACTTGACAGAACAAGTTCGCATCCCCTGGCTTATGGTAAAGCGAATCAAATGCGTTAAAACATACATTTTTACACGATTAAATAATTTCTGAGTAGATCTGAGCAGTAAAAATCGCCTGTTTATGATGACCTTGCCATTAAATTGAAACCATTACAATTTATATAGTTCCATTTTTATTATTTTTGTTTTCTTTTTTTAATTAAGATATTGAAAATCTTCTTGTTTTCTTTTTGTCTATTTGTTTATTTATTTTGGTTTAGCTGTCAGAAATAATTGTACAGAAAGGCAATTCAATCGATCAGTGATTTGACATCGGAGCTCTTCTGCTTTTCCTGACATCGGGTCCAGGAAAAGAAATCAACTTGGAATCACAGCTCAGGCAGAGAAGCGACAGTTTCAGAGGCAGAGATGGTGAGAATGAATGAATTATGATATCGTTTGATAATTTTAATATGATATACGATACCAACAAAGTAAATAAATCGCGTAACAAGCACATGTATTATAATGGATTTTAATAAAAGACTCAGAAAACAGGGAGCATTTACTCACACACTAAGCTAACGTTAGCTAGCCAACTTTCGACTGCACTGTGAGTAAGCAAAACACCGTAGCTAGCATATTGATGGCAGTTAAAAGATGTACAAGCAGATACACTTTTTGTAACCAATTATCGTTCAACAGTCTCACATTAAAGGTAGGATATGACAACTCTGGTTTCATCGCCGTTATCGCCTAATAACTTAACGTTATCGCGTTGCTTAGTTAGCAGGCTAACGTAAGCTAGCTAGCAGAAGTTAACCAACGTCAGTTAGCTTCACTTTAGCTTGCACTGCAACAGTCATGGTTTTTACTTTCGCTTTCCCTTTGCCCGCAGCCTAAACAGTTATAACAAACAGATTAAATTGAAACTTGGGTCACTGGTCAGCTTGCTGTTTTTGCTAGTCTTCCATACAGTTCCAGTTTATCCAGCTAACATTAAGCTGTCCGCAGTAACGTAGTTGCCAAAACGTAGAACCCAGCGCTAACGCCTAGTATCATCATTATCAACATTATGAAACCAGAAGTCCATTTACGGGAGTGCATGATGCTCCGTGACAAGTGGCTGTAGACAAAGCCTCTAACTGGCTTGCTTTCCAAGCTGGTCGCCTTATCATTTATTTAGTAGTAATATAATGCCTCAGGCTAGAAAGGTCCAGGGAGGGTGTAGAGGAGTAACGCTAGAGAGCCTCATGCACTTGTGGAGCCTAGAACTGGTTGACTCTAACTGCGAGGAAACTGCCCGCAATGCAAGACAATTATGTAAGCTCAATACTGGTGTGTTGCAATAATTAAAATGCCTTCTTAATGTTGTTCTCAAATCACGGTTTGTTTTCACTTCTAGTTCCGCAATCAGTACGACAATGATGTCACGGTATGGAGCCCGCAGGTAAGTCACATTTTGCCTTGCCTTCTGTCTTTCAACTACTTAAGCAAATGCGAAAGTGTCAGTGTTTCACTGACATGCCACAGCATATTGGATTAAGGAAAGCCCACATTTGTGTTCCAGGGCCGTATTCACCAGATTGAGTATGCCATGGAGGCAGTGAAGCAAGGGTCTGCAACAGTCGGACTCAAATCCACGACCCATGCGGTCCTGGTTGCACTCAAGGTACAATAAACCAACTTGTCTATCAGTAATACTCTCATGCTGTTTCGTTCATCTCCTGCCTTGGCACATTGCCTAAAAACTGCTCACTGGTCTGGATTTCATGTGTAACCACCTACTATTTACCTTTTGTATTACCATTTGTTACCTACAAACTTGCTGCTTGTACATTGAGGGAATCAAACACTTGGAATTGGGTGCGTCATCTGTTAAACTCAGTTGAACTGGGAGCATAAAGACTATAAATTAAATTTGGGTTAACCAAATATTCTTATTTTGACCATTAACCATGGTGGATGTGCTTCTTCACTTCATTTCTGTAGCTGTCCCAGAGTTGGCCTAAAAGGCACATTTTCATCTGTAGTCCTTGACCAGTTGCCATTATGGCTACCTAGAGCTATTCAATACATTAAAAACATACTAATCAGAGGACACAAGATGGCATGTAGTGGAGTATCAGTGACAGGACAACACTTAAAAAGATAGAAGATAACACATGCTTGTTGTGTCGTGTTTCCTGCTCTCCACAGAGAGCCCAGTCTGAACTGGCCGCCCACCAGAAGAAGATCCTCCATGTCGACAACCACATCGGTATCTCCATTGCTGGACTGACCGCTGATGCCAGACTGCTGTGGTAGGTCACAGCTACACCCTCCTCCTTGATGGTGCGGGTGGAGACAGCTTTTCAGCGAAGCTGTGTGTTAAGAAAGATAAATTGTATTATAGTATACTTACATTCTACCCCCCTCCAATCTGCCTCCCTCCCCACAGTAACTTCATGCGTCAGGAGTGCTTGGACTCAAGATTCGTCTTCGACAGGCCCCTCCCCGTGTCACGTCTCGTCACTCTCATCGGCAGCAGTATCCTCACAATTGTCAACTTGAATTTCTGTAATAGAGGAAGTGTCATCTCATAACTATTATTGTATCGACAGTGTCGTAAATTAACACCAGCTGCCATCCAAATGCAGGTATATTTTAGTTTAGCCTGTGCATTTGTCAACTCTACCAGCCAGTTTGGCAAGTAACAAAGTCATTTTGAGGTTCTAACATACTCTAATATACACTTAGTTGGAAAAATAGTGAAAGTGGCTGGTGAATTATTGGATGAACCAGCCACTGTGGTTGTTTGACAGAAAAGATGGTTTCCTGCCCAGTGTCTGGGTTGTGAACAAGCAACACTCTCCTCTCCCTCAACAACTAGCAAGCCACTAACAAGCAACTGCTCTAGTGACCATTTAGCCACTAGAGCAGATGTACTCAGTCAGAAAAGCTTTTGAAAAATAAAACTAAGTGTAGATGGCAGCAGTGATCCTTGACCAGACCTTCAGAAACCCAAATCCCAACACAAAGGTATGGCAGGAGGCCCTACGGCGTTGGCCTGCTCATTGCTGGCTATGATGTAAGTTTGTTTTGTCATGGACACGGTTAAATGTTTTATTTGATTCATATATTCACCATTGAAATAATTACTTTAGAGGCTTATATAAGGCTTATTAGGATTTGTTATGGAATATAAAAAATGTGACCATAGCTGACATTCCTTTCTCTTGCCTCACCCAGGACATGGGACCTCACATCTTCCAGACTTGCCCCTCGGCCAACTATTTTGACTGCAAAGCCATGTCCATCGGCGCGCGCTCTCAGTCTGCACGCACCTACCTGGAGAGATGCATGGACAAGTTCATGGACTGTAAGAAGAAACTCGTATACACACTGCAATTACATTAACATTTACCATATCACCCAAGATAATACAGGATTTTTGTATCAAATTTATATTTGTGTAAAAAAACAAAACAATTATTCATTTATTTGTGGAGATGTTTTTATGGCATTTATTTTCTTCTATCACTTACTGGAATGTTAAAAAAAATTTTTTTACCTACAATTACTGGCAAATTTTGTGTGCTTGAGCTGTTGCCAGTATCGGGCCACTATAAAAATTTAGGAAGTTATCCTATCCTATCAGTGTTCTTATTTATCTGCCAGGCCCTAATTAACACACTTCTCGTAGTTCAAGTATGAATATTCACCCAAACAACCCTTTTGATAAGTGGTTATGAAGGTGCAACAAAAAAAAAAGCTCAACCCAAAAGAAGACAGGGATATTTCAGTACCTCTAACTGCGTCTCACTTACTGATTGACGAGTGAAAAGACGCACTTAAGAATTAAGTATTGAGATGGTCCTTTCGCCCATGGTATTGTTTTGTTTACAGGTAACCTGAATGAGCTGGTCGAGCACGGCCTCCGTGCTCTCAGAGAAACTCTCCCCTCGGAGCAGGACCTCACCACCAAGGTACAGCAGCTCCCTCCTCACCTGTCCCAACCCTAACACCAACCCCTCATACACAGCAGATGTGGCGTCTTTGTCCAGGCTGTGTAGCTGCATCCCGCTTACATGGGAGACGTATTGGGTTTGTTCTGACTGTGATATCATGTGTATCGTAACCACTATTCAAGATAGAGCCATGAAACAAAAACCAGAATGCTCACTGGGGCCGTGGGATAAATATGAATATATGTCCTTGGCACACAGGATGTTGCAGACTTCTCCAGTTAATGGAAATGAACTACTGTACAGGCCATTTCCTAAGTATATTTCCCCATCTTTCAGAATGTTTCCATCGGCATTGTGGGGAAGGACATGGAGTTCACCATTTATGACGATGATGACGTCGCTTCCTACCTGGAGGGGCTGGAGGAGAGGCCGCAGAGAAAGGTACTGAGAGGGCTAATGCCAGTTTGGATTCATGCTGAATTTCATGTGAGGGAACAGTGGCTGAGTTTTCCATGTTGCCGTGCAATAATTACTGTTGTATAGGCTGTAGGACAGATGGGATCAGTCTGCACTAGAGCTCTTATCTTTTTCACAGACATCACTGTGTTGGTTATATTGATTGTTTTATTTTGATTGGGAATATTTCTTTCTCTTTACAAGCACAGAGTTCTCTTTACAAGACCCCCCATCCCAATCAACCCATGGAATTCTGTTTAAAGGAAAAATACCCGTTTTGTGTTCAAGAGAAATGTTTGAATGTCTACTTTTGATGAAAGCCTTTTGGATGAAATTCCATGTTATTATTAATATTATCTAGTTAAATAAACATGATTGATGGACAGGGTGTGGCATCCATCTCTCCTGTGTGACGCCAATGCTTATTTTCTTTGCTTATCGTCTCAGGTTGCCCAGCCTGCAGATGAACCCTCTGCCGGAGATGCACCTGCTGAGCCAATGGAGCACTGACGCAGCCCCGTCACTCAACCATTCAGCCAATGATTTACTTCCTGTATCAGTGGGGGGCGGGCACAAACAAACTCCAACCTGACACTTACTGAAAAGCCACAAAGCAATTCTTAAAGAGAGGAAAGATGCTGTTGTGATGTGCCACTTTTAAAACTGTTAATCCAATGCTCTCTGCTAACATCATGTGATGTTGCTTTTGTATGGGTAGAATGAACCATTCTACAAGTAATAAACTCTTTTTTCTGAATTGTGGTGCTGCTTCTCTTAATTTGGGGAAAGAAACTACTAGAACTGATGGGCTCACTTTACATTTTAGCAGTTACATTTCGCTTTTATCCAAAATGACTTACAATGAGTGCAACACTTGAATTACTAGACTTAGATCAACATTACAGGCCAAGAGCCACAGCAGGAAAAACAACATGAGAGAAATAGGAAAATAAATAAAATGAAGATCTATGAGAGCAGTAGATGGCTCTTTTTGATAAGTTTATTTCAGTTATTAAGTGTCTTAAACAAAGATATGCAGACTTGGGTGCTTTTATAAACATTGAAGAAATAAATTAAGTATATAAAAGTGAAAATCTTTAAATACTTTATAGTGCATGACAGCCAGTATGTAAAAACAAAAGACTCTATGTAGAGAAGACTTAACTTCTAAAGCATATTCTCCTTCAAGAACAAGGTTTATCAAGAAAACAGAAGTGACACTAATGCAATCCAATAGGTCCCTTTTCTCCTTAAATACGGCACAGTGCAATTATCTATTCACACTTGTAGTGTCAAATGGAACAAGTCCAGGGGCCTCATTTGTAAAAAAAATATATTTTAAACATGATTCCATATTCAACTAGAACATAAAGACCACAGGAAGTTAAAAATGACTTTTTGAGTTATGTGATGTTAAATGGTTGCTCATTTACAGTGTTGTTAGTCTACCAGTTTGGTATAGTACCAAATGTAAAAAAGGCACAATGAACATATATTTAAACATAACATATATAGAAACATATATTTAAAATTTCATCAGTGCTCCTAGCATTCACCAAAGTGATGTTCCCTCCCACTGTTCAGCAGCATGACTCCTGCCCACATCTCCTTTTCCTCAGAGGAATTTGTCATGATCTGAGCTCAAATTGCTGTTTAACGGTGTCTTAAACAACACTTTTCAAAACATCTGTATCCATTATTTTTAGAAGGAACTGCACACATTTGAAGTTGCCTAACTTAACTCTTGTATACTCCTCATGTATAGGCCTAAATGATAAACCAGATGTAGTTTAAAACACACGAACACACACGTCATTGAAGACAGAGATCCTTGTTGAGAAAGAAGCCTTGACAGAGGATAATGTATGATGAACAACAGTTTCTATAAATGAGGCCCCTGGTTTTCCAAAAAAAACATAAAAGTGTTAAGACTATTAAGACCATGTATCATATTTGTTCCATTGTTAGCCAATGGAATGGACCAAGTTGATCTTGGTGATAAAAAGAAGTAAAATTTAAACTTTGTCTCACTTATTCAGCTCAAGTAAAGAAAAACAAGGTTGGCTATCTTGCTTGTTTGTAACCTCTGTTCTAATTTCCATGCTACTGCCAACTTCCATGCTACTGCCTGTGTATTTTGATAAGAACAGACTTGAAAATCCCTCAAAAACTAGGCCCGGGCTCAGGTTTATAGGCAGTCATGTTGGAGTCAGTGAAAGTCCCTCTTTGCTTTCCTCTTCTTGTGCCTCCGTCTGACTTGGCTGCAGCCGGTTTTGGTCTCCGCCGGCCGGGTCAGGTCCTCCATCTTCTCCTGCTCCATCGTGGAGGTCATCTCCAGCGTGAGCTCCAGCTCCTTCAGGACTCCGGCCAGGTCCTCCACCGGGACGCCCAGATCGATTTCACCCCCTCCCTCCGCGGGTTCATTCGAGTCCCCCTTGTCATTCGTGGCCAAATGTCTCTCGGGCCCTGCGTCTTCTTCTCCCCCCGCTGCCGTGAAAGCGGCTTCTCTCGCTCCGTCTTTATTCGACTCCTCCGATTCCTCAGCTTCTCCTCCAACCGCGGGAGCGTTTTCCACCGAGTCGTCCGCCCCGTCCGCCTCTGTCCGCTCGGCCTCGCTCTCTGTCTGTGGGCCGCTGTGCTCGCTGTGGTGATAAGGACAGTAGGGATGTTCCCAGTACTGACGAGGCTCTGCGGGAAAATCTGTGAGAACAGCAGAGTGGAGAGGAGTTTCCTGAGTCAGTCATTTTACATCCACATTTCCCTGAACTTTACCCTCAATTCTGCAGCATTCAAAAAAATGCTACACTTCACTTGTAAGTAACCACATACAGTACAGGGAATATTACTCAATCTAAGAATTTACATGTCATTACAATGGATTTGCAGTCCAATCAATACTTATTAATATTAACAACTCTCTCCCAATGCTGCAAACCAGAGATCTAAGAGTGAGTGAATCTAAAGCGTCTCAATCAGGTGGGATGGGACACTCTTCTCTATTGCAGCCCCTCTGTATTTTTACAAAAGATTCTCGCCCGGTGTTGCTTTCATTATACGATTATGAGACATTATGAAGCGCTCAGTGTGAATCTACCTTCCCAGTCGTCCTTGGCTTTCTTCTCCGGAGCCACGCCCTCCACCAGCCGGCCCTCCTGCATCACGCGGGTGATCTCCCTCAGCTGCAGCAGCAGGCTCTCCTCCTGGTCGGCCGTCACTCCCTTCACCCTGCAGCGCAGAGAGGGAGCTCACAACCCAATGTCCTGGGGATGTTTTTTCTTATTTTATCTTAAAATTCAATATTTAACCCAGAGCTTGATTTCTTTATTGGATTTGAAGATTTTGGTTGGTGTTCAATATGATGTATGCTGATGGCTGTGACTATGACTGCCATCTGGGGCACTACACTAACTGAACATTATCATCACAATATATTAAATAACAGCAACATAAAACCTGTTGTCATTTGTGCATTTGGACTGAATAGAACTGAACTGACTGACTGACTTTCTGTGCAACTCCCAAACTTTTCAAGACCTGGGAATTATCGAACTAGACCTGAATATTGAATATACCTCCAGATTATTGTAGTCAATTAATCTGTAGTTGCTGCAACTCTGGTCTTCTATCGGTCTGCTATTATAGACCTATTATATATTAGAATATTATTATATATTCTGCTGTATTATTGACATCAGTGGGCATTAAGGCTGCATGATATTGACGAAAATACAATATATCAAGTGCAATACATGTGGACGCAGCTTTTCGGCATAATTCCCTTTTAAACATTTGCGTTAACGTTTGCTGTATCGGGAAAAAAAAATGAAAATGCAACGTTAATGCTTAGAATTTGCTCAGTTCGACTAAGATGAAAGATTTTTTCCAACATGAAAATTGATTTATAGTTCAGGGATTCTGTACAGCAACTGAATATTTTGTTTAAGAAGCTGTACGAAGCCTTCTCCCTATAAGAAAAAAATGCAATCTTGCAATTTGGAAATTGCAGCAGCCAATATTGTGATATTTGATATTTTTTGGATTAAATGTACAGCCTCAGTGGACATGAGAACAGTTCTTACAGTAATTCTTTATGCTGAATTGAGCGCATGTTGGTGGTTTGTGGGCTAATCAGTTTGTCTTATTGAGTTTTATAACTCTAGAAGTTGGATAGCTTTTATTTCTTTCTAACAGAGCAGCTCCATGTTTTGAAAGACAATGTCTGAAAAGGACAATCCAACTTCCAAATTTAAAATCTGAAAGACAATTATAAAGCTCTCAAAGAAAAATTACTTTCACACATCCTATACACGGGCCAGATGGCTCTACAGTAGTCACTGATGAGGACAACAAGAAATTTGTATTCTTTAAGCTTTTAACTAACAAGATTTTTTCGAAAGTCATACACAAGCATACCAATATCCAGAGGATAACACATGAAGTATTAACACTCCTGGTCCTTAAACAGTGCAAAATCAAAATGTAAAAGTGGGGGTGAAATAAACTCTCCAATTTTCCCAAGGAACTTCATCTGTGAGCAAGTGTGTAATGTTTGCCTCTGCTGTGGAGGAGATTACTGCATACATGTTTATTAAATTAACCAATAAACTCAATCAGGCAGTCATTCATGTCGGGAAAACACAGGGAGGAAGCGGGTGGAGGAAATGACTCCTTAATGCAGGCACACACCCACCTGTCAGGACTGTGGTTGGCGTTGGAAACAATATTCTCCATCACCATCTCAGTTTCCCTCAGCTTCTCCTGCAGCTGAGACAGCTCAAAGTCAGCTGGGGGGAGAGGGGGAAGAGTGAAGAAGAGAGAGAAAGAAGGAAAGAAAAACACCGGACCATATTCATCAATATGTGTATGTCGGTATTTTTCCACTATGTGCACAAATGTAAACACAAGCTGAGCTGAGACAAACTACAACTACAGCCAGACACAAGTTTACTAGGTTACAATTACCTGCTTCTTGGTGGTATGTTTGTCACTTTGAAAAATGTACAGTACTGTGCAAAAGTCTTAGGCACCCTAGATTTTTTATATACATTTCTTAGAAGTCTTAGATGTTTATTTGTTTTCTGCATTAGTGTGTCAGTAGACTGCTGTTTATTGTAAATTTTTGATATTCAGAAACTTTTCATTTCATTAGTTTTGAAAGCATATTCGCTTTGTGGATTTCTTTGACATATGCCTAAGACTTTTGCACAGTCCTGTATATGTCTTTTTTAATTGAACATCACAGCCTATGTGTATTACTTTTATATATTTTTTTATTTTTTATTTTATTTTTTTATTTATTTAACCTTTATTTAACCAGACAGGTGAATTAAGAACAGAATCTTATTTACAATGATGGCCTGGTGAGAATTACCATTCATTTTAGGATTCTTTAGGCAAGTCAATACACTAGAAAACAAGCAATATCAACTTTATCTTATCATTACTCTAATGCACTATATGAGGAGGATCGTGCATGCCAGCCATCATGATTTTTGAGATTACATATGTGACTCAGTGGAGCAGCAGGGGTTTAGGTTACTTCTGTTGGGCCCACTACAGCTTTTTCAGCATTAATGGTATAGTTTCATTACAAATCTTCACATTAATGTGAGAGTTGTGGAGCTCTGCTGGTATACATGATAACAATCTGCGTTTTCTATCCTTTTTGTCCAGGGACAATTTTTGCCTCCTTAATCCCTATTTCAGGGGCATCTCATTAACCTTTAGAGGCTTTGAGACCCCATTCATTTCTTATCCTTGCCTACAGGCAGTTGAAGATAATTGTTGTTTCACAGCTCTTGTTGGATAATGTCATTGGCCAAACTATTCAAAAGATCTGTACACCATTACAACACACAGGATATCTTCAGAAAATGATATGAGAATGAGTGTGACTGATACTCACTGATCTTTCTCTTCATGTTCTCTGATCTCACCGAGGGAAACCTGCTCTCTGCCGGCTTGTTGTTCCCCTTCGACGTGATCTGAGGAGAGAACAACAACTCTCCAACAACAACCCACAGTGCAAAAGGGTGTGTGTGTGGACGTGTGTGTTTGCATGTATGTATGTCAGGTGTTAATATGACATCTGTTTGGTTTGTTCATCAGGATGTGTATAACTCAAACAATACGTGTGTGCATGTGTGTTTGCTCCTGCATGTGTATGTGCGTGTTTGTATGCTAACCATGTGTGTTCATGCATTCATGCATAACTAGTAACGTAATGCGTTTCAATTAGTTTCAATTTTTTGTAATCCATTATGTTACATTTTAAAATTACAATGCTACTTTTATTTTTCTTTCATTTTGCTTCATTTTAGTGCACATTTTTAAAAGCAGATGGCAGCAAAAATCCTACAGCATCTTGTGCAGACAACATGCTGCTAACTAAAAAAACACAATCTACTGTAGGTCTGCTTGATATAAAATTGGCTTCCTGTATTGAATTGCATTTTAAAGCAAAGATTGACAACACACTTCATATACAAGTCATGTTGCTGCAGCATGTTTTTGAAGTGGCTATCACAAAAGTACTCCAACAAGTTACTTTTAATAGCTTTGTAATGTCACTAATTACTTTTAAAGGTAAGTAACAAAGTGAAGTAACTAATTACTTTTAGAAGTAACTTTCCCCAACACTGCCGTAGGGCTGGGCGATAATTCAATATTATTGTTTATCGTCTTTCAGTGGAATCATATCGTGATGACATGAAGATATTTTAATATCGTGAGACACATTTCTGCTGTCTGAATTGATGATAAGCAAATTTTACTTAAAAACTCTGATAAAATGAGGTATGGTAGGAATATTATTTCAATGAGATCAACATTCATTTGATTATTTAACGTGATTTTGCATATGTGAGCCATATCGTGATATATATACTGATAGAGAAAAATCCTTATGATTATCATGATATTGATTTCAACCATATCGCCCAGCCCTACACTGCCGTCTCCACAAGTTTATCAGTCAGCAGCTATGTGTTGAACCAGCAGTGTTTCACCTTGAAGAGGATGTAGAGGATGTAGAGTAAAATCCCGAAGCCGTAGATGGGGATGATCTGCCCCGCCAGGTTGGACTTGCCCCCGGTCCCTGCCCCCGTTCCGACCCCCTTGGCCCGGGCGATGGCCTCGGTGTTGTGGGCCCGGGAGAACTGGGAGCCCGCCGCCCTCTGGCCCTGGCTGTCCGGGGCCATCTGACGGTGGACCATCGGAGGGAAGCGTCCCGGACCTGGAGACGGGTGAAGAGGAGGAAACACCTGGGAGTCAGCCGGTGAAAAGACTGACGTACCGACTAATGTACGACTTCTGCTTCTTTACTGCTTACTTACTGTAGACGGTGCACATTTATCTTGAGGCAGAGATATACCAACAGCTTACACAGTTTCACAGCACACACTGAAATTGTGTATAAAAACTCTACTGGCACTACTGATTACTTTGGCTCTAAAGCATGGATTAAAAACTCTATATCAAAAGGGAAGAGGAGCCCACACACTCGCCAGTTAGGGCCACAAACCTCAAGAACAAGGACATTAAGAAGCTGTTTCAGTTTATGCACTACGTCAAAAAGAGAAAAGCCATTTTCTTTTTTTTTTTACTATTTCAGCCTCTTAATGTCCTTTACTTGAGGCTTGATGCCATAACTGGCTGGTGTGTGTGTGTGTGTGTGTGTGTGCTCCTATTCCCTTTTGATGGAGTTTTTGAACAGTTCACGCACACACACATGGTGTGAGCACCTCAGGTTTGTTACAACGCAACAAAGAGATGAAGCATTTGCAGTTCATCATTTTTTTTTAGATCTGGTGTTTCTATGGTCGTCAGATGTTTAGGCTATTACCAAATAGTAGAAACAGCCTAACACCGCCTTTATAAACAATGCTTTACATTAAAGCAGGGACAAATAATAATGACATGTTACACTTTATTGATCACTTTATTGAGTTAATTAGTTAACGCAACCCAGCTAACCCAACTAACTAACTTAGTTAATTACTCAAAAACAAAGTCTAAAAACTCCATCAAAAGGCAAAAGGAGCCCACACACCGGCCAGTTAGGGCATCAAGCCTCAAAAAAGGATAATTAAGAACATGAGATAGTACAAAAAAAAGGATTCTTTTAATTTGACATGGTGCAAAAGAAGAGGTCAGAGGTTACTGTATTTGGCACATGTAATACAATGTCATTTGATATCACCAGTGCGCCCTCGCCCGGGAGGAAAGTGTTACTGCAGGGACGAGGAGACAACGGTGATGTACGCAGCTGCAGAATATCATTAACATGCTATAAAAACGTATAAATAAAGAGCTTCGAGCCCACGCATGAAAGCCACTACGTGACAGTGTAATGGAGACATTTGGTGTACAGAAAGCATGAAACAACAAACCCTCCGGCCGCTCAGCATCCTTCTTCCCTCGGGATAACAGCATTTTGGGAAGCAGCAGAGCGACGCACAGCACCAGACATGTAGCCAGCGTCACTTTCTGAAATGTCGACATGGACATTTTGACAAGCAAGCCGTCCCCGTCCCCCAGATAGACAAAAATAGACAATATCTGGCAGATTACACGGTGAAAAGACAGCTTAAAAAGACGCAGGTGGATGTCGCTTCTCATCCATTTGTGCACTTCCTTGTTGATTGGTGGAACGGAAGTGCGCCGGGGCTGTAATTGCTGTATTTTACCACTGGGTGGCGCCAACGGTCTCTCATAGGTTTGTATTGCAGGTGTATGGCAGGTGGAGTCCAGAGACTAACGGGGGGCTCCCAGGTTAATAAAATATGATTTGATTTGATTTGATTTGATTTGATTTGATTTGATTTGATTTGATTTGATTTGATTTGATTTGATTTGATTTGATTTGATTTGATTTGATAACTTAACAACACAAACACAATAAAAGCACAATTAAAAGATCATAGGATGGATATACACTACACAGCATTAACCAAACTGTCTTAATACTGGACACTTCTCAATGTGTCCAAAAGTAATGTTCTCACCTCCTTTTTAAACAGCTTTGGTACGACAGGTTTTGTTTTGCAGAGGGAGGCAGTTCAACAAACTGATACCAGAGAAGCAAAATGAGCTTTTCATATTAATTAAATTTCACTATAAATAATATACTGAACAAAAATATGAATGCAACATGCAACATTTTGGTCCCATGTTCCATGAGCTAAAATAAAATATCCCATAATTTTT
The DNA here is from genome assembly GCF_046629955.1 of Centroberyx affinis. NCBI lineage: Eukaryota > Metazoa > Chordata > Actinopteri > Beryciformes > Berycidae > Centroberyx > Centroberyx affinis. The sequence goes on along the minus strand of NW_027279860.1, from coordinate 322,985 downwards.
CCACAAAAAAAATCTTATTTCTCTCAAATCTACATCCCTGTTAGTGAACATTTCTCCTTCGGCCAAGAATGATTTTCTTATGAACCGTAATAAAGTAAAATCTTCAAAGTAAAATTGTTGCATGTTGCGTTTATATTTTTGTTCAGTGTAGTTTGATTTCACTATGATTTCATTCCCTAGATGGCACGATAATATGATGCATAATTTCAATGATGTGAATAGTTTTTAAAACACACACCAACACACCTAGACTCTGTCTGTACATACAGTATGTATGGAGGCCTTCTGTAGACCTGTTGATGTGAACATAACACACATTTGCATATCCTCTGTATGTGCTGATTCCAGTCTATTCTTCATGTTCTCATATTCTTGTTATATACTGCATATATCTTGATTTTTTAAATCATTTTTCACTTATCTTGAACTGCAAAGATTGAACGTTTGTTTGAAAGTATGAAAGTACTATGAATCATACTACCATGCTTCCATTAGCATATTCTAATTGTTATTTATATTCAGTTTTCTTGTGCTGTATCCTCTTATATACCTCAGTGTCCCAATTTGCCGACAGGGATCATTAAAACATCTAATCTTATCATAAGAAGGACTGTCTCCCACTCTTCACCTACAGTAAGTAATTCTATATGAAGGCGTATCTAACGCAAAAAATCTTCTCAGACGGCGTTCCTTTGGTCTAAATATGAGGATAATATAAATAGCGGTCAGTGGTTTCATGTGTATCTATTTGAGGGTCCTACAAATGAAGACAGTTTGAGGAGCCATGTTTATAGTGGTGCAAAATATCTATTTTGGACAGTTTTGTGGAGCTGTAATGCCACATTCTTTTCCAACCAAGACCAGACTGAGGTTTTAACTCCAAGTGGCCTTTAGCTTGATGGAGCCCGAGGCTCACATGCAGTAAGAAGCCTCACTTCCTCACATTGACTATTCCCATTATATGTATATGCAACCCTCATGCTCATAGTAGAGAGGAGTATGAGAATAAACAAGTCTTTTCTTCTCAAATGATCATGTGCCTTTTCTTTTATGCAAGAAACAGTTTCGCTAAAATGTTAGGAATGTTAACAAGCAAATACTTTGATAATTTCCTTCCTCGGGTATCAAGCCTCATCCAAGTGATTATCGTCAACTCAGTACAGAGACATAAATAATGAGCACGCTACATGAAATGAATATCCAGTTTATTCAGTCAAGAAAAAAAACAGCTCAGGACAAAACTTAAAAACGAAGCGACAAACAGCGTTGAAGTCCCACACAGCTCAGTCGAGTCTTCAGAGTCCAGAGGAGAAGAGATGAAGAAGGAGCAGCTGATCCTCCTCAGCTGCAGCCAAATAGTATTTGCAAATACTTTTCAGTTTGTTTGTTTCTAGGCGACTTAGATGCCAGATGGGTGGGGTTCGCCACAAAAGACAATACAATGTCTGCCGGAACGTTTTGACAATCAGAGGAAAGTTTATAAAAGTCGACTCGGTATACTTCTCTGTGATGGATGACTTAGTTGATGCTATGCTTGGCCTGATGAGCTAAACTCCACCCATCTGGTATGTCAAGCATGGTGAAACACACTCTAAAGATGATTTGCAAACACTATTTCCACAAAGTCTGGTCAGTTGCAGTTTGCTTAACCTCTGAAATGTAAAAAAAAAAAAAAAAAAAAAAAAAGGCAGAACTATCGCAATTACTCCCTATCAAGTTCTCTGACCTTTGGAAAATGTCCTCATGATAATTTCATTATTCCATCTTCAATTGGAGAATGACCTCCGGTCCAATTCATCAGAAATGTCAGTTTTCTGGATAACAGCCACACACAGCTCCACATTTAAGAGTCCAAACTCAGCCTAGTTGAAATGTGTCCCATCAGTATTTCCACACGCGGTCCAGTGTGAAACATGAAAGCAGTCAGCTGACGAGGCCTGTGCTGCAGGGAGCAGATCGTCTCACCAAAACACAACATTACCTCTAGTTGAGTCTGCGTCTCTGAAGCCTCTTTCACAGTCCAACTGGCTCCACATCATCCTGCTCTGATCTGCAGGGAGAAGTGGAAATATGGAACAGCTCTTGGTAACACAGTACTGGAAGTGAACTGCGAGGTCTTAGTATGAACGTATTATTAGCACTATATACACTATTATAACACTGTAACCATAAAGTATGTATTAAAAAGTAATTGTGATGTCCATTATGAATCTTTGCTCTAGAGATGAAAGGTTTTATTCCAAAATGTTATGCATCTATTTAGGGGGGGGATGCTAAAATGCTAAATGAAATTCCTATTAAAAATTAATATTTCAGTGATTCTATACTCAAAAACATTACTATTTTATATGCAAAGGTCTTAAATGACTCATAAACTTTAACCCCAACTCATAATGGATTTTCCTTTTGTGTCTGCAATCATTTTGTGCAAATAGATATCTTTTTTTTTCTTTATTTTCAAATGGTGGAAATATCATTTTGGAATCAAACTCTTTAATCCCCCCCAGGAGTTTTGTACATTGTGTGTACTGTAGGGTTAGAGTTATCATGTTCTGTTTATAATGCAGAAATAACAGGCTTATAATGTGCTCATGATGTCTTATGATGCCTTGTGTGACGCAGGAATTCAGAGAAAAACATTCCACTGTGTAGTGTGTCATCAAACTGATGTTACAAGTTCATGAATTAGTTCATGAACCACAAGAACTGGACACTCTGGGGACCCGTAGACAGCACCACTTTCTTATTTACTAATCTGAAAACCTAGTCTGAAAATCATCCTCTAACCCATCTACAAACATGGAAATGTGCATCCAAGTAATATAATTTTGTCCTGTTTCTGTATTTTAAGCAACTTTGCCTGTTTGCTGTTATCAATAGTCAGTTCCAGCAAAGCAAAATATCACTTGTCTATTTTTCACAGTTTAATTTGACAGAAGTCTTAAAATAAAACAGATTTTTTTCATCATTATTTTAATTTATATGTAACTTGTTTTGCAGCGTTCTCCCAGTGAGATCAAACATCTCTTTTACAGGGAGGACCTTGTCAAATAAGCAACATGTAATTCAGACGAGGTGAGAAGAAAGAAAAAAACAGCAGCAAAGTCCAAACAAAATAAAAAATATAATCTACTTAAAGCAGTTATTACATGGTGACATTTATAAGAGGTCTTTGACAAAAAGTAAAAAAAAAAAAAATCTCTACAAAACCATTTAGTTTGACATTAAGTCAACATCAGCAAGTGTTATTTGATCCACAACAATATCAACAATGCTTTTCAGGCCTTGAGAGAGCAGCGATGATGATTTACAGTGTTGAGAAGCCAAACAGCCTTCAGTGTCGCCCCTTTATCAAAATACAATTTGGGAGCCAAATTTTTAAAGTAGCCTCCCATCTTCCCTGCACCCCAAAAGAAAGATATATAACCCACATCTGACAGCAGATATGTTAGAGATCCTTCATTCCTGACCTCAGTTAACAATAAATTTGACCCAAACCTGCTGTGTTGGTCGGTCAAGCCCTTCAACTCGTCAAGATTTGCTTTCTAAAAATGGAAAACGATCTAGCAAAGTCAAATGTTGTTTCAAGACGAACTTTGGAAGACTCAAAACTAACCAAAGTAAAACTTTCCACTTCCAATCCATCAAGTGTCCCGCTGGGTGTATGTTGTGAACTCTAGTTGTACAGTTAGTATCATAATGATAGGCTGGGCTGCTGGGAATGTTTTTGAACTGGGCCAGGCCCTTAAACCTTCATAATTGTGGATTCTGTGGTATTTGCTGCACTTGCTTTCAACTCTCCCCATCTGTCCTTATAACCCACTCTGACTCCGGCTCACCACTCACACACCCATGAAGAGGCTCAATAATGGAAGCGCTCGGCTCTCACAGGCTTTATTTGTCTGCTGTGTAGCTTTAAAGAAGCCCTTCGGTCATTTTTAAAGTTGCACTAGACAACTTCGCACGTTGGCGGCTCCAACAGCGAGAGATAACAAAATTTGAACTTCAATACCCAGAAATCCTGTGCAGCGAGGTCAGTAAACTGCACACAGCTCACTCACTCACTTCCTCTTGGCAGAGAAGTGAGCATACATTCACATTTCATACTTTTGAATTTCATTTGAGCAAATAGGGCAAATCTGCAGGGTCTCAATTAGTGGTGATGAGACGCTCTTCTCTACCCCACTTTGTGATTTAGGCTGATGGGTGTATTTTTACATAAAAACCTTGCCATTATTTTAAATAGAACCCTATATATCAGTTTACACTGTAGGCGTTTGAATAGATGTTGAAACACATGTGGTAACCACACAAAGCCAGTTTGGTTACTGAGGTTGAAGGTGAATATCTTTAATTCCAATTAATCAAATTATCATTCTAGATTATTCTTTAGGGACCTACTCTAGTTCTATCATGGTAGAACTATGATGGAACCAGGAATATGATAAGTCAGGCTCTCAGCTTACTTACTATGTGCTTAAGATGCTCACTAATCTCAGGGAAATGCCAACATTTTATGTTGGTTTCAGTGAAACAAATGCTTGAATCAATCAGTTTTCATAAACTATCTGCCCCCAAAATTGTTTTTTATTGATTAGAAAAGTGTATGCCATCTATATCCATGCCAAAATGCATGGGAAAAAAACGAATGCAGTAAAGTAAAAGTAATGTATTATCTTTTGCAAAGATAATATGCTGCAACATAACTTGGCATTGGTTCACTTACAATGTTAATGCCAGCACTCCCTGGAAGTCTCATATCTGCATGCGGTCACATTTGGGACAAGCTAGTGCGCTCACTTGTATCCCTTCCAGATATCTCCATGTATAGTTTAGTTCAAATCGTCCACCCAGCTGTCAGGATCGTAATTCACTCTCATATCTTCTCACCAAAACAGAATATTACCTCTTACTGAGTCTGCCTCTCAGTGCTGCCGTTAAGATGGCCTCCTTCGTAGTCCAACTGGCACAGAATCATGTTGTTCTTGAGGAAAAACTTGTCTCCCACACAAAATCTGCAGAGAGAAGTTAAAATATGGAACAGGTCTTGGTCTCGCTCAAGCTGAAGTGAATCATGAGGCCCCAGACGAGCATTACAAGCATATTTTAAGCATACACACACTAACATGATAATCAGAAAATTACATGTATTGAGTTATCAGTGTAAATCTTGCATGATTACTGTCTGAGTAGCTCTCCAAGTGATACAGAAAGTCTTTTGCACACTGTGTGTATTGTAGCTAACTTCATCATGTTCTGATTACAATGCAGTCACAATGTGCTTATAATGAGCAGTGACTCACTGGTATACCTTCCAGAGCTCACTTGTATACCTCCCAGATAAGTCAACTGAATTTGATCTCCTCGGCTAATTGCTCCCCTAATCTTACCTCTGGCGGCAGAGCTGACAGGCAAAGCAGTCTAAATGGTAGACGTTGTCCCTGGCTCTCATCACCATCTCAAAGGCAGGGATCAGCTTACTGCAGGCTGCACAGTTCCCCGTCACCCCAAAGAGCCTGCAGAGGGAAGGAGGGTGGGAAGGAGACCTGTAATCTGTTAGTGGGTGAGGTGCTGTTGTCTTTGGATGCATTTAGATACATTTCAGCCAAGAGCGAGAGAAAAAATGTGAAATAAAGGGCGTACGAACTTAAAAACTAGTTCAACAGGGCCGTACTTCTGAGTGAGTCTTGCAGACTTTGCTCACTCAGACAGTTTAATAACCACTTGTTTTAACGAGGTAATCCGCAAGTGCACTGCACTTCCCTGAGCTCACTTGTCAATCAAACAGAGAAGCCAGTATTGTGACCTCTTTTCCCTTGGATTTTCTGTTAAGTTTGAGTTTCTATAGGTGGCGCTCTATTCTTTGTCTGTTCAGCCATGGTGGCTCATGCTAACTACCCAGTTCTTCTTCTATTTATTTCAAACAGAAATCACTCTATCCAGGAAAGCAGACACTGGGTGTTCGGAACAGCAAATGTAAAAGCTTTCAGGAACAAGGTATAAGTTGAATCACTATTGTGTCATATCAATCGGTAACAGTGAGTAGCAAAATGGGTATATGTATATGAAAATATCACACATGATTACTTTAACCTACTAGGAGTAGCAAATGTCTGGTACTTGCCACATGGGACATTGCACTGAGCTGCAGAAAGTTTACAGGTAAGTACCACCCAGCAAGCCAGTTAAAACAAACCCTGTGTATTATTTGCAATTACTATTTGACTCAAGTCTGGCCAGTTGCAGTTTGCTTCACCTCTCAATGTGCACCAAGACAGAACAAAATGTCTCCCTGGGAGTCTGATGCAAAATGAAGATGAGTCACCGCCGCTTCTCCCCATATCCCATTAGAGACCCAGTAGAAAAGGAGGTCTAGGAAGAACCATTATGAAGAACTACATCCACAGATGGAGGGAGAATGCACTGAGCATGAGTACACGAGAACTTCAGACGACAAATGAAAACGTCATCGAACGAGTGACCAACAAGAGAACAAAAGCGAGGCCTAATTAACAGAATGTTCTGATCTAACGAGCCTTAGTCTTTAGCAGGCACCTGGTGCGTTTTTTCCTTCTCCTTAACGAGGGTACGAAGCTCAATGCTAATTCTCTACTAATGGTCCAATTAAAAGAAATCACATGGTTTTAATCCTGCTCTTCAAAGGCTTTTGGTCTGCACCCTAGCAATGATGAGGAAAACAGGAGGCAATCTAGCCAATTTAACTGTCAAAAGGGGTTTTGGTCTCTAAGAGCAGCACAGCTAATGAGAGACTTAGCTCCAACCAAATCCAGCTGGATTGTACATGAGACTAACACATGAGTTCAGCAATGTGGCCGAGATATCAGGAGTTCTCCTGCTGACCTGACACCATTCGTCTTTACTCCGGGGAAGTACCGAACCCAGAGTATAAAACCCTTCAGACAAAGGACCATATAAGTCCTGAACTAATACGAGAAAAAGTTTGGATCCTTCACTTGCTAGTAAAACATTGAAGAAAAAATGAATTCTAAAAAACAGTGATCCAAAACAAACAAGGCACCAGATCTGTCTTAAGTGAAAAAACATTAAAAAAAACCTTTATTACTGTAACTGTTAGATCGACACACACTGGTCATTTTGAATGGTCTTGCAGCCCATGTTATAAAGGCTTTTTTATCTGTTTTTCCACTTAAGATCAGAGAGTGCCAGAGTGCAAGTGAAGGATCCAAAAATAGTTTGGGTCTACCTTTTCGTCCAAAGAGCACCTGTCTGTTCATATCAGACCCAAACAGAGCTTCTTCCCTCTGTCTTTTAACCATATAAGTCCATTTTAAGTTTACTTATTGGAGATGCCTGCAAGGTTCATTGTCTAAAGATTGCAAAGCTAGAATGTTGTTTGCATGCATAGTATACTTAAAACATACCTATTCATATTCATTGTATACCTCCTCAGACACCTGAGAGATTGTTCAGGTGATGAATAACAGTCACACTCCAAAGGATTTAGAATAAGTAACGCAACGTTCAATCTCAAAAAAAAACCTCTGAAGGCTTCATATAAAGTGTTTTCAGTGTTTAAAGTGTATCATGTGTTTTACTGAGCCTGTTCCCTCAGCGTGTGCAAAGCAAGTCTCTAACCTGTTTGTTACCAGATAGGTGGAAGCAGTTTCATGATAGGGAGGAATGTCCTGAATGTCCTGAGGAGGATGGTGCTTAGTCTCAGGACAGTCCTCCTCATCATGGAGGCGCGTTGTTGAGTTATCGCACGTTCAAGTCCGGCTCGTCGTCTATATGCAGCTATATGTCATCCTCTCTCTGCTACCGTTCCTTTCTCTTTCCACTGTAGACTGTCTGATAAATCAGTTAAAATGGTTTTATCTCCCCCCAGTTTTATTCCAAACAAATACTGATCATCTAAAAAATGTGACACTCTGACAAATTAACAGTGGGCAAGAAAGGTAAGCGCACTGTTGACTATTGCTTTTGCTATTAGCTTGCTTAAGACCTTTACCTCCAAACTAGTAACATTTTGAAGGATGTAATATACTTTTTAACAGGTGGAGCAATGAACACCAGGCAACATACTTTTTCCTAACATGGGATGAACCTTTTCAAGTACAGTGAGGCAGAGAATTGGCTTCAGTGGAAGTCTTGCTGTCCAATATGATAAATCAGTAAAGATTGAGATAGCACATTCAAAATTGGGTTTAGGTCTACTGTGACACAGTAGACCTGTCTTTTTCTTGTCTGTTATAATTTAGCCATTATTTTCATACAGCAAATTCTCCACTGGACCTCCATGATGGCAGCAGTCATGGGGAGATTTGTGATGCAGCTACAAAGGCCTGTATAAATAAGAAATAAGTGCAATGTGAGTATCATTTTACTTATTTATTTATTTTATTATTTATTATAATTATTTTCAGATTTCTGTATCTTGTATGAAAGTCCTGTTGTGTGTGGGGGGGGTTTTTTGCACCCCTTTTTATTCTGTGGAGTATGATGTAGTGGATTTTCTGTCGTCATTTCATACTGCCTGATGTATGAATGCACCCCGTCATTTGTCCCCGTTCAAAGCCCACCTACGAGCCCCTGTGGCAGCGGTACCTCAGATAGTCCCTGCGGCAGAGGATGAGGTTGGCCCGGGTGTAGAGGCTGGAGCCCACCCGGCCCAGGCGGCAGTCACAGCAGGAACACTTCAGGCAGTCTTCGTGCCAGTACCGGTCCAGCGCCTGCAGCATGAAGCGGTCCCGGATCTTCCCGTTACAGCCGGCGCAGCCCCGCGGCTTCTCTCTGGACTGGAGGGACACCAGAGACACACCTGACCCGAGGACAGTCCGACAGGTGGACAGCAAGAGAGACGGAGAAGGGATGAGACAGGCAGAAAACTGAGAAACAAGTAGCCTAGAAAGCAAAGATGCCCCATTTTAGAAGCATTTGTAAATCCCATATGAATATTATATAGTAATACCATAGGAGATAAAAAAAAAGCCATAAATAAAGATTAGGTCATTATAAACTTACTATTTAGTATCACAGACACGCTGTAAGTCATATTATTATGGGGATACATTCAAGTAAGGTAAGTTCAATCATTATTGCCTACCAGTAATCCTTATAGCAATATTATAGGGATACTATAGGCTGTAAAAAAAATAAAACATAAATAAATAAATAAAAAATACCACAGAGTAGGATAAGTCCACTGTAAACTCACTATTGGGTACCACAGACAAACTATAAGTGTCTATAGAAGTACAACAGTGATTTTCTTTCGTTATAGCACAGTATTATGCTGAAATTACTGCATACTCTATAAAAAAGCTTTGACATAGTTGGATAAAGACCAGTTGGCTTTTTCATTTCTCAAATTAAGTTAAGAACTGAGCCAGGATCTGTCACTGACTTCAATCTGTCAATCTGTTTTTTGCAGGTGACACCTGCACAGTTGCACACAATCCTCCCCACTTCTCAGCGCCTTTTCCTCTGTCTGCTTTTATAATTAAGATGAAGGGAAATTACACACGTATCGTTGGAAATCTGGTTATATCTCAGGCTCCTACTCACTCTCCTCCTTGTCCAGCACCATCGTTGGCAAACGAAAGCAATCCAAATAGAGGAGAAATCTCCTTTGCTGTGGGCAAAGGCGCAAAAACACCGCGAAAATGCAGAGCAACAAACGCAGGAGACTTTAACACTCTTTACAAATTACACTATCAACCCCGAATCGTTCCAACTTCAGCTCTGCTCTTCATACTCCCGACGAAAAGCGAAGAGAAACAGCCATGGTCGCTTCGGTGCCACATGCGTAAAAATAGCCTGTGGATGGATGAAAGCGGCTTCCTCGGGTATCACCTTGCCTGGAGGAGGAGAGAGACGTCCTCAAACCAAGAGAGCCCGCGCCTTATCTTGGTTCATGTCAGTGCATAAGCATTTCTGTATCTTAAAGGCTTAGGTTCCCTGCAAATGAGCCCTTCTCCACCGCCAGCAGCCTGCCTGTCCCTCCTCCCTTCCTCTCTCCCTCCCTCTCTCTCTCTCTCTCTCTCTCTCTCTCTTCTCTCTCTCTCTCTCTCTCTGCAAAAAACTCCCACAGTCAAATGGTTTTCCGATGCTGCGTGCTAATTATATAAAGTCATTATGCTCAGATCTGATAGTGCCCCTCCTCCTCCCCCTTTGAATCAATTATTCAATAGACAGTCGCACACCAGGACAGCCCGGGCCTGAGGTGTTTTAGAATGAGCTTATTCAACTCCAAGGACACCAATTATCTCCAGGGCGCCCTATAGTCATAGTTGGCTTTTCAACACAGCAGATGCATCGCCTCTTGTGTGTGTGTGTGTGTGTGTGTGTGTGTGTGTGTGTGTAAGAGTGTGACAGAGACAGAGAATGAGGGAAAGAGAGAGACATTTGATACCTTTTAAGCAATCACTAACCTGAAATCCTGATTACTCCTTTTGGGCCCCCATCATGTGAATTCAGACTGTCAGTTAGTTTGGAAACCATCTTCCATTTAAAAAGCAACACCTGGACGCGTTGCATCTCTTGATAGTGACAAAAAGTAGGATACTAAATCTTGTAATAAAATTTCGAAGGACACAATACAGACATGTAAGTCTCTAAAGGAATATTATAGTGAAAGCATAAGAGATAAAACCGCTAGTAAGAAAGATAAGGTCATTAAACTCATTATTGAGAACCGCAGACACTCTACAAGGAATATTATAGGAATATTATAGTGATACCATAGGAGATAAAAATACCATAAAGTATGATATGGTCATATAGGCCTACTCACTGTCACTGTTGAGTAGCCTACCACACACTGTAAGTCCTTATAGAATTATTATAGAAATATTATAATGATACCATAGGAGATTAAAAAAAAACAAAAAAAAAACTCACCTTTAAGTAGGCTACCACTACATTGTAAGTCACTATATTCAGTATATTATAGGGACACCATAGGAGATAAAAAAAAAAAAAAAAACACCATAAGGTATGATAAAGTCATTATAAAGTTAATGCTGAATACCACGAACACATTATAAGTCCCTGTAGGGATATTATTGGAATATTATAGTGGTTTTCACTGGGGTTTTCAGTCCACACAAACAACAGTGCAGCCTGCTCCCAGATAGATCACCCAGCCTAAATCCTCCTCATTAGAGCCGTGGCATAAACAACTGTTCTAACATGGCCCCTAGATCAGGTCACACTAATTAACCGGCACCATTGACTGACTGTTCCCTCATTATCCGCCCTCTCATCTGATCGTATAGGCCGTCAAGACAGCTAACGATCAACAGACTAATTAATCGGCTGATGAGGTGCAAGAGAAGCTCTGGGTTCCCTCTTCATTTGCGAGACACATGGGAGCTAATTAGTTCAATTATTAATGCATCTAATTAAATAGCTTCTTTGGGTAATCATTGTTACATTCCCGTCCCGGCAGCGGTGATAAATGGATCCTCGGTGCATTAGACCCTTCTTGTCCTTATTTTGACATACATTCAGCGCCGATGCAATGGCTGGCGCGCACTGTACGTTACAGGCTATTCACAGGCCCGGTCCATTAGGCTAATTGCGCTAAAAGCAGTCTGTAGCTGACATTAAAGGTGAGCGGGGGTAGCTGTGGTTATGGCTCTAATTAGCAGTCTGCGAAAATGGGAAGCCTTTTTGGCCATCTGCTGCGGCTGCCGTCATGTCCTCAGTCAGTGAAAAGGGCAGAGACAAATTTAGACGATGTTTTGTGGAGGGATTGTTTGTCAGATATAATGCCGTCTCAAGCTGGGTCATGGGGAACGACATTTCATACAGTAACAGCTGAATTTAGGGGAAGAAGAACTACAGGAAAACTCCTGCAATTTGTGGCAGGCCATATGGTTTCACATAAGAAACTGCAGTGTGCTGTTTCTTGTCAGACTTAAAGGAGAATACTGATGTCACTTAAGAGTTATAGCCCCTTTACTACTGTCTACTTCTAGTTTACATTTACCCAAATCATTTTAATGTATGCCCTATGTAATTAGATTTTTGTTTTGTCATCATTTTTGAAATACAAATTTTATGGTGTCAAACCTGGCTTAAAATTAACTGCTGTCCCAATTAAAATAGACGCCCTAAATAAGATATGGATGTGACAACGTTTGCAAGGCGAGGTGTTGTGAGACTTCTATTTCTTCCTGTTGGTGTCAGGTGATTGACAGGAAGCACAGTGTAATGTAATGCAGCAGTGACATGAAAACACTCACCTCATGAAATAACGATGAAACCAAATGAAGGCTTCATGTTTACTGTGATGGATTCTCTCTCGCTCTGTGGAAGTTGTTTTTCACACTGGACAAGAATGAATGGCAGCAAATGGCTTCTTCTAAAGGGAGGAAAACAAGGCCAGATACCTCCAAGTACACTGACTGTGTGCAGAAACCAGCAGGAAGAATGGGATGGAGTGGGGAACCTAAACCACCGGTACAAACCTAGAAAAACACTGGTGACCGCTCCAACAATTTAAACATTTTCCAATAAGCCTTACAAGCAAGTCATTGGTTTATAAAGCAAACTAAAACGGGGTAGAGCTGCACATCACCTGCTATACACCTGAACTGCCTGGAGGTCAGACAAGTTGGGGGAAGGTTGTTGGTTTGAATCCATAGACTGGCTGGGAAAATCTGGGGAATGAAAGCGAATGAGAAACACTTAACCCCTCCCTCAGCAACTACCGTCAAGTTGCAACTCCATACTGCTCCAGTAGACAGTAGACGATTGTGGTTGTACTGGACAGCTCCCAGGTGTGAGTGTGTGTGGAACTGTGTGAATGTGAAGCAGGGTGTTGCTGAAAAAGAGCATGGTGCTAGGTAACCTTTGCTGGGTAAATAAAGTTAAGGCTACAATATGCAATATTTTTTCCATTAAAATAACAAGAAATGACATATACATTTATCAGTCAGTCTGTCTGTCTGTCTCAGATTCTGTGTGCTCATGCCTAAATCCTGAAATTGGCTTTTCAATTATGTTAGGGACTTTTTTGGCTATAGGCCAATACCATTTGCTGTGGGCGTGTTGTATGGGCGTGGCCAGAGGTGACAAGGGTAGAGAGGGCAGAAAGCAGTAAGAAACTAAACAGCAGACAAGACCCGTTCAAAAACTGTAAGAGCCATCCTAGGGGAAAAGATATTTTGATATATTTGTATATTTGAAATAATGTTGATAGCTAATAATGTTAATTGAAATACTAGTGATATTGAATATTTAATTTGTACTATAGTCATATTTGTTGATTATTATAGAACATTAGATTTCCTATAGTTTCTTATGTAGGCCTATAGCCTAATAGATTCCAAGTAGTTGAAATGCTCCTTCACATTGACGTCACCGTCATTAGACTCAATTGGAGTGAGAAAGTCCACGGAGCAGCACAGTTTTTTGACCGAGAGAAAATGATTGCGAATTGATGAATCTTGTTAGTGTGTAACTGTTTTTTTTTTCACTAAACGTTTTAAATGGAGTTATGGTCTCTGGAGATTTATTCGCGTCAGACTCATTGCTTTTTGCATGGAATTTACCCGGTAGTTGCACATTTTGAAACACTGAAGGAGTGCTGCTACAAAAACACTATGAACATCAGTTCAAGTTCAGATTGGCTGCATTTGCTGTCTCCTTCTTCAACACCTGTGCTTTAAGATGCTGGTTACCTCAGTCTAAGGCCAGACAGCTCATCGAGTGACAGCAGCTAGAGTGGGACCTTGACAAAATGAGGGGGGAGGAGGGCAGGACTAACAATACACTACACACAAGACAAAAAGTTGCATATTGTAGCTTTAAAGAAACTATTATTGAATTAAACTAGTGGAGTAGTTTATTAGATGGTATCTCAGTCAATTTTGATGCAATTTGCATTGAGCTAGAAAACAACTGGAGCCTATTTCTGTACAGGGTTAGCTACACAAGTTTATATGGAAAAGAAGTAGATCACAAAGGCGGGTGTGGAAGTTGTTAACCCACATTTTCTTTCCTATCTTTTTCTTCTAAAATGGTTATCCAGACGATGTACCACATTAACACCATATTTCTTATATCAGGCCTCTACCTCCTACCAGTTCAATGGGGTCATTTGTCCATCTCATGTTAAACAGGTCATGGGGCTCTGGAAGGTCATGTTTTTTCTTAAAGTTCAAAAACTGCAACATATATAGCCTTTTAACTGGATCATACTTTTGAATGGATCTTGATGCTTTTGGACATTTTGAAGGTTTTATGGCAGTTTCCTTCTGCTGTGAACGCAGTCTTCTGCAGTTGAAGGGGATGTCTTTGATCTGTCAGCAAAAAAACTTGGCAAGGCAACTTCAAATACAGTTGTGCAAGCACAAACCTTTCCAGGACTGGAACACAATATAACATACATCTTCACACCTCCTGTATTTGAATAGGCCAGGCTCCCAGTGGCGTGTCCAGGCCATTTTGACTGGGGTGGCCGAGGTGGGGCACAGACTGAATGCAGGGTGGCACTGTGCGTGGCATTTAGGAAGGATGTAGGCAGGTCCCACTGCTGTGTGGGTGTTGAAAGGACATGTTTTAATCACTTCTTGGATTCAACTGTTGGAGATTGTGTTTGCCCTGTGTGTTTGTAGTCTACCTATTGGACCGCAGCGTTCCTGGCTATCTGGAGATGTGAAAGCTCTCCAGTGAATTAAGTGATGAAATTTTGAACACAAGGCCCAGGTTGAAAATAAACAGAATTATCCATGTTTCCAAGCATCACCCTCTACTGTATGCATATAAAAAATGTAGGCTACTAACATTACCTCTTGGTTTTTATCTTCAGGTGCTGCATTCATGTTTGCCATTCAGTTTGGTCAGACATACTTTTTTTTTTGTCACATCAAAAGATCCCAGTTTTCTCTTTGCTTCCCATTGCTTGAAGGCATGTTTCCTGGAACACAGGAGCATAGTTTTGAACAAAAATCAACAAAAAAAAAAAAAAGACAATGCGCTGGCTTGATGGTCCCACCTCTAACATGCCCATCAGCTAATCATAACTAAGGATTTGGGGGTGGCACCTGGGGTGGCCAGTCAGATTTCAGGGGTGGCCCTTGCCACCCCCTAGACACGCCCCTGCAGGCTCCTAAAGCTTCTCTAAGAGGCTCTTGAAGTCCTAAATTTGTGGTAGCTCCTGGGAATGTGGCAGGTGTTTTTCCATGCAGCTCCTAGGGTTTAATAGTGCTTAAGCTGACAACCTCAAAAGTGTACGTATCACTTTCATTTTAAAGCTACACTACACGATTTTTTCGGACCACTAGAGGGTGACAGCAACCGCAACACATTTTGTAAACACACACAGCAAAGCTACCCGGTGACGGAAGCCCTTAAGGACAAACCGTGCATAAAGGCCTAATGGATAAAATAAACGTACCTTCGGAGTAATATCGCCGGTTACCAGTCTCACTTTGCCAGATTTTTCTCCCGCTGAAGGTTACATGTCCCACAATGACAAGTGAAGAGGCAGGTAACATGTTTACTAGTTGAAAACGTTTGACAACAAGTTTTAGGAAAGAGGTGAAAACAACAACACAGCTGGTCCGCGTGTGTGGCTATTTGTTTATATCGTTACGTCTCACGTAAATCTCCACATAGCACACGGATTGGTTACAGGGTCTGAAATCGCTTATTGCAGGTTTAAGAAATCAAGCACTCAAGCACTGTTTTCAAGCATCTCAAATGTTTCCAGCTCCTATATTTTGCCCTGTTCTGAGTTATGGAAAATAAAACATAAACCGTGGTCGGCTTCACAAATTATCTTTTTTTTTTCTCTCTTCCTAGTTCATCCACAGGTCACCTGGATGCTGTGGAGAAGAAGAGGCACAAATGCGATTGAGCAACAGAGAACAACAGCTGGAGTATGATTTAATATCAGGTGCTTTATCAGACTCAGCATCGCTTTATTTGCCAAGTCTTGGTGGGATTGGTGCAGGAAAATATCAACAACTCACATAGTAACATGAGTACAAGCATACTTAGTGCAGGGACAACAGGACATCATATTTAGAGCAAGGGGGGAGTGCAGGGCATAAAACAGACTGTAGACTATTCATATCAATCTACATATGAAGGGTTTTATTCAGTAATTGTTTTGTCAGAGTAGGAGTCACATTTTTCAGAGGGTGGATGTCTCATTTTTGAATGAAGCTCTTCATATATAAATTCAGCATCTGATCACTGTGTGCACTCAGGCAGCGTAGTACACTGCAAAAAACATATATATACAGTATATATATATGTATAAAAATGTCCATTATAGCAAGTTATTTAGTCTTACTTTGATTGATTGATTGATTTTATTCGATAAATTAAAATACAATGTACAAATGTACATACAGTACTAAAATTCATCAGGATATCGCAATAAAGTCACATGACTTATTTCCATTGCGGTCCTGAGGTCTAGGCTAGGAGGCAGGCAGGAAAAGTGAGTGACATGTATATGCTACTCATTTCCCATTTTTACACTGAAACACCTAACAGAAACATCAATATTATGTCTTTCAGTCTTAAAGTACTGTTTTCCTTAAAACTAGTGGAAAAATCTGTCAATGGGGTGAGACAGTTTCGCTTGTTTCCAAAGCAGTTTCGCCTGCTTCAAGAATTTTCTGACAATATCTAGAAATAAGGCAGATTGCACCACTATTATCAAGCTAATATCACTTGATTCATGAAAATGCTTGAAGATGAGTTGATTTGCATTGGAAACAAGTGAAATGATCTCACCCATTTGGCATATTTTTTCGACTTTTTATAAGGAAAAATATGATAGACGCAACATTAAACGACCATGGACAGGATGAGAGGATGGTGAGAACCTGAGAGTGAACTAGTATCTGATGCTTTAGAGAAGCTGCTCCTGGTCCTCAGTGGGTCCTTTGCTGTGGAGGTTCAAGTCGTTGGAAGCCATCCAATCCCCTGTCAGTCTGACTAAGCTGTGGAGTTTTAGATTGGAGTGGGGATGTGCTCACCAGCTGTGAGATTAAGGGGAACTGATCGATGGCCTTTCTGATTGGCTCTCGCGGCGTCCCAGCAGCATCCAATCCCCTTGGTCGAATGGTTGTCTTCAGCTGAGCCAAAACCAATTCCTCCTCCACACAGGGGCCAAATAAGATCACTGACCTGAAGCTACAAGGCCACGCTTGGACGTTCTGTCTCCATCCGTCTGCGCTCCTCTCCGCAGGAAAAACTGAGACAGACAGAGGAGAAGAGGGAGGGAGAAGAAGAGACTGAGGGACAAAAGCAAGGAATCAAATTAAAGTTTATATGAAGTGCATTCAGGGTCACAGATTTACACTTTACACAGAGCAGAATTTTTATTTTATTTATTTTAAAGTGGCAAACTGCAATATCCATGTTTTTTTCTTTATATATTTTGGCGACATCTTTGATGCTAAGCACTCAATGCTGTGGTGTTTCTGCACTGCACTTCCCACAGATCACCTGTCAATCAAACCGTGTGGGCGGAGCTTGGATTTTTCTGTTGATGCAGTTTCTGTAGGTGGCGCTCTTTTCTTTTCTGTTCAGCCATGGTGGCTATCGCTGCTCATGCTAACTACCCAGTTCTTCTTCTATTTATTAAAAAACTAAATTAAATGGAAATTATATTCATAATAATAATATAATTCAAAAGAAGTGGTAGATTACTGCATTGGCTTTCCTTTGCTACCTGTGCTGTAATGTTGATTAATATGAGTTTCAGTGTATTTTAAGGGATCCTGCTGCACAACAGCAGCGTTTTATACATGTTCTTTAACAAATAATCCCAACTGGATATGTGGAAGAGGTGCTGAACAATCAGAAGAGCTAATTTTATTTAATATTTCATCATTTACATAGCCTCACAGGTTTCATATTATCATCTATCTCTGTCTCTGAGATTGTCCACTTTATCTGAGCTGTACTGAATTCAAAATACGCTTATTTTAAAATATACTGCTGCACAGGCACATGCAATTTATTTCAGTTAAAATGTGTCAAAATTAGTTTTGAATAAGACTTTTTTATATATATGGTATCTTTTACCTGAGTTGTAACAGTGAAAATTGTCTATACTTGAATTATGTCAGAGAAACCAAGATTAAGATATTTTAATATGTTATAATGTGTTAAGAAGACGCTGGCAGCGTTTATCACTCATTGATCTTTTTCAGATGTTTGTGGGTTTTAGTCACTAGTGAACATATTGACCCCTTGTGTTCAGGAGTGGCATGACAACCAGTTCCTACATGGGTGTCACCCTTATTTTGTCTGTATTGTTTGTCTTTGAAGCACCATGAGGAAGGCATATTGCGTATTGTAACCTGCACTCTAATTAGGGCTGGGTGATATGGTTGAAATCAATAATAATCACAAACATTGAGGGTGGCTGGACAGCTAAGCGGACCCTGGCATTCAATGAGAAGCTGCCAGACAAGCCAGCAGGGCCAGTCAGACTTAGCTTTGCCTAAGCAGATACAATGTGGATATGTGGACTTCTGAGTTGGTCGGGTATCTGCTCTCTGCTTGGGCAAGTGTAGGATGTAAACATCATAGTGTGTGACCTGGTAGGGTTTAGATGTAGTGTGTAACTTAATGTTCTGAATAGAAAGGGATATTGATGGTAGTGTGTATTGTAAAGTAGTGTTGTTGATAACAAGGTGCAGGTGACAGTGACAGCAGTGTAGTAGACCTGGGTCTGCTGGTCTGGACAAAGAGAGGGGTGTTTCTGGGACGCTGGAATACACTGTTGGGCCTTCTTGAGCTGTCGTGGGCCTAATTCAACGAAACATTGGTGAAGGAAGGAAGCAACCCGCTTGATAACCCCAATGATTTGCCTACACTCACTCACTCTGAAGCTAGAGTAGGTAGCTGGTGAATGTTGCTGCCTGTCTTATGGTGCTGTAGATTTATGACGGTGTAGCCTGATGTTTTCTGTGGTACTCATTGGTATAGTAGTGTATCATTCTGTTAAACTCTGAATTTGGTCTTGATAGGAATGCTCACCTTGCATTATGGCACAAGGGATTTTCACATCATATTCTGTGTATTGGTAAATAATCATGAGGATTTTTTTATTGAATGCAAAATCACGTGAAATAATCAAATCAGTGTCATCGAACCAAATGGTAATGTTAGGGTGTGATGTCAAACAAAACTGAAATTTTCAAAAAATATTCCTACTATACCTCATTTTGTCAGAGTTTTTAAATAAAATTTGCTTGTTATCATCAATTCAGACAGCAGAATTGTGTGTCACAGTATCCCAAAATCACCATATCATCACAATATGATTCCATTGAAAGACAATAAGCAATAACATTGAATGAGAAGGTATTTTATATATACTGTATATACTACCAGTCAAAAGTTTGTACACACCTGATTGAATGCACTATGTTTTTCATTCTCTTAAAGCCATTTTGATCTAAAGGCTTATGCTTAAACGCTTGAAATTTGTTTCTTAGACAAATATAAATAGTGAAGTTGATCCTATGTATGAATTTCTTTCCAAAGCGTTTGCCTTTCCATCAAGGCAAAGGGCGGCTACTTTAAAGAATCTAAAATATAAGATAGTTTTGATTTGTTTAACACTTTTTTTGGTCACTGCACAACTCCATTTGTGTTATTTCATAGTTTTGATGTCTTTACTATTATTCTAAAATGTGAAAAATTTAATAAAATAAAATAAAATAAAATAAAGAAAAATGCATGTGTCCAAACCTTTGACTGGCTCAATTTTCCTATTTTGTTCTTCACTGTTACATCTCTCTATTGTATAATTTTGACTGATTCAGTATGTAGTAGGTCTGGCCCATAACCATAGAACCGTACCATAACCATAGAAGAAGAAGACCACCCTGCTCTAGAAGGCAAGTGGCGAGATATCAGGATAACAGTGATGCCATCTAGTGGATAAAACAAGAGCATTTCCTTGTTTTGGAGGCCAAAGACTTTAGTATCATGTAATAGTGTGTTTCTCACTTTCCCTCCAAACCTGCTATTTTTAGTGATTACACACAGGAAATTCCGCTTCACCGAGGGCTTTAGAGAAATGCCTTCTCTCACGGTCATCTTATGAAAATATTATTTAGCTGAGAGCGTAACAGAAGCCCCTCTGAAGAACTGAAACAGGAGTCTGATTAAGCAATGTTTAACTTTAATTTCCTCTGGAACAGCTTATGTTTTTACAGTATTTACAGAAGGAACATTCATTGACAAGAAATACACTGCATACCTGAAAATATTTTTCATGGTTATACGATACATTTTTTCTTTACAGCTTCACGGTGACATAACTGGATTTGAGAAGAACAATACTGTAGTTGGGGCATTAAATGCACATAAAGTTGAGTTAATGCTCTTAGTTGTTATGTGTTTGTTTTCTTTAGTTCTCCTGTTTGAATTACTGGCTCTCAAGATATCTGTCTTCTGATTTTATGAAAAGACCAAATAAATACATGAATTGTGCAATATACCAATTAGCAAGATATTTCTGATGACACTGTTTTAGATATTGCTTCTCTAATTGGACAATAAAAATCGAATTACCATCTTCAGTCTTGACTACCAGTAAGTTATGGCAATATGAGCTGTGAGAGGGGATATGAGTTATTATAATCTATACAGTACATGTCCTTTAACTTTCATTATAAACACTATGGCTTCCAAAGAGTTGCATTACCAAGAAAAACATTTTCAACATTTTTTCATGAAAGTGGTGGGAAAATGGCTCAAGACCCCAGAGGTTTGTTCCTCATTCTGACCTTGTCCTACCTGCTGAGCAGTGAGCTGTCATCACTACACTGAACTGAAGGGACATTTTTTCTCTAACATGTTGAAACTGACAGGAGGTTATACTGTTTTCCAGGATTTAGCATGGCAAAAAACTTCCCAAAACGCTCTGCCATGAGTGATAGTCGACTGGACCAATCACAGAGCACAACGGCAATGAGATGCTTTTGGGCAGTATGGCTTGAATGTGGCATGTTGAAATTATCATGTGCTCCCCCTGTGTTCACACTGGGAGCAACATGATCAAGTCACCAGCAGCCCATTCATTTCCAGTGGAGCTGAGCGATCAGGAACAACAAGCTTCTCGGCTGAGAAAAGTTGGCCACAGCTGAACTGTTCGCGGTCATCGGCCAGATTTGCACGCTTCCTTATCTCCCTACTGATTTGATTTCGTTTCATGAACAATAATTGTGCCAAACGATGCTTGGAGAACAGCTGCATCCAGCGTTGGACTGATGGTACCCACTGAGCAATTTTACATACATGATTAGCGTTTAAAAATGTCTAAATGGTTATAGATATCCAGCCTAACATAAGGCTACATAGGGTTTATAAATGAAAGTTTAGTAGAGGTCTACGTCCTAAGATTACATCTTAGAGTGTGTCTTCTGGGGTATATGACAAAAATGAAGTATTATCTGTATATGGACTTCTCTGATGATGCGTAATAATGTATTTAGGCCTATACTGCTTGGTCTAAAACTGGGCTATACATAGCCAAAAACATCATTGGCTATATGAGAGCTGCATTTGTAGCCTTTGTAGCTGCAGACCACTACATGGATGCAATCAGAGTGTCTGGCATCACCCACAACCAGTCCAAATAGAGCGACCCATCAACCAAGTTGCTGGCAGGGTGAACACAGGGTTAGTGTTGGGGTGACTGTGTATGTCGTTATCAGACACAGCGTGTAACCTCTCGGCCAGTTTCCTCTAATTTGGGTCCATGTACTCAAACTCCCAGTCCAGCCAGCTGATCTGCAGCCACCTCACTGGACCCGTCACACAGACTTCCTCCTCTTCCCGAACACGTTGTTGATGAGCTTGGCCATAGACTTGGAGCCGCTGTAGCGGCGGCGGTCTGCACGGTACTTCAGGTGCTCCATCACCTGCCGGATGAGCTGGGTGAAGAGGTTGGCGATGTCCTGGTAGCTCTCGGCGGCTGACACCTCCTGGAAGTGACAGTGGTTCTCCTGCGCCAGGCAGCGGCCCTCCTCCTCACGGACCTGCCGGGCGTGGCACAGGTCCTGCTTGTTGCCCACCAGGCAGACCGGCACCTCCATGTCCCTGCAACAGATAGGTGCCTGTTGATCAGTGTGGACTGGTGATCAAATCTGAGGTGAAAGACTGTCTTGCTACAGAGACACTGGAATCAACCTCAAAGATATGGAAGATGTGGAGCCAATATGAGCACTGTCAGAGTTTTACACCAAAAATTATTGTGGTAACGTTCAGCAGTGGTTTGCTGGTATCCGACACCTGCACCAACTATAGTCAGTTCCTATACTCAGCTCTAGACATATTCATACTCTGTTTATTCTAACTCACTTTTTCTTTTTTTTAACCACTCAGAACCCAGTGCAATATTCTCTAGATCTATATACTGTATATTTCTGTTCTTTTTCTCTATTACTGATTTACATAGCTTCCCATCAGTGCAATCAGTCAGGCTATAACAGAGAACTGTGGGCATATTGTATAGAAAAGAGACCCATAGTTCCTAAATTTCTACTTTTTATATACTTATACACAACTTTCTTTTATTTCTAAAGGGAATTCCTTGCATGTGCAAACTGATTCTGATTCTCACTGTAAAACTGTTGTTTTGGAGTGAGCAAGTCATCACCATCATGAATCACTGATGTCAAGATCTAGATTCATACCTGCATACTTGTCACTGGCTAGATACATTTCTTCTCTCTACATTATCAGGATGCCTTGGCACATGACAGGCAGCTTGATGGATACGGTTGGCCCATTTTCCAGCAGACCAAATCTACTGGATGTCTGTAAGTTTGAAGTGGATCCCTCACTCTTTATCATTAAACATTTATCATTTTTCGTTTGTCAGGTTCAGTCAGGACTCCCAACATTCCTCACGCTCAAGCCTGCATCAGGATTCCTGTTCAGCATCATACAAAGTAGGGCAAGGAGAGTCTGTTTTGCATTAGTGTTTACAGCAGGTTTGGGTCACATAATAGTAAATCCTTAGCATTTGTTTTGGTCTGCTTGGAGCACCAGATGGGTGGGGTTTACTGCATCATGGCAAACTAATAGTGCCAGAGATGTATCCTAAATTGACTTTAAAATACAGTCCTGTTGTTTTGGCACAAATTCTATTGAGCCAAGCCCCACCATCTGGCACATAAGGTGGCAATAAACTACAAAAAGAAGTTGCAACAAGTAAACATCTTGCCCAACACAAATGATGCAGGCACCCCTTGGGCCAATCAGTAACAAGATGCATCTTTCTCTCCTCAAGTTTCATTAAAATCTGACCAGTTGTGTAGTAGTTATGGCCTTTCAAAGTCCGAAATTTTGATCGTCAATTATAGCGCCCCCTTCAGGCTAATCTGTATTTTTTTAAATGCCAAAATGCATCATCCCTCTAAGTTTCATCAACATCAGACCAGTGGTGTCTTAGATATCACCTGAGATATCACGTTTGACAGATGGACGGACAGTAACACCCCCACTCCAAATTTCATCACATCGGGGAAAATTAATATTTTGCCCAGGTCTGGTTCTTAGCCGTGTAACTTGGGTACGTAGGAATCACAATGCAAACAAACTTATGGTCCAACAGATGCTGTGATCTGCCAACTCTGTACACTTTCAACAAGAGCCAAACTTTCTAAAGACACATCAGTGTTTTGTTCCCCAGCCTCTGTCCACTGTCCTAGTCTCCTTCAGTAAGATTCCCTTATTGAGGTGCTTCTGACCCTTTGCAGTTGTCCATGCGCGCCTCCCGAATCTGCCGCAGGATGTTCTTGGCGTTTATGAAGGAGGTCCGGTCGCTTATGTTGTAGACCACCACGAAGCCGTCTGCCCAGTCCACCGGCTCCTCCAGTATACACCGGGCCTCCGAGCTCTGCCAGGGACAGCACACGCTTTTATTTTGGTATCACAGCGACCACATTTAATTCAGGTTCCACTGTATAGGTATGTTTTGACAGTAGTGTCACAGTAATTTTACCACTGTTAACTAGTTTCTAAACTCATCCTTGGAGGAGGCGTTAACTCATATACATGGTGTCTAGGTATCATTGGTCAGTGGCATTTATGTGGCAGTATTGGCCGCTGTCAGTACTAGGGATCAAACGGGCGACCTATTGACTACCACACAGCCTCCCTAATCAACTTAAGATGAAACTTTATTGATCCTTGTGGGGAAATTAGGTTGTTGCAGCAGCAAAAACAATAGATTCAGCAGAGAAAAACAAGACAAACAGAATAGAAGCACACAAAAAGAATATAAAAAAAGCAATAAAAACAGCTTATGTCAGATTTCAGCATAAGGATGGTTTCTCTAGGGAATCACAGTCACTCTTCTTGATTGTTGTAGATCTCTAATGGGTTGTTTCTAAAGACTCGCTCTCTTCTTCAGGCTCTTTCCTAAAACCAAAGATTTGCCATCTTGTGTGAAATATAGCTTCAGTATTTAAACTCCCCACTTTGACAGTTAGGCCTCCTTGTTGCCATACCAACAAAGTTAAGTCAGGGGGGACAGTGGCTAACTCAAAATAAGTCAGTCTTAATACTTATGCAACAGACAGTCTTAATTAGACTAGTCTAACTTGAGAATCTAAGACCAGTCTAAGGCTTAGACTAGTCTTAAACTAAATTTATGCAACTGCTGCTGTTAGTTGCCCTAACCCTAAGCAACTAGAGACTATAGTGTTTAGAGATGTTTATAACTTTAATGTGTGATCTTTTAGGCTAAACAACTTAAACTCCACTAGTAGCACTTTTGAGTCTGTTTCCACTATTTTTGCACCATAACCATCATATATAACCACATGTGTGACACAGTTGAAGAGTTAAAGTCCATCCTCAGGATCAACATCACTATTGTCCAGCTAATTCCAGACCTGTTTTTATTGTAGTCAGAGTGACAGCAGTAACCTGCAGAGCGAGAACAGGACTCAGCACAAATTCAGCTGACCTTGAGCAGAAAAAAAAAACAGAATAGGAAGGACAAGGGGCCCAGGCACATGTCCGAGCCCTAAAATACGATGCCTCAGCGCTGTAAAAACTCACTCATCCCTACCTCAGCCCTCTCTCTCTTTACAGACTCCATAGTTTCTTTATGCGGTCCAGGTCATAAAGAAAGAAGGGAAGGCTATAGACTCACTGTAGCATTCATTTTACAGTGAGCTGAACCGAGAAAGACAATGACTGACCGCTTTCCTCCTGCGCCTCGGGGTTTTCCAATAAAATACAATACTAACTCTGTAGTAAAAGGCCTCTCAGGTCTTTGGCCTTGCTAGGAGAGAGAGGTAAGCAGTTTATATGGCTCTCTCCTTCAAAGGGCCAGCTATCGACACACATCGCCTCGGGATACTCTCATAAATCCCTTTGGATCCCGAACTTTAAGTGCAGTACAGATGGTGCACGTGCCTGCCCAAGGTAAATATCTGACCGCAGTTCATTCCAGGTCATGGGCGTGTAGCATACATATTGAAATTGGACTAGTGTTTTGCTGCTGTTATGTGAAAACCTTGTTGCTCCAGTATCAGGGATTTTCATGTTTTCACTTCAGTTGAAGGCTTACATTGTATTCTATGGGTTCAGGAAATTTTACAGTTCTTGGGCTCAGAAAACGTTTTCAAACCCCTTTGGATAAACTGGTGGT
This sequence comes from Centroberyx affinis, assembly GCF_046629955.1. Classification (NCBI taxonomy): domain Eukaryota; kingdom Metazoa; phylum Chordata; class Actinopteri; order Beryciformes; family Berycidae; genus Centroberyx; species Centroberyx affinis. Next base: position 297,343 of record NW_027279860.1, on the reverse strand, counting down.
CAAGCTAAAAACCAGCAAAAAAGCAAAAAAAAATCCCGAAAAGCTGAATTGCAGTAGCTGTACACTGAAATTACAATATGGAACTTGTAATTTTACACTAAACGCATGGTGGTCAAGCTAAAAACAAGGCTGCTTTTCCTAGTTCCTAAAAAGTTGACATTTCAGAGATAGGAGGGGTTTTTTGACAGCGATGATTTATGGATTTGGATTTTTGGTGGCAGTGATATAGTCTAGTCGTACTTAAAAAAGTTGGCTAAACTCTAAAATCTGATTGATGATCATAAGGCGAACAAGCTAAGCGTATCCCAGCATGCACTGGGTGGACATCAGGGAAACACCCAGTCCATCACAGGGCAGACGCAGTTAAACAGACACTCACATTCACACTTATGGACAACTTAAGAGTCTCCAATCCACCTGACTTGCATGTCTTTGTAATGTGTAATGTGAGGAAACCTACGTGAACATGGGAAAAACATGCAAACTCCACACAGAAAGGGACCAAGATTCAAACCCAGGATCTTCTTACTGTGAGGTCGACTGAACCTCCGAAACTCTATTTCTCATTTCTAAAAAGTTGAGTTGGGATAGGTTCACCCTCCACTACACTACATCCATGTCTGGTGTGTTATTGACATGTCGTACCTGAGAGCAGGGGTCAAACACCTCCAGGTTCAGCTGTCTGCCATCGATGGACAGTCTTTTATGGTACAGGGAATCTGCAACAAGGAATAAAAGCACAATAAAAACAAATAACACTCTCAAAATGTTGATTCTTAAAATTCTACACTGATCTAAATTATTTGAATTAATCGTGTATCAGATTTTTGTACAATTGGATATGTTTTGCATTCAGTGTGATATGTTTTTGTATCATGTGTTAATTTACATGTATTTATTCTTTAATTCAATTTATTTACTATATTTCCATTTATGCATTTTGTTATGTTATACTGTTTTTCTCCTTGTTAAGTTTTGATCTGTTGTCATCTTTATTTGCTTTTGTTTGTCTTTTAGTTCTTTTGAGGTGATATGTTACTAAAATTGCAGTAGGCTTAGATATATATGCTGAAATTGCAAAATGGAACTTGCAATTTTACAGTAAACTTTGTGAATTCTACAGTATACAATAGTTAAGGTATTCAATGTTGTTGACACCAGGGATGCTCAGGTGAAATGTGTGCACCACTAAGAGACAAAATGGTGCAGATATAACACTAACATATACACTTAGGAATATCCCTGGTTTCTGTGGGTAAGCTTTGCTCTCCTGGACCAACGCCAAACCCCCAACAACCCACCAGCACCGTTTGGTCAAGTCTGGAAACACTCACTGGCGTTGGAGGCATATTCACCGATGAAGCGCCTGGTCAGGAACCGCACAAGGACAGCTGGAGGAAACGGACGAAATGAAAAACAACAAAATGAATCATGGCTTCATTACACTCTCATCCCTCACAGGTGGCAGCGGTGGGGAAAATGACTCTCATACGCTCCCGCAGGCGCGGCGCAGGGAGCCAGCAGGCTCTGGGAGCGGAGGGGTGAAACTGTAACCTCACATGAAAGGACGGCATGGTTTCGCTTGAAGGGATGTGTGCATATTTGGCAAGCTGAACGGTTATATTTCTTCTCTCCTTCCCCCTCCAGACTGTGAGAAATACATTAGACCGACTGTGTGAGGCGGTCGGTCCAGTTTTGGTCCCACAGACAATCAGTTTCAATTAAAGGCTGAGGTTTCATTTCACAGCTTAAATACTGAGCTCTGGAGGCCTGTGGCTGACCGTACAGTAATGGCCACTGGGCTCTGGAGAGTTACACACAAGCATTACACTTATAGAGACTCAGGCACACACACACACGCACACACTCACACACACACACATATGGATATATGGTGGCACAGCAGGTGCAGAGACATGTGCAGACACACATACCTGCACTCACACCTGCATACATACAGCAAGGAGGTTCTATATTATCCACTTATGCAGAACATTAAGACGCACACACATTTATTTTCTTTGTTTCTTTCTTTTGCTCTCTCTCACACAAAAAGTGAAATACATGCAGAGAGCAATAAGCAGAACAACAAAGCAAAAAAAATAGAAAATGGACAGTCATACACACACAGAGCAATTTTATTTTGCTCTTTCTCTCTTTCATGCATTCAAATAGAAATACAAACAAAGACCAATGTGCAGAAAACAAAGCAAAGAGCAGAAAAAACATACAAAATGGATATACATACATATACATATATACACACACATACACACACACAGCCTCCAGAGGCTTGTGCATCTCCACAGTAACAGCTCTGCTCCGCTGCCAGGCCGGGGGAATGGGGACGTCCCATTGTTTTATTAAGCACTTACGCCGAGCAGAGCCAGCTTAAAACCACCACAGAGACTGAATACTGATATGCAACAGAGGACACCGTGAAGCCACAAGGCTCGTATAACTTCTCTCTCTGCCTTGGTTTAGGCAGCATTTTCACTACAGCTTAAAAATACAATCTGTATTCAACCATATAGATCTAAGGTAGGTATAGTCAAATATGTCGTTTAAAGTTTTACCTATAGAAAATAAGAGGAAAGACATGAGGATACATGGGATAGCTGCACTCCAAAAATCCAAAAAACAGCAAGACCCAGTCTCAGTTCACCATTTATTTTTTATTTTGGCTTCATCAGGCTAGCAGGCTTCGGCATAAAGCCTTCATCAGAGCATCATTACAATAATGGTACCAGCCTCTCTTTTTATACTGTAACAGTGATTGCCTACAGGTGTGTAGGGGACGGTTCACAAGTCAATATATATGTAGAGTTACAATTCATAATATGTGATCCAATCTGACACAGCAACATGATTACTTTTAAATAGTGCAGTATTTGGTCTACTTTTGGAGGCCAAATGCTGTGCTTTTTACAATATAAAAAGAGAGGCTTGTTCCATTATTGTAATGATGTTCTGATGAAAGCTTTATGCCCAAATGTGTTTTCCTCATGTTTTAATGATAGCAGAGCACCCAGACAAAAGAGCTATAAGAGGAAGCACACCTACGTTTAAAGTGAGGAAAATAAGCTTTTGGAACTTTTTTAGCCCAAAATACAGGTCTGTTTCAAACAAATGCAAACAAATGTAAACAAAGTGTAACTTTGTGTCACAAAGTGTCAGTGCTTATATCAAAGGCTCAGGCAAAACATTGTCTGATGTCTTCAATCCAATGAATCACTATGTAAGCAAAACCAGAAGTGGGGCATCAGTGTTTCAAAAAAATGTGCTGCAATTACAGATTTGGCCTCAAAGACTGAGTTTACAACTGTGAAATAATTTGTAAACTTGGCACATCTTGACCACCAGATGTAGCATAGTAAACTACTAATCTGCCCGCCACCGCTACTAATCAGGCCGGTGAAACACTGTGGTTCTTTGAGGGTTTGAGGTTTAACTCAACCAATGAGATTGTTTCTACCTCTGAGAAATGTTTGCATAGCTAAAACTCCAGTCTGCCCCAAACAGCTGCAAAAGTGACGTTGAGAGCGCTGCCTCATTTTAAGTCTCTCTGGATAAAAGCATCTGCTGAATGCCTGAGCAGTAACAGGTGAATGTAAAGATATACAGTCGTTTGTCACAGCTTGATGAGGGGGAAGTCAATAGCGTGCATGTGTAAATCTCTAATTTCCTTTGTGAGGATGTTAGGGAAAGACATAGAAACATATGCCAATAGTGGGAAATCATGGAGAAGCAGCTTATGGTGTCTTAAGCCTGTGATGTTATGGGTGTCATCCAATCCAAATGTATTCCTACTATTGTGACTGGAAGGATGCCAGTTCAAATCCTTGGAGCTTCTGGGGAAAATCTGGGCAGGGAAAGTGAATGAGGAACACTTTGCTCTGACTCAACTACTGCCACGCCGCCCTTGAACAAGGCACTTAACCCCCGACTGCTCCGGTAGAGCTGCACAGTAGAAAACACTAATACTGGAGAGTTAGTAAAAACATATTAGCTGGGATATAAAAGAGTACTAAAACATCCTACGGTTACCTTGCAGAAATTTTATTTAAGTAGAAGTAAAATTTCCGGTGTAAAAATCTACGTAAGTAAAAGTAAAAAGTAGCTCATTTGAAATGTACTCAGAGTAAAGTACTGAGTTACTTTTTAGAAACTAGATTCTTTCTCTAGATTCTGACAGTGGTGGAAAGTAACTAAGTACATTTACTCAAGTACTGTACTTAAGTACAATTTTTAGGTACTTGTACTTTACTTGAGTATTTACATTTTATGCTACTTTGTACTTATACTCCATTACATTTTACAGGGAAATATTGTACTTTTTACTCCATTACATTTATTTCACAGCTATAGTTACTAGTTACTTTTCAGATCAATATTTTATATTTAAAACATTTGATCATCTTTATAAAATAAATAAATTTATAAGCATAGCATTGTTATAGATTAGACTACCCAAAAGTATAGCTAAATTGTTAAGATTAGCTTCATGCTGACAACTTTAAAATGATGCTTACATGTACATGTATGTCAATAAATCAGTATTAATATTCCAATAATTTATGAAAAATATAACTCTCTAAATGGGGACAGTTTGCATAATGAGTACGTTTACTTTGATACTCTAAGTACATTTTGCTGCCAATACTTATGTACTTTTTCTTAAGTAAGATTTTGAATGCAGGACTTTTACTTGTAATGGAGTATCTTTACATTGTTGTATTGCTACTTTTACTTAAGTAAAAGATCTCAGTACTTCTTCCACCACTGGATTCTAATAGGAAAAAAATAGAAATTACAAAATAAAGTGCACAAACAAAGCAAAGCCAGATTGCTTCTTTGCTGACTGAAAAACAGAACTAAACAAAACAAAACTAACAGATGTGGGTTGTTGTTTTTTTTTTAAATGAAGCCAAGTAGAAAACCAGCAAAAATGTGCTTAAATAAAAGTAACATTACTGACTTTAAAAAATACATCATAAAAGTACAAGTACACAAAAAATCTACTCAGTTACCCTATATCAAAACTTTATAACAACCACACACTCTGTTCACCTATCCTCATAATCTTTGGTCTTCAGTACAGTGCTTTCTGTGCTGTTCCATGTAAATTTAGACCACAAACTCATCTAAAAGATTTGAGCAGATTTCTCTTTCCCCCTCTGACACATGGAGGTCAGGATTCAGTCCACTGCTTGTTGATGGAGTCACTCAGTGGGGTTTCTCTCTAATAAGCCTACATTCTAGGAAGATAGGATCATAATATACCCAGACCTGTGAAAGGGATAGTATTTGCAAATAATAGCATTTTATTTAACCTACCTGAAATCCCAGAAGGGAGGGGGTTACCGCATCCGGATGAAATGAACAGCACAGAAAAAGTACTAAATGTTTTGTCTGGGGAGGTAGGTGTCTATCAGCCCTGTTTTTTTTTGTTTTTTTTTGTTTTTTTCTTTCTCGTGTCTTGTGTTTCTCTTGTTTTCAGTTTTGTCACACATGTTAATTCTTTTGAGAAAAGCAAATAAAAATATACATTACAAAAAAATAAAAAGTACTAAATTGACTTTGAGGTAGTCTAAATTTTCTGGCGTTCATTTCCACTCACTAACTGGCTAACCCCCGCCTATCTGGTACTCCAAACAGGTTAAAACAAACGCTAAGAATAATTTGCATGACACCACTGAGCCATAGAGTGTGTAATTTGCAATATTTGAACACAAGACGTTTAGTAGTACTTTACTATACTCATAAACTAATTGTCAGGTATTAGTACTCAAACAAAGGTTGAGCAATCTGAAACTGTTGGATGCTACTTCAATATAATATAATATAATATAACATATATAAGTCTCCTAACCTTGATACAGTGGGTTAGAATGCAAGTTTTGTTGACAAATGTGATATCCACCATTTGAAAAAAGCCACACCAACTGTTACAAAATGATTGCACAAAATTAAGCCTTTTTATTAATTTAAAATGTTTTCTGTTTATATTGACTATTTAGCACTTTGTAAACTCTTGTTTTTAAAATGTGCTGTATAAATAAAATTTATGATTAGCATTAGTATTATTTATGCCATTTTTTAAATTACATCATCTGTATTTTAGAGATATTAAATGAGATATTGTATTTTGTTTTTTTTTCTAAAATGGAGGTATAGCTGTGTGGAATAAAACTCTTGCTGGCTGCTCACCTGACTTCCCGGCCCCCTCGCTCCCCAGCAGCGCCAGCTTGATGTCGTTCATGCCTGTGCTCTGTCAGGTCCTCAGCTGGCAGGGTGGCTGTGGCTCTGTGCTGTGTCTGCTCTCTGGGTGAGCGTCAGCAGGACTAATGCTCCTTACAGTCCGGACAGCGTCAGGATGGAAATACAGGACTGCCCCCCCCCTTCTTCTTCTTTTTCTTCTTCTTCTTCAAAGGGTCGTTTCACTTTTTTTAAGCCAGTGGGGGAGAGAAGAGGGGGGGAAAACAAACGCCCCCTCTTCTCTCTCTCTCTCTCTCTCTCTCTCTTTCTCTCTCTCTCCCTTCCTCTCTCTCTCTCTCCCTCTCTGTCTCTCTCTCTCTCACTCTCTCTCTCTCCCCCTCTCTCTTTCTCTCTCTCTCCCTTCCTCTCTCTCTCTATCTCTCTCTCTCTCCCCCTCCTTCTCTCTCTCCTTCTCTCTCTTGCTCTCTCTCCCCCTCTCTCTCCCTCTCTCTCTCTCTCTCTCTCTCTCTCCTTCTCTCTCTCTCTCTCTCACCTCTTTTCCAATCCTTCTGTTTTCTCTCTTTCTTCCTCCTGTGCCTATATATCTCTCTTTTCTGTCTCTTCCCCCTCCTACTGAGAGGTTAGTCAAAGGTCACTGACTGGGTAAATACATTGTGCTGTTCATACTCTGAAATTGCAGCTGTGGTCTTCGCTGCCATCTATGGCCATTTGTATTATTTTTCAGAGAGAGATGTTGCTTCTTGTCTGGTTAAAATCAATAGCCCAGTACCTTTATTTCCTCAGGTGCTGTTGTCATTGTTGACCTCTTGGCAATAAGATCTGACAGCCTCCTGCTGAGTCCAATATTAATAATATTCTGGCCTTGAGGAAAGTCATTTTATTGAAATAGGGGCAGTGTTTTTTTTCTTGAAGGGAAGGCAGTGATATGTTGGGGAAAAGCCTTTTGGTAACTTATGTTCAGTTGTGTAGCCGCTTTATTAACCATACAGAGACTCGCCAGACTGAAGCAATATAGTAAAGTCGAAGGCTTTGAGAGAAGTGTAATAATTTAGCGAAGCAATACCATGAGAAAAACACTGATTACAGCATCAGTCATACCCTGGCATCAAACTGAATCGATTCGGACGTGCAATCCATCTCCTTCAGCCTCAACCGCCACACAAAATGTGGTGCATACAACCAATAAATCATCCTGCAGTAGCCTCGATTTCACAGGCAGTATAACGTCAGCCAGCAAAACGAATATTCTTTAGACTAAAACCACATTTTTTTCCCCGCTGACCTTCTCTCGTGCCTGTTCTGGGCATTTTGGGCCCGGGTCCAAACGGGTTTTATTTGATCCTGTATCTGTTTGCGTGCAAAGTCAGCGACCCTCTTCCAAAAGAAAAAGCCTCAAATTTTACCCTCGCCTGAGAGAAGGCTGTCAGGACTTGGCTGCGTTTTGCTTGGTTTTACACATTGGTTTCAAGAAAACAATTACAACACCATTTAAAGCCCCAGTGTGGGATTATTTTGAGTCTATTTACATAGTTTCTTTATGACTTTAATGGTTAAATAAAATAAGATTTTAGCAACTCTCTGCCCTCTGTTACTCAACATGCAGGACTGCTGTTCCAATAGTTGCAGACATTACAAAAGTAAAACTTTTTACAGTTTCAAAACACATAAAAAACTTGATTTCCATGTGTTAGTTATTGCATCAAGGACTCTGAGGATCAATTAGAGAGTGAGAACATAAATGTCTCTAAACCCCCTGTTTGGAGGTGGGGCTGCCCTCTTGTTGTTGATGTTAGGATCATAGATTGAGCCTTTAAATGCCATAAAACAAAAGCCATAATGATGAAATGAAAATATCCCGACCACACTATGTGAGTCCTAAACCATTCACAACGGATGGCATGCAGAGTGACTGGGCTTTTGAAATGTTTACCAAATTATGCTCGCTCCCTTCAATGGTGTTTAGACATCTTATAGCCTGCAAATCAGCTTGCATGAGTGAAAGTAATTGGTACCAGATAACTTTAGATTTGTGGAGTTCAGACGAGGACTGAAATCACATCACACATCACTTATTTTGATTCGCTCATCAGAATGGGGAGCGCAGGAGAACACCGTGAAACAGAAAGATTAATATTGCACATTGTAAAAGATGTTTGAGTTACTGCCCTAATCACGCCTAATCCCAAACCATTAAAATCATCTTGATCGGCCTTGAATGCTGAAACGCTTGATCTTGATGACCTAATTCAGCTGCACGGGCTTTGTAATGGAAAAACAATACGCTCCATCAATACAAAAACTAAATATTCAGTTTAAAGCCTGAATCGGGAATTGCTTTTCCTCCCCCTGCCTCTCATCTTCAACCCTCATAATCTACTCAATGGACATTCCTGCTGTGATCAGAATCAAATTCCTCTGTTTCGGACAGTGAAAGGCCCAGCCATCCATAGCAGCATAAGACTTTTAATCAGGCAGAGAGAGAGAGAGAGAGAGAGACAGACTGAGTGCATTTCTCCTGAGCCGATCAACACGTGGCTGTAGAACGTTTTCACATGGGACGACGTCATGTGCCCGCAAAAGAAAAACACTATTTCTCACCAACTGGCACACACACACACACACTCACACACACACACAAATTAAAACTCAACAAATCAACATCAAAGCCCCTCCATACCTTTCAGCACATAGGAAAGCCTCAATAATAGCACATCAGCATCATTATTACATAACGTCTGTGCACCAGGAATCTGTCTGGGAGGGAGGCGGCGTGGTTACTGTTTATTCTGTGAGATGAGATTATCTACCATATATGACATGGGAAAACCTATGCTTCCATGCACTGGGGGTTTCTACCGGCCTATTAGACAAACAGGGGATGGCATTACAAACTAGAATGGTTCCTGTATGATGTCAAACTAAGAAGGGTAATGTTTTTTCGCATGTTGTTTTCCCTGTGATCGTCAGGAATAGCGTTTTCATATATGCCACTTGTTTGTTTAGTTTAGTCTAGTCTAGTTTAGTTTAGTTTAGTTTAGTTTAGTTTAATTTAATTTAGTCTAGTCTAGTCTAGTCTAGTCTAGTCTAGTCTAGTCTAGTTTAGTTTAGTTTAGTTTAGTTTAGTCTAGTCTAGTCTTGTTTAGTTTAGTTTAGTCTAGTTAGGTTTGTTTAGTCTAGTCTAGTCTAGTCTAGTCTAGTTTAGTCTAGTCTAGTCTAGTTTAGTTTAGTTTAGTTTAGTTTAGTTTAGTTTAGTTCAGTTCAGTTCAGACTAGTCTAGTCTAGTTTAGTTTAGTTTAGTTTAGTTTAGTTCAGTTTAGTTCAGTTTAGTGGCACACTGATAAAACAGTGATGTGATAAAAACACAATGATAAAAACACAAATACATTACAAATTTGTACAGGAGAGATTACAAAAACAAGGGGATTATAAAAACGTCTCAACTCAAAAGAAACAAAAAAGGATAATAGGATAATAGAATCTACATTAACCCTAACCAACACAGCACAGTGGAAAATGGAAGATGCATAAAATGACTGGGGAACTACTGCATTTTTTGTAATTCCTTTACAGGTGCTAGAGTATGTGTAGCATTTTAACATCAAAAAATCATTACCACATTAATTTTTAGACATTACTGTAATAACCGTAAAGAAACAAAACCATCACAGAGAAGACTGCCAGCCTCTACACTATTTTTGACATTGTATGCCAAGTTTTGCGGGAAATGGCTGGATTGCTTTACGGCACAGGGAGAGGGCGTGAGTTAAAGCTAAAGTTAAAGAAGGTGGAACAAATGAAAGGCTGAAGGAAGAATCACTTCCAACATCTTTATCCTCTTCAGTAAAGCCAAACAGAAAACCTTTGACCGAAAGAAGGCGAAGAGGTAGAGCGATAAATTTGTGACAGGAAGAAATGGGATTTATGGGAAATGTGGTTTTAATTTTGAGAAACAATCATACTAACAATACCACTGGCATGAAACAGAGGCTGCTAATCGTCTCGACCGTGGCCTCATTTGTTTACAGCAATCATACCAAGGTATCACAATCAATGTGACAATGATATATTGATGTTTAAAAATGCTAAACGTAGCCCCTTTACATTCAGGCTGCCAATTTGGGTCATGTTTATCCTCTACTGTCCCATGCCGACTGGTTCAAATACGGTCACTCACTTCCCTTCAGACATTCACATAAACATCTTGAGCATGTTAATGTACAGTACAACTGAAAGATGAAAGAGAACTGAACACACACATGAGGGAGACTCATAAGTGTGGCCCTCAGTTTCGGGGGCACGGCCCAGATTGATGAAGTGCAGAGATAGTGTCCGTCTGCCCGATGACATCGTACGACAACCTTCATTCCTGTTCTCATGGTGTGATGAGAAGTCCCCCCTCCCCCCCAAACCCCTTCATCCTCTCCCCTCTGATTTGATTCCCAAATTTGGGCATCAGAGGAGACATTTCAACATCTTTCCATAGTTGTGACGTTGAAATTATGAGGTTGAAATAACAAATGACTGATGGAGAGTCGATGGACTTTTCTCTTGTTCTATTTTAAGGTTCCTCTGTTCAACTCACTCTCAAAATTGTCCAAATCTCTGTCTTGGGCACAAGAACATTGAAAACAAAACAAAAAATGATGTCCAACATTATCTTCTCTTGAAAAAACATTTTTGTGTTAGATACCAGTGGTTTTGCAATGAATTATAGACACAAATGAGGCAAAATACCTCTTCACGGTATCAACTGCCTTACCCCTCGCCATCAATTTTGGGGATGTGACTGAAAATATAGTATATATATCTCTCCAGGAGGGTATAACAACCATCAGGGCCTGCTCTCAACACCGTCCAAGACCAACATCATGCACTTTCCCCACTCCCAGACACAATAATTCAGAAAAGAATGTTTTAATGCAAGATCTAATCAAGGCTTAAAGTGAGGAAATGAGTCTGAATGACTCCAAACGACACAAAGAGCGTCAGCAAATCTTCCCGGACAGTTTGTTGGAGACGGTTCGCATCCTACAACCGTTCCAAACTGATGAAGCTCCTCTGTGATGAATGAAAAATACCCAGTGTGTAATCATGGGTAATGCATGCTCTTGAGCTTGGTCTAAACACTGGATGTAGGTCTTATCTCAAAGAAGAGGTCGTCTATGCAGCAGGGATGCCAGGAGGAATGCCGGCCGTTTCCTCCTTTTGTGTGTATTGGTGATTCACCTAAGATCAGACAGACAGACAGACAGAGCGAGCGAGGGGGCCTGGAGGGCTTTTTGATGTTTTTTTTTTCTTACATGAAACATCTGCACATTAAAACAACGTGAGAGAGGGAGACAGAGTGAAGAAAGACAGGAAAAGAAGAAAAGAGGGGCAGACATGTGGCCGAGGTTTACTGGACTGGATAAGAAGGGCAGAAAAGACACAAGCGGGGAATAAACCTCCCTTTGATAACATCTCACAGTCAATTTCCCCCATTTTAACTGAACATTAGCCACGGGGCTGCTGGCCCTTAAAAGCCCCCTCTCATCTTCCTCTGTATGTCTTCATTCACTGGCTGACAAATCTGGATCCCAGCGAATGTACACACAGATCAAAGACGCCATATAGTGTTTATGGCTCGCCGAGAATGGGTTTTATCAGCGGTTGCACCAGATCTTGCCCATTGAAAAGTCTTTTATTGGGTTCACAAGGTAAGAGCAGTCCAAGTGCAGCATTCTTGACAGATTGCATGATGGCAAAAAAGTGTGTGAAAGTATGAGCTTTCTAGAAAGAGTGGAATGAAATGGAAGCGGAAAGCAGTCGATCGTTGCTTTTTCTTGTTTGACGAATTATCCTGAGGTGAAACTTGGAAGAACAAAAAGTCCTGAAACACTCAAAAAGAGCCTAATGTTAAGGAACAGAGCAGTGTAGCCTGTTTCAACTGAAAACCGCAACCAAAAATTGACAGCAACCATGCACAGTGAGCAGACCACCAAGAACTGGAACGCAGTCCAGTAGAAACAAAGCCTGTCGGATCTGGTGATCGGGTCCACGTTCGCCTTCAGACAGCAGAGGTTTGTCAGCAGAGGGAATTTGAGGTGATTCCAACGGGAACAGGAGAGACATGCAAATTTACAAAGTGATACAAAATAAAAAGAACAAAACAAATATATCAACAAACAATCATCTCTTTGTTTGAGATTAATTTATTTTGTACATGGTCCCTGATATAAATAAACCCAATAAACTAAACTAAACTACATAGAGAAAACACACTCATAAGCTAAACTGATAATGCATAGTCAGATATATTCTTTAAATGTTTTATTTGGCAATGCAAAATACGTTTTTTGGTGCTTCCTTCATCCACCATCACCAAACCAAATGCAGGTTTAATTTACTCCGGTTTTAACAATATGAATGTGAGCAAAGCATTTTACAGCCTTGGGATACACATAAAACAATACATTTCAGAGTGACCAAATGGCTTAAATCCAATAAACCACTATGTAACCAAAGCCAGTAAAGGGGTGGCAGTGTTTCAACAGGGGGCGCCACATCATCCACAACTTGGACCTTTATTATCATGGTTGTATAGCTATTGATAAAGGGGCATTAGGCTATGTGCTATCATGTGTGTTAAGTCCAAAACTAATTTTCCTGTTTGGTATCAGTGATGTTTGGTCATGAGTGGATCCTCCTGTAAAACTCATCGTCCTCAGGGAGCCCTAACAAAATATATACGAGCTGATGCAGAGCATTTTATTTGAACCGTCACAGTGTTTTAATTACCTTCCTGTGGGCGATGGCATTCTGTATCCAAGCAATAGCTGAGACAGAACATTACCAGGCTCATGGTTGTGATACTTGGCAGATTCCTGTGTGTTCCCGCAGAGACATTAATGTCATCAGCGCTCTCCAAGATGCAGCCAGTGAGGAAGTTACTGTAGGTCCGTTTTAAAAGAGAATACCAGTGTCACTTAGAGTTATAGCCCATTTATTACTGTCTAGTTTACATTTCCCCGAATCATAACCGTGTCAAACCAAGCTTGAAATGAACTGCTTTTCCGGTTAACAATGACATGGATGTAACAATAAAGTTTGAGAGGCGACATGTTTTTGAGGAATTATTTCCTGGCAGAGATTTCCATTTCTTGCTGTGGGTGTCAGGTGATTGATGGGAAGCAGTTGCATAATCACATAGGATGTAAGTGACTGGTGAAATGGTTTGTCTACATCCTGTGTTTACATTGTGACACGTGTCATGTCTAGCCTCGCTCATCCAATCATAGAGCCTGAAATATTCTCTGTATTGTCTACTTATTTTATTTTTCTGCTCTTATGTGTTTTTATTCTTCTTCTTGCATTTTTATTCTTGCCTCGTTTTATTCTTTGCATTTTTATTATCGTCTTTTATAACCGAAGCACACAAACTTGTTTTGTTTTTTTAAAGAGCTACATAAATAAACTTGAACTTGAATACGAGGTCTCTGAATACGTGCACTGATATGAAAACACTCAACTAAAACCGCAAATAACACTAAAACAGAAACTTTGACAAAACCAAATTAAGGGCTTGTGTTTACTCTGAGGGATTCTCTGGCTTGGGCAGTTTTCAAGTCAGTGGAGGCTGTTTTTCATACTCTGCACAAGAATGATTGGCAGCAAATGGCTTCTTCTGAAGGGAGGAAAACAAGCCTTGTTATCTCCAATTATGCTGACTGTGTGCAGACACCAGCAGAAAGAATGGAAAGGCGAAGGGGCAACCTAGAGGACTGGCACAAGCTTAAAACAAAACATCAGTATTATCCTTTAAAAGTCTCACAGCAGACAGTTGGCTCCAGCATACAGGCTAGATGCAAGCCCACCGGTGGGAGTTGTATGTATTAACAGCAAGACTAGAGGGTGAGACTGCAGGATCACACTCGCCCCAAAACAAGAAACCAACGCCCTGCTTTCCAGATAAGCATCTTGAAATGTTTGTGTTTCATCAGAACCATCCAAGAAAGAAAACCTGTCTCATCAAGAAATACCAAGTCAATATCAAGTCACCTTCTCTCATATCTGCCTTCTCTACTCATTTTAATATCCACTTATCTTGAAGTAGAAAAAGGAAAAAGCTCTTATTTCTCTTATTTCTTTTCCAAGCACTTCCCTCCTGCATGATCTTTCTAGAGTCACAGGAGTATTTTCAGTGTGTTGCGACTCTGACCCTGGACCTTTATTCCTATTGGTTGCTTGTAATGTTGTTGATCTAGTTTTTCCACAGTTGCACTCATTGTAAATTGCTCAGCATAAGAGCATCAGCGTAGCGCCCACTGGGTGGATAAATGAACAACCACAAAACAAAATGAGTAAGATGCTAAACTTCTAACAAGTAATTTAATCTCTTATAACGTCTTGAAACTTTATTTTTCTGTTTCTATTCAACTTGTTTCAGGAATTAGCTTCTGAAGTGACAGTAGGATAGATAAATCATTCAGCTACAGACAAGATTTACTAGCATGTTGTTAGTTAGTTGTTAGTTGGTGTTAATTTGCCAGTCTGGAAAGCACTGGTTAAATCAAAACTCCTTATGCATCCTGCCGTCTTTCTCTCTACCTTTCTGTAATAGTTCAATCCATCATCCTGTAAAACAGGTTGGGGCGGCACAGTGGCAGAGCTGCTGACAGACGTATCGATAGCAGACACACATGAAAACAAATGGTAACTTTACTAAAGAGTATGCATCATGTTACCTTATACTGTACAGTACAATTTATACAGTAGTGTTTCTCAGCTGGAGGGTCAGGACCCAGAATGTGTTGCAATAAATGGAGAAACGGCCCAGGATATAGAAGAACATCGATTGGGGAATTTTGTGTTGTCTAATATATTGTTTTTTTGTTTTTGTTTTTTCCTACTGAGGTTTTCGTGGGAGTTTTTCCTTGTTGAGGGTTTGAGGTTAAGGGGTGTCATTTTCATTTATTGTTTTCATTTATAGTTTCATAATGTGGGACTTCATGGAAAGGGAAAAGTTGGTATAGTACGTAGTAGGAAACCTGGTTTTCTCCCATGTTTAATTCACATCACTTATTACACTTGCATCAATCGAGACCTACATACTGAGCTTGGACAAGTCCTGAATTGTCCCTCAGTAGAATCTACTGAGGTAAAACGTAGGCCACATCACAAAAAAATACACAGAAATATCTGAGACATTGTCAGACGTGTTCGCTCATGATCCATTCTGTTAAACAACAAAAAGAAATGTTTCATCTTTTGATTTGAGAAGAAAACATTACACTGCTTCCACATCTGGGGAGACGTTAATGATGAACTACACCTTTCAGAAAGTCAAAATAACATGATTCATTTATTTTCAATTGAAGGTTTCATTCCAGAACACTATATATCCCTTTTGAAAAAATGTTCCTACCCGAAATTCATCAGGATATATGTCAAGAGTACAGGTGTTACAAAACTGTAACATTTTGTTTTCATTTAATGCCAGTAATCATTTGATAAAAGTAGGTGTCAGTTTTTTTCAAAGGGTCGATATCTAATTTTGGAATGAAATAATTCAATTCTACCCGTTTTTCCATTAGTGTCACAATAAAATAAGAAACAACTTTATTCCAAGGCTAAAAATATACACCTCTGTACATATTGTGTCGACCAGTCACAGGTAATATTTTTTCCCTCTAAATACGCATCTCTTCTTCTTGTAGTTCTCCTTCCTCTTCCTGCTGATCCATTGGAGGCGGGCTCTGTCCGTTCTGTCATGGCTGGCTGTCGGGAACGTCTGGTTGGGGAAAACCTCCTTCAGCTTGCTCAGGAAAAACACCTCCAGGTTTCGACCGGCCTGGGCCATCTCCGAGTCCGGCTGCAGAGCAGAGGGAGACGCATGCAAAACATACAGAGAACATGTATTTTTTTTCTTCCTTAAACCTTTATTTAACCTGGGAAGGTTGACTTACAACGCCATTCATTCCCTCTCACACATTAACACACATTCACATCTAGTAGTAGTAGTAGTAGTAATAATTTTTTATGCATAGGATGCAGCTCAACGTTCTTCACAGACAATAAAACGATCCAATAAAAAGATACAAAGGTAAATTTAAGTCAGAGGCACAATTCAAACCAGAGGCACAATTCAAAAAAGTAGTAGTAGCTGTAGTAGTAGTAGTAGAAGTAGTAGCCTAGTAGTAGTAGTAGTAGCAGTAGTAGTAGTAGTAGCAGTAGCAGTAGCAGTAGTAGTAGTAGCAGTAGTAGTAGCAGTAGTAGTAGTAGCAGTAGCAGTAGCAGTAGTAGTAGTAGCAGTAGTAGTAGCAGTAATAGTAGTAGTAGTAGTAGCAGTAGTAGTAGTAGTAGCAGTAATAGTAGTAGTAGCAGTAGTAGTAGTAGTAGTAGTAGCAGTAATAGTAGTAGTAGCAGTAGCAGTAGTAGTAGTAGCAGTAGTAGTAGTAGTAGCAGTAATAGTAGTAGTAGCAGTAGCAGTAGTAGTAGTAGTAGTGACAGTAATAGTAGTAGTAGCAGTAGCAGTAGAAGTAGTAGTAGTAGCAGTAGTAGTAGCAGTAATAGTAGTAGTAGTAGTAGTAGTAGTAGCAGTAGTAGTAGTAGTAGTAGCAGTAGTAGTAGTAGTAGTAGCAGTAATAGTAGTAGTAGCAGTAGCAGTAGTAGTAGTAGTGGCAGTAATAGTAGTAGTAGTAGTAATATTACTATTACTATTACTCCCATCCAAGCTATTATTATTTACCTGCGTGTTTCACTAAATGCAGCTGCTACACAGACCTGTTTTCAATGTGTTCGGTTGTTTTCATTTGCTTGGAGTACCAGGTGGGTGGAGTTTACCACATCAGGACAATTCAGATTTGTCAGCTAAGTTATCAGTAACAGAAAAGTTGTTATGAATGTCCAAACTTTCATGGCACTAATTTTATTGTCTTAAGTGGCAAACCCCACAAAGCTGGCACCTAAGGCTATTTGGGCCCAGTTTGCTGCTACATGTGGAACTTATTCCCATGGGCTGTGATGAAAAAGTAATTAAATTAAACTAGTAATTAGATTAAAGCATGAAATCCACTCAGATCCTCAAAGTCCAAAGTCCTTATGACAACTTACATAATTGAAAGTAGCACAGTTCTTGAACATCAGCAGCACGTCATCCACAAACTGCTCGGCGGTGAAGTAGTGGAGAGTGTTGCTCTTGTCCAGTTTCCTCCGGATCACTGACAGGTCAACCGGCCTCTTAATGATCTGGTAGTAGTTACGGGCCTGGAGCACAGTCACAGAGATACTGTCAGATCATACAGTACAGAATGTCATCATATTTACATCACTCACTTTTGTTATGAGAGCAAAGTGGAACATTTTAGACATGAGCCAGTGTGTTTTTCTGCCATTAAACTCTGCTATTTCTAAATGAAGCCAGCAGTCGTCTTCCCTTTATCAACACCGAAGACTTCTTAATAAATGTATTTTGTTCCGTTTGTTTTACAGAACTTTGTAACTTTATTAAGAAAAGTGCTATTAGTTATTATGACATATCTTTGTAATGTAAGGTGCAATGTTGTATTGATTTGAAGATGAACAAGTTTCAGCACAGCCTTCTAGTGGAAAACAGTTGGACTAACCAGGGGGCTGACAGGCTCGTGGAACGGAGCGCTAAGCATGTGACAGGACAACAGGAGAGTCAGCTTCTCACACCTCTGCAGAGGGAAACACACACACACACACACACACACACACACACACATTCATTGAGTTAAAGCGTGCCAACTTCCCCCACCACACCCTATTTTTTTGTTCTCCACATTAGCTGATGCCATGGCAGTCCACAAACAACAATTGTTAAAAGAAAATTGTACCGTAACAATATGTACCGTATTGCTGTTGTTGCAGGTTTTAATTTTTTCTTACTTGAATTCAAAATTGACATGGTTATTTATGCACTGAGTGAATTTCATGACCCTTGGCCCATCAGAACCCATTCTATAACTTTAAAAGTGTTTTGTAATTTCGTCATTCCTGAAAAATGTATGTTTGCAGATATGTGGTTAATGTCTGATAACAATCAGACGATCCCAGTCTTGCTGTGTGTGGTCCAGCTCACCCTCTGGTCCTGGCTGGACAGTGTGTACGGAGGTTTCACCCCCCCACAGGAGTGCATGTTCTCACAGTCGTAGGCCTCCGCTGGGTCCTGGTCGGTTCTGCACAGCGTACACGCCCAGTCTCCCCTGCAGGACATAGATGTTATTTTACAGTTTTAGAGTTTTAGCATTAAAAGATGCATTTTTATTATGGTTATTCTTTACAGGAAGCACAGCATGTATTTAACCTCTATTTAAAGCTGCACGAGGTAAGATTTTTTATATAAAAATACACCCATCTTATAAGCCTAAATCACATTCCCCCTAATATAAACCCTGTAGATCTACTCTGTTTGCCCAAATAAAATTCTGGCATTGAGTATGAATATCTGCTCGGCTCACAGAAAGTGACAAATCGAAATTTAAGAGCAAAATATAAACTGTCTCCTAAACAGCAGTGAGTGAGCACTCCGTCCAGAGAAAGCTGGACTCACAAACTTAATGGCTGAACAGAAAATATTATTTTTAACCATCTCCACCCCCACCAGCCACTAAGAAGTAAAGTCTGCGGAATGGTGCAGTTTACTGATGTTACTCTCAAGTTACATGATTTCTGGGTAATGAAGTGCTTCAAAAGTTATCTCTCACTGCCACTTAGGGCCACCAAAGAGCGAAGTGCAGCTTTAACCAGGCCACACCACTGAGACTGAAAAACTCTTCTTCAAGGGAGACATGGCTAAGAAAGCTGCATTAGCACCAACACATGCATTAGCAAAAACACATATAATTAAAAAAAAATGGTCAGAATCTTAGCTAAACAAAACATAAACTGCATTATCTGAATTATTTTAAACTCTCCGACAGACATGCTCTTTCAGTTTCATATGATTTTTCATTGTGCTCCTGAAACAGACTGGACCAGTTATTTCTGGGCGAATATTTATCATCTGTCTCAGAATAGAAGTTGTTATCCAGGAATGAGTTTGTCTTTTGATAGTGTTTGAGATGCCCCGGGCCCCCTAGTCACTAATCCTAGATGAACACTGCAAGAGGCTTCACAAAAAAGAAAACTGGTGCTACATGGCCACTTAAAGACATTTCAGTCAGGAAACATGACGTTTAAACCATTTATTGCTATAAATGGTTATACTGTTGTATTTGGCATTAAAGGCTCTGCTCTTTATGGGGCTCTCTATACAAATCCAAGTATGTTGGGTTAACAGGGAACACAAACAATAACAGACTGCATGGCTGCACAGAACAGAACAGCCACTATTAAAAAATATTTTAAGGCATTCAGCTGACACTAAATAATAATAGTGACTTATGAGTGAGCAGGTAGGGGTTCAGTCTTGCTAAGTGGCGATTCTGGGACTTTTTAAATTGCAGGGGCAGGGCGGGCGGGGGGGCACCACTAACTTGGGGGTCTGAGGACCATACGCATAAAAACGAGTTTGAGTCAAAAAAAAAAAAATTTGATTGTTTTTAATCAGTTGTGTGGATCCAGCAAATACAGTAGCTTTGAATATGCTCAGAAACAAATTATTAAACTAACTGTTACCTGCAGGACAAAGTTTCTATTACTTCACGGACTCATGCATTTGACTTGTATTGTCCAATGATTATTTAGGTCAAAACCAGACTATGGACTGGACTGTTATATCTGAAATATCTGAAAATCTGGAACATAATATCGACACTTGTCACACTCTGTAGCACTTGCTTCTGTCTATGTTATATTTCAGTCAATTTCAATGTGTCAATCAGAGTTAAACAGCCGTACAATGACGTACAAGAAAAATTGGGGTGGCACCAAGGTTGGCCAATCAGATATCAAGGGTAGCCAGTACCAGACCCCCCCCCCCCCCTCCCCCGGAGGATCAAACTTGTCTGTTCTCAGTTGTGGGACGGTCTCTCTAACCAGTACACCAACCAGCTGCTTTTACATCGATAAATAAATCAACATTTCATCATCCCATATGTGTTGACTGTCAACATGTAAAGCTGAAAAACATGCACACGGCCTATACTTTTTGGGCGTATACTTACAGTGGGAAGCTTATGAGAGGAGGTATGTGGCAGGCCAGGTGGTAAACTTTAGGGCAGCGGTCGCAGCAGAGCAGATCTCCTCCGTTCAGACACACAGCACAGAAATCCTCACTCTCCGTCTCCTCGGTCCCAGCTCCAGTTTCAGGCTGCTGGCTGGATGCAACACTCTCTCGCTGGGCTGGTGAGCAGCTCCCACTTTGATCTCCGCTGTCATCCACACACACATCATCCTCTTCACATCTGGATTCAGATTCGTCGTCCAGCTCCGGTGATCTGTCCTGCCCCGATTCCAGCGGAGAAGACGATTCTAGTTCGGGATCCAGTTCGAACACTATATTCTCCCCCGGGTCTGCATCCGAATAACACATTTCTGAATCCGTTTTCACATCCGGATCCCATTCGGACCCAGACTCCAACAGGATATAAGGTGGTTCTGGGTTAGATTCGCAGCCAAAACCCGAGTCCTGTTCTGGTTCCTGTGCTACAGAGGGTGAGCTGTCAGGACAGTACGGTTCAGTCCAGGATGCTGATGTTGTTTCTTGCTGGTTGAGATCGGAGAAATCTGCTGGTTCAGACGCAGGTGACACCTCTCTGATCTCCGCAGTGTCTGCCATAATTTGATTTGATCCATTCTGCAGGCAGAGAAAACACACAAGGAGGGATAAGAGTGATGAAACAAAGAAAAACCAGAGTCAAAAAAGCAGAGTACAGTAGGATTCATGTTTATCTGCCACCATGTGTCGTTTGGAGTTAGTCTCATACGACATTATCATCATAAGACATTCGTTTCTTTACCTGCTGAAGATGATCCAAAGAAGAAACCTTATCCTGTAGCTCGGTGTGTGTTTGGCACGGCAGTCGCACCAGAGACACCACCGGCCGAAGAGACGATAAGGACACAGACTGATGAGGGGGCACTTGGATCCTCAGACGTTCCAGGCATACTACGGCGACGCAGGAATTACCCAGAATCCTCCGGGCCTCTGGGTGAATCCTATGGAAACAAATGAGGTATAACTTGTTGTAATGACAGCAAACATAAAAATAGCATGTGTTACTAAGGCATTTGGCAGGACAACATCTTCTCTACTGCACCAAGATATTTTCTACTCTCTTATATTTCATCACTATCATCCAACATGGATAATTCCAAAGTATAACTCAAAACTGAATGCTATCAGTTCACAACAGAGTCTGTGATTTGTGTCTTTAGGAGAGCATGCTCCCCATATCGTTTTACCTCATTCTCTTCAGTAGAGCTGTTATGCCTTTGTCTGGGAGAGCAGGATGCCTTTTGGTTTTCCTATGCCGAGACCTGTTTGGCTCCATTTCCATCTCATAGAATCTAGTACTGCCAGGCTATTCAAAGAAATAAACAATTAGTGCCACAGAAATTCAAATCCCTGGTTATTACATAGGTGTCCGCTGCCACCCCCAAGGCATTTGCAGACAAATTTGATAAAGAAATAAATTGCAAATACTAAATATAAATAACTTGTTCACGTATTCTCTTTGATACTCCCCCCTACTTTCTGCTTAACTCCCGACACTGTAAACCTTATCCAGCTGTCATGAAATCTCTCTCCTCCGTGATTAAATCTTTTTCCAGCACCGTCTCTTCCTCCATCTGTCTTACCTGTTCTGCTGGGAGGCTTGGCTCTGCCGCTGCGGTTGCCAGGTCTGGGCCGGTCTCAGATGACACGGCCTCCAGTGCCAGACGCACTCTGCGCTTGGCGAGCCGTGGCAACAGCGTGGCCCGCCTTTGGGGGAAGTTGCCATGGCGTCTGTGGGGCAATTCTGCCATCTCCAGGAGATCGGGCCTCTTGGGGTAAAGAAAAGAAGAAAAGGCATAAGGGAGAAGTCACACGTTCAAAAACCTCCTGAGTCCTGAGTGTTGAGGGCAAAACTAAAACCACCAAAACAAACAGAATCTCCTAACACGAAACAGGTGGTTGGATTAAAATTAAGAATGCTGCCCAGAATGCATCATATGAACAGACAGTTGATATTTCTATTAGTCAAACAAACAATAATGAGGACACCTAGTAGAAGTAAAGGCAATCATGTATACAATTAGTTACAGAACATTGTCAACTTGCAGGTAGGCTATTAGGTTCAGCTGCATCCCTGTAATTATTCCTTACCTGAGTGTGAACGTAAACAATGAAAAAAACGAACGAAAAATGAAATGAAAAAACAAGATGCCTGCTTGGGAAAGACAGATGGATTTGTCTCCAAGTCGTTGTAAAGTGACGATGAGAGGGATCGCGCCTTTCCATGTGTCCACTATCAAGGGGAACGCAAATGATTTGATTGGTGGAGACAGGCGACAGCGGGCCAGCCTCTCCGCTCCCCTGACGGTTCAGTCATATAGTGAGATATAGTGAGCAAGAGTGCCATATAACCAAGAAATATGGTTTTTTTTTATCTAATCATGTAACCGTATTAATCCTTCATATTGTGGTAGCCTAATTAACTCCGGTCATAAGCATGTGATAAAAGTAAAGCAACATATTTGATTCAAGAACTTTATTGTCATTGTGCAAGCACAACGAAATTGCAGTTGCGTCAACCTCAAATGGTGCATTGAATTAAACCTTCACTATACAAACACTTCCCATTTACAAAGAATAAATAAGAAATATAAAATATCGGCATAAAAAGGACAGAATCTAAGCAATAGGCCTATACAAGCTATAAGCAATAAAATACAATTGGCGATAAAATATAATTACGGGTGCAAAAACATCAGCAGCAATAATCAGTGGCTTAAAGTGACATGTGAGTAAATATGTAAATGTGTAATTCATTTATGATCAAATGTGTTGATAATGTCATATAATGTAGGATTGAAATCAATGATTCAAATCAGAGAAATTCCCTTACATGCTCCATGACTTCAAATACCATCATGGGTGGATGTAGAGCCCCTGGATTCCTCCACAAGGCACCGAAAACCTTCGGAACAGTCCTGGAGGTTTATCTTTTCTTCAGTTGGAGGGAGAAGAAGATGAGAATAACAGTTCACTCCCTGAAGCCCCTGGCCAATGAGAAGCTCCAGGCTGTGATGTTGACTTTAGCTTTGACTAACAACTCAACTGAAGAAGCCTATGTAAATCAGATTGAAATGAGATGTGGTAGAGTACGAGTGGACAGTATCGCAGTGAGGAGATTCGGGGGCAGCGGGGCGGTAACTTGATAACTTAGAAAGTGTTGGCACATCCATCTGATTTCTGTTACAGATTACCTGTGTTCTATTCTAATGCTTTGAATGAATGTGTTGACTGTGCAACTGTGCATTTTCTAGACAGTCTCACATAATGCACCCACATGCGCATCACAAAATGTAGGCTACTGTTACTTCACTTCTTGAGTAAAAGAGATATTTAATTTACTACTTTATTTGAAATTAGGTGGCAAAGGCTTGTGACTGGAAGATGACTGGTAGAGGACTGGTTGTACTGGAAATGTGTGTAAGTGTATGCATGAGGCAGAGTGGTGCTGATAAAGACCATGTGTTCTCTAGAATAGAATAGAACAGAACAGAACAGAATAAAATAGAATAGAAAACTTGAATTGTGTGAAGTTGTTTTGCAGCTTAAAAACAGTTGCTTGTTTTTATTTTGATCATTACTACTTTTAAATGATTTGACTCATGATGTTTTGAACTATTGTGCAGGTAAATATGATGCTACATTATGGGGTGAGCACTTCATAGTATGCACTTTATCTGGACATGTACATGCTATATATGTACTTTAGGCCATTATTACTGTACTATTATTCCACGTATGCTTTTTATTTTAATGGGGTATTCCACTTTTACCATGTGATATGATTGTGTGCTGAATGTTGAAATAAGTGTCTGCTGTAACCTAAATAAAAATGCAAGCAGCCTCAAAGTTGAAGTGCATATTTTTTGTAGTATGTAGGACTGGAGGACATGCTACTAACAATATGCATAGAGGTATGTAGGTGTATGTGTCTAACAACAACATCATTTAATATTTAAATATAGCCTACATTTACATATACATATACACATTTACCTGGGGAACACACGAGGCTCAGTATTCACTCAAAAATGTATTCCTCTCAAATTAAACCAATTTCTGCCATCCTACACTGGATGTCGCTGTAGATTTCTTCGCACTTTGTTGTCAGACAGCAAGTCTCGCACAAAACCGTGAGATTTCCAAATCCCGTTCCTCTTTCAACTAGCCTCCAAGATGGTAGGTGCTATCGTGTAACCCTGTGCTATGAAATTGCTGTAAATCTACGTCCATCCTTGTTCATTCGTATATCAAAGTACCATCTGAGGGCAATTTTGAGTAAACTCTTATCTTGCCGTCGGTCCCTGGATATTATTACCGTGACACGGGTGTAAACATTGTGGGAAACGGCAAACGGTCTTCTGTATGATAGTTCGCCTCTGCTAGGCCTTCGGCTCTGGCAGTCAACCGGCAGTTACTGTCTGTACCCACATGTTGTGCCCGCATGCACAAAACCTATTTAGTCCTCACAAACGTGGCAGCTATAACCACTGTTAAAATACTTAATTGATCTGGGGACCGTATGCTAACTGAGTCTGCCAGGGGAATTGAGTTGGATTAGCATTAGCTTGCTAGGAAGTTAGACGGCATGAAAGTAGTCAGCGTTATCAAGGACTGGGGTTGAGCTTACAACATCCACCGTTGAAGGAAAATAACCTGCAAATGCCCATTCATTGATTTAAATATTGTGCGAATTGTATTTGTCTGTCATCTGGATAAAATAGGCTATGCTGCTGTGGCTTCCGAGCAGATGTTAACGTTAGTCGTTTAGCTAGGTAGCTAGCCAGTTGCTAAGATAATGTGTCGGATTGTAGCTGGTCAAGCTAGCTTTCTAACCTCTATTAAACTATGTTGACAGCCTACCAAGAAGACCAAGACCAGGAAGCTCCGAGGTCACGTCAGCCACGGACATGGTCGCATTGGTGAGTATACACATTACCTACACTATCTACCTGCTTGGTGGTTTAGCTGATCTGATCTGTCTTTGGCTGTGCATTGCCACGAGTAACTCCCCCCGTTTTCTTAACCATAGGCAAGCACAGAAAGCATCCTGGAGGTCGTGGTAATGCTGGTGGTATGCATCACCACAGAATCAACTTCGACAAATAGTAAGTGCCACAAATACCTCTAGTATCTGATTCTTGTATTGCTGGTCTTCTGTCATGTGCATGTGGCCTCGAAATACAGTGTAAGCTCCTCTCCAGTTGGGATCCACTGTTCCACTGCTGTTTCTCATGCCAATACTTGACATCAAATTTGGGCAACGCCAAGTTTCGATTCATTATGTGTGAGCAGTTTAACTCAAGACCTGTAGCTTGGGATTGATGGGACAAAAATGATCAAGGTGTTGGCTAATTCATATGTCAGATCTAACATTTCTATGTGGGTGACAGAGGCTAAAGAATAAGCTGGTTTAACTTGATTTCTGACATGTTACACAGGGCTGTTAGTAGGGCTGGCCGATAATTCAATATTACTGTTTATCATCTTTCAGTGGAATCATATTGTGATGATATGAAGATATTTTAATATCGTGACACACATTTCTGCTGTCTAAATTGATGATGACAAGCAAATTTAACTTAAACTCTGATAAAATTAGGTATGGTAGGAATATTATTTGAAAATTTCTGTATTGTATGACATCACACCTAACATAACCATTCAGTTCAATGAGATAAACATTAATTAGATTATTTAACGTGATTTTGCATACATGAACCATATCGTGATATATATTGATATCGAGAAAAATCCTTATGATTATCATGATATTGATTTCAACCATATCACCCAGCCCTAGCTGTTAGTATCCGAGTTCAGGACTTCTCCAAGACCCTATAGTCTGGTATATGGCTTCTGTTTCCTATGCCAGTATTGGTGTATCCCTGCTCTTGAATCGAGCCGGTTCAGGTGAATGTTTTTCTGTAGAGACTAGAGTCTCATCTTGACACATCATTGTCTTGGTGTGCTAGAGTTCTCTTAGAGTGAAGACTGGTCCTATTCACCGACCGGCTCTCTGATAGGCCGGTCAGCCACATGGGCAGTTACACTTCTGTTATTACACCCTGTCCTACGACTACTACCACTTGACTGATGATGCACTCACATTAAATGAGAATAATAGTTGGATTGACTGGTATCGGTAATCATTTGGAAGTATGGAGTTTTGTTTTCACAATGAGATACCTACTAATCAAAATCAAAAGTAATCATGGTACATTTTAAAAGAAGTTAACAAAAGCAGTTACAGATTGATCTATGTTTTAGATGTTGTAATGTAATGATTTATTTTCCACCTAAAATTAATATAGAGCATTTTTAACTCTTTCAAGTATTTGTTCATAACACAAGGACCGTTACAATTCCAAGGTGCTAATGTGTCTGTATATTAGTACTGATACAGTTGGGCTGAGCACAAGTCTAGGACAAAATTTTAAATGGCCATTGAATGACTTAGGCTTGTGATGGACACATCTGTTAAAGATGCTGGCTGGTGAGTATATTGTCCAACATGGGCTGATGGGCTTGCATGCAGGTGAACTCAAATCAAATTGGGTTCAAATCATATATCAGATTGGTCAGTCAAAACTGCAAATAGTGTGACTTGCCAAAATGCTAAACGGGGCAAAGCTACCAACCATCTTCCAGCCTTTGTCCAGAGTTTAGTGTTAATTTCCCGCCCTGGTTAGTGTAGCTGTGGTTTATATCTAATGTCCGTCCCTCTGCATCTCCTCAGCCATCCGGGGTACTTTGGTAAGGTGGGTATGAGACACTACCACCTGAAGAGGAACACAACCCACTGCCCCACCATCAACCTGGACAAGCTGTGGACTCTGGTGAGCGAGCAGACCAGGCTCAACTATGGCAAGAAGCCAGAGGGCCCCGCCCCCATCATCGATGCTGTGCGCGCCGTAAGTATGCGTCAGTGGGAGGTTGTATGTCAGTTTGAAGGAAGGAATTTTGCACTCAAAGAAGCAGATTGCTTTATTTTGTTGTGTTTTCATGACTGACAGAATGTGTTTGGCCCTCCTGCCTTCCTCACACTTCTTCATACACCAAAATAAGTGAGATATATAAAGGTGGAGCAAGCGGTCCACTTTCCTTTTTTAGTTGTTATATGGGATAAGCATACAAGATTAAAATCTCAGTTGGGATTCAATACTGGGTCAGTAGAGGCATGTATGTGGTTCCAGAGGACAGGGACTTAAACACTCTATCTCTAGGCACTTTTTTACTCTAGGCACTCTTTTTCTAAATAAGCATGATTCCATTCTTTCTAATAGCCATTCGTCATAAGGTTAACATACTGACCAGTCTGACCACAGTGGTCTGGTGTTTTCACTTGTAAAGGTTGAGGTAGTGTCAGCTGGAGGTTAGATTGTTCTCATTCCAGTCTAGTACTTTGTTCAGTGGGCATTCATGTGATTAAGTGCAAGTAAGATGACTGCTCAAAGATTTA
The DNA here is from genome assembly GCF_046629955.1 of Centroberyx affinis. NCBI lineage: Eukaryota > Metazoa > Chordata > Actinopteri > Beryciformes > Berycidae > Centroberyx > Centroberyx affinis. Next base: position 269,501 of record NW_027279860.1, on the reverse strand, counting down.
GATGCCCATGCTGATTTCATGGGATTGATTGTTTCATATCTCAGCAGTCTGGATATTAACTTTAAATCATACTAAGACACTTTTTAAATTCAGGTTCTAATCTGAACCTGATGTTAAATTGTTGTTGGGCAAGATGAAAAGAGTAATCTCTGATCAAAACATTGATCCAGATGCTTGTCATTGCTTGAAAATAACAGTAGGGTCTCCGTTGTGGTTGGTTTGACGTTGTCCTGATAGGCAGGTTTCGTTCAACAGTTGTCCGATCAGAATCACTTTATTCACAATTTGTATTGTTGACAAAAAACATATTGGCAGCGTACACAGAGCACATACTGATACGGTGCAAGAACAAGAAACCTTGCATACAGCGCAAAACAAAAGTGCATGATGGACAGACTAGACACATCAGTTTGTGTCCGTGGTTTGGTGCCACTGACCTGGTCGCTAATTATTAGCATCAGGGTATTATTTAACATATAGATCTACCAAAATTGCATGCAAGCCATTCCATGTACTTCTGTAGCTGTAGTTATTGATAGAATAAGTAATAGAAGTGCAATGAAGGATGTATGAGATGAGTGATGGTTTCATCCCTGTTGATTTTGTGGCATTGCTACCAAATGCAAACAGGAGGCTCGTGCTGTTCCTATTCTGTTTTTGGAAAGTAAGAATCCTGAATCCTTCAATGTAGACCTAATCTGTGGTGTGCTGGACTGTTTGTATTTTAAAGGACAGTTTGCCCAAGCTGGTGCACAGCCCTCAGAGTACTGAAGTGTGTAGTTGGTCTAGTATGCAGTATATTGTAGCCTCACATATTACGTTAATTTGTCGTTGGTAACTGTTTTTAATTACAGAAATTGGTCTGAAAATGTTCTTGGCTCTGTCTCGCACTTGATTCTGACTTAAGATTTCAAGCCTTTGTTGAAGGGATTGGAGTTGGTACGGAGATGTTTTCATGCAAATAGGTGAATGTTATTTGAGCTGTAACTTAACATTTAGTCAAATAATCCATCAGTTGGACTAATTTATTACTTTCATTTGAGCTGACCTCAATGTTAAACAACTGAAGCTGCTGGACGCTTGAAACTTCCTGTGTGTGATTTTTCTTGTACATGTGAACAGTTTTTTATTTGGGTTTGTCAGATAATATAACAGTCTGAATGCAAATGTTATCAGTGATGACCTGATGGCACTAACGTTGTGTTTTTGACTTCACAGGGCTACTACAAAGTTCTTGGCAAAGGCAAGCTGCCCAAACAGCCTGTGATCGTCAAGGCCAAGTTCTTCAGCCGACGGGCCGAGGAGAAGATCAAGGCAGTGGGAGGAGCCTGTGTGCTGACGGCATAACGCTTCTGTCAATGTTTTTTTCAAAAATAAAGTGTATAAATGGGAACTGTTGTGTGTTCTGGCATGTCTCATTTAAAGGGCTTGCAATACCCATCAGTGTTTTTTTGGTATATTGGCTGAGAGATGCTGTATCTGTTCAATTAATTGGTGAATATGCCAGCAGTATTTGTTGCACACCTGTTGAAATAATTGCAATCACATTACCTTAGGTGCAGCTTTAACATTTAAGTGTGCAATAAGGTGAAGACACATTTTTATCACCACTGTGGTACCACATAGCTCAGGTGTTTCTTCTTAAAATGTAGCATCCAAATTATTTATACCTCATCGCCATCTTGGCATCAAAGCTAAGTGTGAGTCCTTGAGCTTCACTAAACAAGACCATGAAAGTCTTCGAGTCCTTGAATTTGATGTCCAAGTGAGTCTGGAACCTGGAAGTTGTCTGATGGAGCTGGATCCAGGCTAGAAGTTCTTAGATACAAGGAATGATGGGTGGGAAGGTTCAAATCAATTCAGTAGGATGAAATACTTTATTCAGGCTGGAAAACTTCACAATTCCCAATAACTGAAAAATGCGGGGATATTGCTGTGAGGGATCATCCCCAGCTATGGAGTGACATGGCATACAACATATTGAACACCTAGATACATAAAATACAAAAAAAAAAGACTATGGAAGAACTATGTATTTTGAAACAGAAAATGAGTAGGAACCCTGACTGGTATACCAACTTATTATGAAATACCTCTCGCAAATATAGCGCAAACCTCGTCTGTCTGGCACACACCCTCACATCTGGAAACACATCCAACAGATGAGGTAAAACATCTCCTGGGCTCATCATTGGTCCATTCCGTGTGTGTGTGCGGGGGGATTCATGACTTGTTAAAAAAAAAAAAAAAGTGTGAGTAGGCTGTAAGGGCGGAGTTTAGCATGCAGGATTTCCTGTTAGTGATAAAAACAGGCACGGCAAGTCAAATGTAGAGAATGCAAGGATTGCGCGCAAAAAGGTAACTGATTGAAGAGGCATTTGCTTCTATGACAGCTTGTATTTGTGTTTGTTTACGACTCGCCAAACAGTCCATTCAAGTCATTAGGTAAATAATCTTTTTTACTGAACTTGTTGAATGCTCTAAGATTTGTTGACATACTGCATGTAACCGCGAGGCGGTAAACCGTTATAGTGATACGTCTAGAGCAGCCTGTGTGACGTAATAATACATTATAATGTTGCAGTGGTTATCGTTTAACCTTTTGGTAGAGAGGTAAGGGTAAAGATTGTCTAATTTAGAAGATAAAGTACTCATAACAAGCTTTCCCGGTCTGCTAATGTGGGCGTTAATCTTCACGCATGCGCTGTCCTCTTGCAATTTATGCTGCATTCAAGTCCTATAGGAATACCCTTCAGAACGATTTGAGGGTGGAAAGTAACGACTTGTAAACTTTCCTGGGTTAGAACTCGTTTTCTATAGACTTTGGTCGCTTTTTCCACAGTTAAAACAGACTTAATGAGTGATATTGAATTCCACACAAGTATGGATCAATATACAGCACATTGTTTATATTATTATTGGGTCCTGGGTTTCAAATGAGAGTTTTAGAAATATAAATGTATAAATGTATTGTATTGGCATTCAAAAGCCTTCAGATTGGTTGAAACCTGATCTCCAGCACATAGAGCGCAGATTCCAGTCCACCGTGCTTTACAATGACTTTTGCAGTGGTGGAAAGAGTACTAGAATGTCCTATTCTAGTACTGTTACTTTGCTAATATTTTACTTAAGTAGAAGTAAAAGTACTGGTGTAAAAATCTACTTAAGTAAAAGTAAAAAGTAGCTAATTTAAAATGTACTGAAAGTAAAAGTTAGTTACTGTTTAGAAAAGAAAACATTGTTACATGTGATCTTTTCCATGCAATTCAGTTCAAAATAGATTATTTCTAGAAATTTCAAAATAAAGTGCACAAAGTAAAGCCAGATTACTCTTCTTTGCTGACTGACTGTTCTGTGAATGGCTTCACACTTGGCCTATTTACTTTGGTCCAGTTTCTGATGCTTACGGAGAGCCACAAAATGTGTAGTCTGTAACGGATGTGATTTAAAAATTTAGTAAAGTACAATATTTCAATAAAAACGTGCTTGCGTATTTAGTTACTTCCACCCTTGAACATCTGTGGTACGAGGGGCAAAAAGCGCTGTGAGAGAGAGTGAGTGAGTGAGAGCGCTGTGCTTCTTCCTCCGCTCAGGTGAAGGTCGCCTGAGTCTTCCTCACCTGGCTCATGGCGAGTCAAGCCTGGCTGGAGTCTTCGCTGCGCCGCTCGGCCGTCCTGGGCCTGGAGGTGCTGGAGCGGGCCTCGAGGCGGAGCGTGGACTGGACCCGCACCGGGGCATCCCAGACCCCCACTACCTCGGAGGAAGACGCACAACAGCCTGTCCAGGTGTGTGTGTGTGTGTGTGTGTGTGTGTGCATGTATGATAATGAAGTGTGAAGTGACTGGAGTATTTCACCCTCGGCTGTCTCTCGTTTCCGCTCATCTTCTCTCCCTTCTCATGCTCTTGCCGTTTTTCAGAGAAGCCGCACAAACCTCGATGATGCTTTCGGAACCATAGCAGAGTTCATGGCACAGACAACTTATCAATGCAAGGTCAGATGCTGATCATTTGTTTTCTTTCACACATAAATTGCAGACCTGGACGCCTTGCCTATACTCAATCGGCATAAGAAATTAACTTTTTTTAGGGTCATTTTGATCCTTTTTTCAGTGGCAATTTTATTAAACTATGAAATAATCCATTTGCATTTCATATTGGGAAATAAACACTACTTGTACCATTGAGATTTGTTTTAACTTCTTTCCCACTACTGGAAACTGGCAGCAGGCCTTACCCACTGAGCAATTTTACGCTGATTAGACGTTTAAAACACGTCTAAATGGCCATAGCCGTCTAGGCTAAATTAAGTTTAAATGGGGTTGAAAAGTGAAATTTTATTTATTTATTTTATTAGATGTCTATACATAGACAAAATTATCCTAGGTTATATGAGAGCTACGCATAGACGCAATGTTGAAATTACTTCTTGTGCTCAGATAATTATCTTGTAGGCTAGTCTACAGGACTTCTCTGGTGCATATTTTTGGTATTTACAGATGTTTATTCATTGTAATAATGTATTTACTGCTTGGTCTAAAATAGGTCTATACATAGCCGTAATGATCCTGGGCTATATGAGAGCTACAGCATAGACGCGACGTTGAAATCACGTCTTTTGCTCAGTGGGTACAGAAGAGCATGGTGCTGTTTTCCTCTCTCTGTCCCCAACCAATCCATTCTCCACTCCCTCGATTGTTGATTTTTTTTATGATTTATGACTTTTTTTTTTTCCCAACACGCTTGGATGATAAAAATGTGAGTTGTCTGTCTGCGTTGCAGAAGTTTTATGAGTCAGGCCGTTGCTCCGAGCCCAGCGACACTGAGAGGACGCATGTGTCCAGGTTCCATACACAGCCAGCTGCTGGGACGACCACACCTGCACCACCAACCAGGAAACACGTAAGGCCTCTGTACAACAAAGTAGCATCATGAGCTGACACTTTTATAATCTGACAGCTTTAAATGTTGTTGAATAAACCACTAAAGGAAAAATCCACCCTCGGATCCTCTTACACTGTTGTTTATCATCAGTCTGCCATGTTCCGTGTATTGCAGTTATTTTTTTGATGAAGTCTTGTAATTTGCTTGTAAAATGCTTATTTTCATGTGTCTGCTTTCCCTCAACCTGCCTCATCTACTTCAACTTCAGTTAATGATTTCCTACATTTCCCAGAATGCCATTCAATAACCCCCAGAAAAGGGGCGTAAACTTGTTGCTTTCAGCTGTGGGTAATATGTGTAGGTAGAGAGAGAAACAGCAAGAGCAAGAGAGTGAGAGTTTTGCAGTCAAGAAAAATCAAGAGCCGCATCACTTACTCGAAATACAACCTGTCTTGTTGCTGCATTGCATTCTGGTCTATTGAGGCTTCTGTTCTCTCCTCTTCTACGATGGAGTTCTCCCTGTATGATTGTTGAACGTCTCTTGGTGCAAAGTGGCGGCTCTAGAAAGAAGCCCTCGCTCTTTGATACTGAGGGACTGACTCCAAAACCTGACGTTTACTGTTGATGTTTTAGATCGCTGAAAATTGACACACAACTAAAATTTCCGCCTTTAAACCACCAAACAACAAAGTGTCTCCAGGAATGCAACATACAAAGCCAGTAGCTGTTTTTAAAGTGCTTTAGGGTGGATCTTTCCTTTAAAACAGCATTAATCCACTGTGTGGGTATCTTCTACTTCATTGTCTCACCATTTTATTTTTGTATTAAGCACCTGGTCAGGAAATTTGAATGTGGAATAAAGTTTGTTATTAATATGTCTTTAAAATTGAAGCTGTCATTAAATTCCCATCTTCAGGGTCGAGTGTCGGCGGTAGATGAGGATTTCTACATCGAGGTTTCTCCCGGGACGTACGCCATCACCGCCGGCAGGCCAGACTCCCAGCAGCAGACCCAGACGGTCAGCATCGGCGCCGGGGAGAGTATCAACCTGACCTTTAACCTCTGACCCCTCACTGACCAAACCAGCCACCTTTCACCTTCAGTAATACAGCTGACCAATCCCAATGTTGTTTATGTGTGTCTTCACTTCAGAGGATTTTGCCTCTTTTTATACTATGACCTGTGCTTAAGAGTTTTTCTATTTTATTTTATCAACATGTTTTATTTGCTGCACATTGAGAAGCCATATTTTCATAACATTATATTTGTGTATTTGATTATGTAGATTGTGTGTCAAAGTGGAACATCATGTAATGCACTGACAGTTATACCTGCACTTATGCCACATCAGTATATCAAAATAAAGACTATTTTTATCAGTAAATATTTGCTTTGTATCAATATTGTTCAAAGCAACAGTTTTGTACAGGTGTATCAGGTGTAAACAGCGGTGGTGGTGTTGCCACATAAAGTCTGAAGTCCTACAGGTGGTCGAGGTGCGAAGCTAGTCTGTCCAAAAACATCTCTGATGTTCGCTCTTCTTCCCTTAGAACCAGGAAGTGGCTGAAACAGTGAGCTGTGATTGGGTGAGACACTGATCTGTATGACAGGATAGCTGAACCTCGCAGGCTGTGATGTCCTCTTTGGCACTACACTGCCTGGAAATAAAAAAACAGGAATATATCCAACATGATCAGATCTATTGCAGATTATATGGCAGTAGGGCATTGAAAATACAGCACTTTTCCTATATTATCACAGGCTTTTATGTGTATGTGTGGAGCCAATGTACATCCTCTTTGGAGGAGTGTGTAGCCTTTTTAAACATCAGTATATCATTGTCAAATTAATTGTTATACCTTGGTATAGTTACTGTAAATAAATGAGACCATTGGTCAAGACGATTGGTAGCCTCTATCTCATGCCGTGGTATTGTTAATGCCAGTGGGTTTTTTTTTAATTAAAACTACATTTCCCATAAATCCTGATGCAAAGAGGATGTTGCTACTTGTCGCTCCCTGGCGTTGCTCTGTGTGGGTTTGTTTTCTCTTTGGCTTTATTAAAGAGGATAAACATTTTGGAAGTGATGTATCCATCAGCCTTTCACTCCTTCCAGCATCTGCCATTACAAGAAACTCTGGCATCTTTAGCTCTGTTTGCTCTGGAAGAACAGCACTCTCTTCCTGTTTTGTGCCGTAAAGCAATCCAGCAGATTTCCCTCCAAATCCAACCAGGTGGCTCACAATGTAAAATGTAGAGGCTGATAGAGGCTGACAGGCTTCTCGGTGCTGGTCTCGTTTGTTTACAGTAATTATACTTAAGTCTCAAAATGAATGTGATGATGATTTGTTGATGTCAAAATACGACACATGGCACCTTTAAGTATTGTTTCTGGATCTTTCATTGAAATCAAATTTAATTGCTTTGGCTTTAAGACCAGAGTGTGTCAGTTGACCCTGTGTATGCTTCCCACCTGGCTGTCTGTGCTGCGGCTCTGGACCGGTTCTCCTCCAGTACCTCCAGGGCGGCCGCTGCTGTTTACTCCTTATTTTAACCGCAGAAGTCAAGTCCACTCTGGTCTCATCCTCAGAAAGAGGTGAAGAGGAGGAAGACGGCACCTCAGGATCACTCTTCCCTGTATCTGTATCTTTCAGGTCCTTCCTATCTAGTTCTGCCCTTTCAAATCTATCCGTTCTCCCAAAGCTGCATGTATAAGAGGGTGGAACAATGTGTGGCCACTGGTGTGTGATTGGACAGCAGCAGGAAGACGACGCTGACTGACAGCAGTCGGTGCAGCACAGCTGGGGAGGGCAGGAGGGGCTGCGAACACAAGGCCAGGTACAGTAGAGGCTGGGAGCTGGTGCTGGGATCTGGAGCTCCCTCACTATCCTGTCATGGTGAAAGGCCGGGATGTTCACAACCAGGCTGCCAGGAACCAGAGACACACAGCCATTCCACATCAACACCTGGAGGGCCGTAACACCGTCAGCTGTAACATTAAGAAAGACTGAGACATTAGCGTTAAGTATTGACAGTGCTCATGAATAGAAACCAATGCTTGTCTTCATAAACAGTTATATTAATCCTAATTAGCATCATCTTTATTTATGGAGCACTTTTCAAAATGCAATTACAAAATTTACAAAGGAGTAAAAACATAAAATCAACAGCCAAAGTAATGAAAGCAAGGTAAGAAATATATAGAAGCAAGGCAACAAATAAAAGGGAGAGCAAAAACAATTAGTGAAAAGTCATTACATGAAAGAAAGTCAACAAAAGTGAGTTTTAAGAAGCGTTTTAACAGGTGATACATATTTAGTCATTACAGTGTTTAGGAGATATGGTTGTGGAGAGATATCCTAATAAAGCAAGGAGCTCTGAAATAATATATTTCAGTGTTGTGGTCAATTAACTTTAAATTCACCTAATTCAAAATCAGTTGCAATCACATAATAGTTAAAGAAACCCCCTTGCTGATAATTCCTTTAAATGTTAGAAGTTTATTGGCTAATACTTATTTTTAAATCAAAACCCCAATAAGTAACTATCAAGATACATGTATATAACAAATGTAGTATATAAAAATATAGTGAACCATGTGATATATCAAACCTATGAGATATATTTCTTTACTGTCCCTAAACTTTTGAGGCGGGGTTAAACTCTACTATGCCGTTTTGTTATCTATAGAGGACTGACTGGGATCATCCTACATTTCTTAAAAACACAAACAAAACAAAAAAAATCAGAGCCCAGAGATGAACTGCATCATACCTCCCAGACAGTCTCTGTGCTCTGTGGCGGCCATCACTCTCCCCGGCCCGTATCTCCTTAGGTCCGGTTCCCATGGTGACAGCACAGCATCCCCGGGTGCCAGACAGTGTGTGTGAACCCTGGTGTGTTTGACCATGTCCAGGGAGCAAACCAGCTGCTGCCGGGAAGAGTCGACGCCCACACCAACGCTTCCTGGATGGTCAAACTCAACTACCCACAATCCTCTACGACCCTGCGTTGGGACACACGGGAACAAGATGTCTATATGTACAGTGAATCAGTGACATGTATTATCTACTGGTCAGTGTGCAGTGTGTATTCACCTGGACTTCTTGTACCACAGTACCCAGGTAGTAAAGGCCATCCAGCTCCCTCCTGGCCAGCACTCGGCATCCTGGGAGGAACTCTGCGCCGCCCAGGGTCTGGCCAGACAGCACAAAGGAAGGAACCGGGCGGAGAGGATTACCCAGACTGCACCTGGGTGACCACAAGAGCTCTCCTCAGAAATGCATATAGGCCATTAGCCAGATGCTTTTAACCACAGCAAACTACAGTACCATCAGTATATGCATTTGTAAAGTCACAATGAAACAGCATTTTGAGAGCTTCTTGCTTCTTAATTTGATGTATTTCCTGTTGAAACAGGATATTGGGGCGGGACATAATGCAGGGAGGGATCATTCAAAAGTGTCAACTAATGGGATATCAGTTAGGGAGAGAAAGGCCATTTTATTTGGATGGAATAGTTCAAAAATCTGCTGGTTTATATATGCTGTTGGCCCACTGGTACAGCATGAGGTAACCATTAAATATACACTGTTTGCCAGGAAGTAAATATAAAGGGATTTTGATATCAAAATACAAGAAATTTTTTTATTTTTTTTGGCATTTATTGTTAAACAGGTGTATATTATGGCATGCAAAATTAGCTGACAATGTGAAAAGTTATGTTTTAATTTCACTGACTTTAACATGGGGGAGCAGTGTTAGTGTCATTCCCATTGAGCTATACAGGACCACAATGCAATCACCACAACAATCATAATATTGCATGCTTACGCCGTGTGTGTACAATATTAGAGATCATCTGTTGACAATGGGGAAGGTAAAACATCAATCTTGATAACATTATCTGCTACCTAGCTATAACACTGTTTGTAGTGCGCTGTTTGAAACTGTAACCATGGAGACCAACCTGAGGAGAGGGAGGGACGTGTTATGCTGGTGTGGGAGGACAGAGGAGGACTGACAGTAAGACTTCTGTAAGACTGTAGAGACGGATGGCACTGATGTCTGGCTCTCAGCGGTATACAGTGGAATCACCTGGCAACATACAGATATACAGACAGTAGATATTATATGTTGCACCTCTATTTATTCAGCACACTCTCTGCTAAATGGTCAGTACCACTTAAATTCCACATTCTGCTCTCAGAAAGAAACATTTAGACAGTGATGAAAAGAAAACACTCAGAACATATATTGTTTTTTAGTCAAAACACAAAAAAATCCACCACCTCTCAACTAATCTCATCCAGCAACCTCAAATTCAGTCATACCTTCTCCAGCGCCCCATTCGAACCGGCTGGAATCACATAACAGCTCCCTCTAGTGGCGTGAGTCAGGCACTGCAGGAAGTCTTGAGTTTTGCTGTCCAGCTGGCCGCCTGAATCCAGCAGGTAGAAGACGTTCACGGGCCTTCCGGCAGCCAGGGTGGGCAGGGCTCGCAGCAGGACCTCAGGGTGCTCTGGGAGACCCCCGGTGAGCAGGTGGACGGCCTGGCAGGCCGGGTCAGTCAGGGCCATACTCAGACCGGCCAGCAGATCCCTGCCGCGGCTGCAGCTGATGGAGTGGATCCAGGAGAGGGCCTTGTACACAGTGTCAGGAGCACAGGGGAGCATGTGGTGGGACCAGCAGCTGACCTACAGTAAGTGTGGGAATTAAACACCAGCCACGTAAAGGAATAGCTCACTCCCAAATGAAACTTCAGTTATTATCTATTCACCCCCATGTCAGTCGAAACGCAACTGAAGTTCGTAGGACCACCAAACATACAAGTTCCATCTCAGCCTTCTCCCAAGCCGTTTTAGTTAATGTAGCCATCTTTTTACAGCTCCAAAAAAAGCATAAAATGCCCATGAAATTTCTCCAAACTGCTTGTGCAGTGTAATCCAAGTGTTTTGTTGCCAAACGATTGCACTCTTGGTACACACTGATTACAATCAACAGTGTTCCAATGTGCTTGCTAGGGTTCACGCACATGACCAGATCATTGTCAGTGAGGATAATATATAGTACAGCAGCGTTTTGACCCGCAGTGCAATCGTTTGGCCACAAAACACTTGAGTTATGTTGGATAATTTTTAAGGACATTTTGTGCTTTTTTGGAGCTGTAGAAAGCTGCCCTGTTAACTTCAGTAGTTTGGGAGAAGGCTGAACTATTACTGGCTGTGTGTTTTATGGTCCTACAAACTTGAATGGAGTTTTCACTGACATGGGAGCATATAACAATGTTTAGACCTTGGAATGTGTCAGCGTGTCATTATAATGAGTTATGACTCATTATAAACAATACAACAATGTATTTATTTTACTCTGCATCTTTTCTATCAGAACAGAGCCATTAAACTATCTACTAAACCCCACTGATGTATCAGAGTGGCAATACACTTGGTAATTTGGGCAGTTTAGATGGGCAACACTCTCAACAACAGGCAACAAAGTGAGCGACTGAGAAGATCTTTCCTGGCAACAAGATATTTCCTATGTGATTAACGCAACAATGCTGAGGCAACTCCTTTGGCACTGTTACACAAAAAGTTGCCCTTTGTATCGCTGCTGTAATCTCTGATGATTTTGCTGTTATGAGCAGTGATCCCCACATCACCTTGTCTGAGAATGTCATGAGGTTGAAGAGAGAGTCTCTGAGAGAGGCTTTAGTCAGCAGGGTCTGGATCAGCAGGCGAGTCACTGACCCCAGAACAGCTCTCATGTCCTCTGAGCTGTCCAGGACAAAAACTATGTTGCAGCTCCGCTTGCCCAGAAACAGTGGAATCAGCTTGTCCAGGGGCAGCGCAGCATCAGAGGCCATGGTCCGCCCAGACGTCGTCCTAACAGGAAATACAACACTTCACTTTCTTTTTGGCAGTTTTGTTCCTTTTTGATTGTTGACAGTGGAGAGTAACAGGGAAAAATGGGAGAGAGAGAGAGAGGGTGATGGCATGCGACAAAGGTCCTGGGCCAGATTCGAACCCAGGATTTCACAATTACACAGTACACGCCTTAGTCAACTGAAAATATTGCATAACATACATAAGATACCGTATGTCCATGTAATGCCACAATCTCCAAATACTGTGATGTTGATGATGTTTGTTGTTTTTGTGAAAACAATGATGAAAACCTGATTCACTTGCCATGTGAACATGTCATGCAACTTCTGGGATAAACGCTTTGTACTGAAAGATTTCATCTGCTACTACAGTAACAGCAACAAATCCATTGAAACGTGTTAACTTTTTTAGCCTTGCTGCTAAATCTTTCATTCACAAACAAAAATTTACAATGAAAATACAGAAACTTATCTTATCAAATCTCTAAACATGGTTAAAAAGAAAAATATAATCATTTTAAATCATTTTTGTTGAATCTAAAAACGAAGTTATATTACACATATGTTTTTATATTCTGAAGCCACCAGGGCGGCCTAAAACACTTTCAACATTTAAAACATTTTCAAGTGTGATCAAATGTTTATCCAGAAAAATTTATAGCTTATTTTCCTTGGTGCTGACCATGAGGAAACATGATTATTATAACGTTTATGTTCTGTTACTGTCTTCGTTGTGTTCCCAGTAAAGAAAGCAGCTAAATATACTGTATATGGCTCCTGCACGTCTCTCTTGTCCTTTCCTCTGAACTGGAAGCTACCACATGTTTCTCACATAAGCAGTAAACACTCAATGAGTACATTACCTACAGTTTATTCTGTAAATCCCCAGAGTCTCTGCCTGGCTCGCTCACAGTCAGCTGCACACAGCGACTTCACCTCACTGTTGATGTGGGTTTCCATGGAGAAATGTGCAGGACTAGGCCACTGGAGGGGCTGTTCACCTGCCAGGCAACTAACCAGGGTGCGTTACATAACACAGCCGCCACGTCCCGGTTGCTATAGTCATAGGTCAGCTGTGCCATTAGAGCTTCTCCCCACCCAAGGGTGAGAAATGACACTTGGCCCTGCTCTTATTCTCATTATTCTCTCCAAATCCCCCTGGCCTTCGCACACTTCCCACTGCGAACCCTCTTGACATCTTTCAAAAGGAGCGTTCCCTACTGTTCCACCTCTTATAACCAGCTTCAATTACGTCAGACAACCTTTAACTGTCCCATTCACATAATTGGCGCTCACCCTAAATAGCACAAGGCATAGTTACATCAGGTCTTGTCAAGTGGTAAATGTCCTCTGTTGCAAATTACACAAACAATCGGAAAGACACATTCACATCACTTGGGATTTTATTTTATATTAAGTGCTACATTTTGCTACGGTCAAGTGATAAAGCATATAAGTGTCACTATCATTTTTATAAATATTCAAAGGCAGTGACCTCAATGCAAATACATGTTTAAGACTAGAAAATACATTACAACATTATAAAACACAATAGATAAACAGTGCCTGTGTTAAACTGTATCCAGTAGATTCTGCTACGCTTGTCGGAGACACTTCAAGACATAAAATAAAAATCCTCCTTGTTCTGCAAGACTCATTTCCAGCTTAAAATGTAGAGGAGTATGTCTAATAAAACAATACAAAGTTGTAGAATACAATAGCTATAAATCACAATTCTATAAGAATCTTAAAATCTACAGCGCTACAGGTTCTGTCACTAATTTGTTACCTAGTTACACACCACATGTTGCTGTATTGACATGACACTGACATGCAGAACAAGTGCAACCACCTCACTTTGCGTCACTTCGTTCTATCAAAAGTCATCGCTTGTGGCCGTTTCACTGGGTGTGTTCTTGGCTCAAGCATCGGTTTTGTTTAACACTGTTTGTTTATGCAAGCCTATTTTGTATTTTATCCTTTTGTTACACCCAAATAAAATCCATAATCCTAATCTTTAAATTATGCTTTACTCTAGCTAAGTAGCTATAGCTATTTGGATGTGATGGGATAGATAGGCTAGCAAGCTAACAAGAGGGCCTACCAGAGCTCAAGATGGCAGCTAAAATATTTGAGGCTACTTCAGGTAACGATACACACCAGGAAAAAACAATCTGGGTCATATATATGATTTGGGAAACACAGTGTTTTCCATTTTCCATTCAGACAGAATGATCCTAGGAACAAAATTTTAATGACCAGGAGAATTTGAGAGCCAATTTTTTTGCCTGAATGTGATTGGTCCTCCTCCACGACTGTTGTGCTCATTGCATATATAATCGGCTCAGAAAAATGCATCTGGTGATGCGACTACTGTCAAGAATATATATTGTATTCAGAATCTCTACTATCCCCATCATCATCTTGACCCTCCACTAGGCTAGAGGAGTGCTTTTTGTTGCCGGTGCCATGTGAGGAACTGCTTGTGTGTGCGGCTGTTGAATAGCTCTCTGCCCTCCATGTATAATTCAGTGAAGTCAAGGTGGAATATCTGACTTGTTAATGCAGCAAACAACAGAGAAGACAGAGTGAGAATATGAAGTGACACATCTGTAGTTCCCCAATGAGGCATCTAGTCACAAAGTTGTAAGAGGAAACTGTTCTATTGCTTTTGGTCACCGTGGCAGAGGTCAGTGTGTTACTGTGGAGGTCACAGGTTTCTGAAGTCAGAAGAACTGTTGCAGGAAAAAGGAGAGAAGAAGAAACAGGGAGGACTTGGTTAGATTCATTCAGAAAACATTTGGTCTCTTCAAATTCCTGAGCAAGATTCATAGACACATATTCAAATGAAGTCAGGGAAAAAACGCATTTCAGGAGTTATTTTGTGTTGTAATTAACTTTTTTTTGGTGAACCCACTTTCCCTCAACCTGCCTCGTCTAATTCTACTCCAGTTAGTGATTACAATACATTCTACATTTCCCAGAATGCCTTTCAACAACCCCCAGATAACACGCCTGAACTTGTTGCATTCAGCTGTGGGTTATGCGTGTCCGAGGAGAGAGTGATAGCGATAGTGGAGTGAGAGTTTTTCCAGTGAAGAAAAACCAGCGCCCCTTACACAAAATGTCTTGTGGTTGCATTGCATTCTGGTCTATTGATTGATTGATTGATTTATTTATTGGGTATAAAGAGTTACAAACAACAGTAAAACCCAGAGGATAACCTGTAAAAGCATAATTAAACACTTATTTCCAACATGGTCCTCGATGGTATTACAAAAATTGGAACAAACAATACACAAAAACACATACTACATGACAGCCAAAAAATAATACAAATTTAACATTAGTACAGTCAAATTTAATCCATAACCTCTAACGTAGTAAATTTCCTAAAAGAGAAACTACTTTGCATTATGTACATAGTGCATACTGCAAATTGTAAAAGCCAAAGAAGATCTTACAGGATCTGCCTGTCACAAATAGCTGTTCACTTTACTCCAAAGATAAGTCCTGACCTGTCTCCTAAAGCTTTTGAAGATATTGAAGCTACTGTCAGTGGAGAAACTGGTATCTCTGCCTCTTCTACAATGGAAAGTTGTGGAGTTGGATGAATGTGAAGCAGGAAAAAAAAAACATGCATGCTCAGCAAACCTTCTCTGGATACATAAAGGTTCAAAAATATCCTTCTTACCTTTCACTGAACGGTGTTTTGGCAAACTGGACCTGCTCCCTCACTGTCCTCCCAAACACCAACATCTGATTCTCGGTGTCAATTACACACTGCAACAGAACGACAAGCCGACACGTCACACAACCTCGCCACACGTTTACCTCTACAGAATCTGTCAATATGTGGATCAGTTATTAATTGCTTCGTTACATTTTTATATTATTTAAAGCTGCACTAGGCAAGATTTTTATATAAAAACACAGCTGTCTTATCAGCCTAAATCCCAAAGTGAAGCTGCAACAGAGAAGCACATCCCATCCCTACTAACTATTTTACTACTGTATTTTCCCAAATGAAATTCTGGTGTTGGCTATGGATCACAATTTAACAACAAAACACAAAACTGTCTCCCAAACAGCAGCAAGCAAGTGCTCCGTCCAGAGAAGGCATCTCCACCCTGACAAGAGGAAATTTAAATCCGAGGAGAGCACAGTTCACTGACGTCACGTTTGATATGATTTCTGGGTAATGAAGTCCTTCAAACTTAAAAAAAATCAAAACAGTTACCTCTTGCTGCCACTTGGTGCAGCTTTAATGTGTATTGTTTTTATATCATCTGTATATATTTGTATTATCTTCTTTATCTTTACTTCTATCTTTAACGTCACTATGCTGCTAATGATACACAAATTTCCCCCCAGGTATTAACTGATAGATTGATTGATTGATTGATTGACTCACTGACTGAAAGGCTGAATGACTGACTGAGTGTGCAACTAAGTTAGTGACTGATTAAGTAAGTATATATGTATGTATGTATGTATGTATGTATGTATGTATGTATGTATGTATGTATCTATCTATCTATCTATCTATCTATCTGGGGAAAATAATTGTTTTTACCTTGAGTGACTTTAATGTCTTGTTGCCCAGGGACATCAGCGGCATGTGGCTTTCTGCAAACAAATCAAAGCAATTTAGTTGTTGGAGGCTCATTTCATTCTGTAATAGCTTGTGGTTTTCAGAATCATAAACTACAGTGACATAATTGGCTGTAATCTCAATCCTACTTCCTTACCCATGATGGCAAAGGAGCACTTCATCCTGAGTTGCCCGATGGTCAGGCCGAGTTCCTCGATGTGGCCGCTGATCCGGAGCTTCCGCTGAAACGGAAAGCCGTCCGTCTCCGTTTTGTTCACGTCGACCATTTCATTCAAACTTTTGGGAGAAACAAAAAGTGTGACCAAGTCAATTTTGCTCGAGTCCCAAGTCAGTCCCAAGTCTTGAGGCACAAGTCTAAAGTCAAGTCTGAGTCAAGTCCATGTCATTAATGTCAAGTCTCAAGTCTAAATGTAGAACAGCAAGTCAAGTCAAGAGTCCAGTATCAATTTAATATCTTAAAGAAAACTAAATATCTAGGACTTTTCAATGCAATATGGTTTTAATAGGATAAAAACTTGGTAAGAGCATCATGAGTTTGATTTCTATAATCAGTTTCAGCTTCAATAAATTCAATCGTTCCATACAAATTCAGAAAACAGAATTTAAATTCAGTCGTCTGTTGGAACAAATCTCATCACTTTAAATCTAATTCATTTACACAAACAAAAGATCTTTTGTCAAGAAATCTTTTCAAGTCATCAAAGTCAAAGTCAAGTCCCAAGTCACCAGAACCCAAGTCAGGTCAAGTCTCATGTCTTCTCTTTGTGCATCGAGTCAAGTCTCAAGCAATTCAAACTGTGACCGGAGTCCAAATCTCCACCGCTGCTATCTTCTCACCTCTAGCTGACAGTGACCGCATGAATAACTTAAGGACACAGAAGGCGACATAATGCCAGTCAAACAGACCGATAATAAGTGTGTGTGTGTGCTGAGGTCATCTCACCCTAATCTCTCCACAGTCAGCGAGGACATCAGGTTCAGTTTGCAGCCTGTGTCGATCAGCAGCCTCACCTCCTGTCCCGAACACTGCAAACACACACAGAGAAGACAGAGGTGAGAGGCTGAGGGAGAGACAAGGTGCTGGAAGGAAAACACACAGTGCAGCAGTGGAAAACATCACCTGTACACAGCAGGGTTGGATAGTTTTTAATAGGAATAGTTGCAACAGTGTTATGTATTCTAAATACAAAAAATTACTGTATTTTGTTACGTTACCAAAAAAAAATATTCTGATTACAGATACAAGTGAAAAATTAGAGGATTACTTCTGGCAATACTTTTAATGTAAAAGCAAGAAGTACAGATGGCCATTTAAACAGTGGCAGGTGTTCTATGTCTTTATAAAATATGGGACAAAACAAATGTGCTTGTATGCAAACCTGAAATAAATTTCCTGAACTTTGTAATTTTTCACTTTTTCTTACCTGCACCTATACTTCAAATACGGCAAACTAATCTGAAAGTAACTTAAAGTAATGAGAATACATTACTGAGTTAACTAAACTGATTAACATTTTGAAGAGGTATAGTAACTGTAATGGAATACATTTTTACAGTAACCTACTAAGGATGGGACGATATGCTTCTCTCATGATATGATGATTCAACACAACCACGATACGATGTTATAAGTAAAAGTTCAATAACAACAAAGTCTGATTGTGCAGAATTATGTTTATTTCTGAGCCACGGATCTTTCTAGCGATGGCATTCGCTCGCTATAATGTAAACAACATTTAAAAATGTCATTATTACAAAGTGCAAATAATATAATTTGGATGGAGAGTTTGTGAAATTGTGATGGTCAAGTGTCTCATTTGTGATTACTACAGCAGAATAAAAATGGAGCTAATATCACAATTCATTTTTCTGCCCCACGATACGTATTGTGACATTTTTGTATTGCGATATATTGAATTTCGATATATCATCCTGTCCCTATAACCTACCCACCCTGCTTGTATACATGAATCTGCCCAAATGGTTTTAACTGGTTGAAATAACAACATGGTTATGGATGCATCACACACACCGCTGTCTCTCTCTCTCTTTTTCCTCACCTTACACGGCACATAGATGAAGTCTTCCTCCTCTTCCTCCTCTTCCTCGTGTGATCTTAAATGGCTGCGGCTCAGAAAGACCCCGCTGTGGTTTGGTGTTACCCCGCACATGTTCAGCCTGCCCCGAGTCAGCTTGGCTTCCAGCAGCCGCTTCTGGAGGATAAGGTGCGGCTGCCACCAAAACAAAAGCAAATCAATACCCAATATGTGCTGCAAATATGGACAAGATTTCCTCTTTTCCCCTCAGGAGCTGAAGCTAACAGTCTGCCAGATCTACAAACAAAGCTGTCATGTTGTCATCCAGACCTTCAGAGACCAAATGCTTGGTCAATATGCAAGGAAAATAAAGATGGCAAAACTCAAAATGATGTTTCCATTCCACTTTACTGCTTTTATTCATTCAACATTTAAGATTTATTCATTTTCTCTACTGTTTATAGCTTATTTTAATATTCTTTGTGTGCAGAAAACCAAAAATGAAAATTCTGTCATTACCTACTCACCCTCATGCCAGCTGAAACACAGGTGAAGTTTTTGGGTGAACTATTCCTTTAAATTCTATTTTTCCCTTTTGAATCCTGTTAATTTTGCTGCTCATATGTCCTTATATGTTTTTACCTTAACATACCAAGTCCCCATATAACTTGCATTAGTTTGACACTATATGATATAGCCTGTAGTATATAGGTCATTAAGATTTAGGCCTATAAGCCCAAAAAGGTGGGTAAACTCTATTCCATTAATAAAAATGTGGGTAACCTGAGTTAAGGTGGGTCTACTCTCCACTACGACCTTATAGGCCTATACCTTAAAATGCATTCATAATTAGTTAAAATGAATAATTAAATTAAATGAATCATCATTTATAGTTCCTGAATTTCCCCAAGGGAATCAATAAAGTGCTATCGTATCTTATCTTATCTTAGCCTATATCTCGGCAAGAAAAGCAAAGATGCATGGGAAAACATTACTTTTATTGAGTTATTATTTTATGTTTCTACTACTACTTAGGTGTGTGCTTAAATTCTATTTTTCTCTTTTGAATCCTATTGCTGCTCCGACGACCTATTTTCCCCAATGGGATCAATGAAGCTTAATATCTTCATCATATATGGGGTTTTTTTCATCCTCATATAACTTATTACACATGACTTACTCATATAACGCATTAGTTTGATACCTAGGCCTACCTACTATGGTAGGCCTATAGTATGAATTTATATCATAAAGATGTAGGCCTATGTAAGCCCAAAAAGGTGAACTCTATTCCATTAATAAGAACGTGGGTAACCTGAGTTAAGGTGGGTTTACTCTCCAATACATCCCTACAGGCCTATACGTCTATAGTCTATCTAGCTACTGCAAATCAGTTAAAATGAATAATTAAATTACATGAATCGTTAAATATTATCTTATGTCGGCCAGGCTCACCCCCTCTTTAGATGTCCCAAGCTTTTTGAGTCCGTCCAGAGGCAGCAGGTCAGCCGAGTCCTTGTGGAGGAACTGGACCGCCTGCTTCAGCCTCCGCTGTCTGACCGCCGCAGCGTCCAGGAGCTCCGCGTCGCTCCGCTTCTCCGCCCGAAACATCCCGGCGGGTGTCCGAGCTGTCAGCGGGGGGGAAACAGGCTGTGTGTCTCCCCTGTTATCCCTGCTCTGTACCCGGGCTACAGTCAGGTCGCAGCAGGGCTCCGGGGTGAGATAACTGGATGCTGGAGAGGAGGAGAGCCCCGTCACGCCTGAGAGGCTTGTACTCTACGCACAGCAGTGTCAAGCCAGAAAGATTTAAAGTAGGACTTCCGGTCACAACTTTCAAAATAAAATTCGTGCTGACAACGTTATGGTGTAAAATCGAATCATTAATTGACACATTTAAGGAACATTTAATGAACATTTTGTTAATTTTGTATCAGCAGTTTTATTGATTGCAACATTTAAATGTGAATTTAATTAATCACGTTTTTTTAAATGTAGGCTATCTATTATCCTAATTAATCAAGAGGCCTATTAATTAATCACAAATTTAGTCTATAATATTTAGGTGAGTATACTTGAGGCTTCATAACTAGCCTAATGGCCGCTTGTGCTTATAGGCTAGTTGTTATTGAGATTTTGGACTAGGCCTACACTAAATCATGTACCTCACTTTGAGAACCACTGGATCACAGCATACAAAATTACCTCAGACTTTGATTCTCTATATGGGAGGTGATAGAAAATATGCTGTAAAATTGACTTGACTAAGACTATATCATTGTGGGATAGATCCATAGACCGTAAAAATAAGGTTAGATCATCATTTAAAATATTATTATTATTATTATTATTAAACCTTTATTTAGACAGGTAATCTCATTGAGACACGGGGTCTCATTCACAAGAGAGACCTGGTAAAATAGTGGGCAGGCATCCAGAATGTGACCAAAAACAGCATGTTGTAGCTTAGGCCTATATTTAGCCTAATTGTAAGAATTATAGTAAAGAGCGAGAACAGATATTTAGTGAGTTTCTTTTTTAAAGGAATAGTTCACCCAAAAATGAAAATTGTGTCATCATCTCCTCCACCTCATGCCAGTTGAAACACAGGTGAAGTTTGTCCATATAACACACAGGGAGGTTGCAGCACAACTCCATAGCAGCCTTCTCCAAAACAACTGAAGTCAGTGGGGACCTGTTCTTCAGAGTTCCAAAAAGACCTACAGTATATTTACACCATCATTTAGTGCGGTGATTCTCAACCTTTTTCATATCAAGGACCCCTAATTTAGTCCCCAATAGGGCCACGGACCCCCATTTGAGAGTATTTCTATTGTCAGATATGATTTTGTCCAGAATTCCATGACTATCTGTATTGTAGGTAGAGAGATAACAGTGAAACTATGATCAAAATAGATTCTTATACCTTCTCTAGTTGTGTTAACTTCTGAAATAAATGAAATAATGCTAAAATTTAACAATTCATCAATTTGCTGGGGACCCCCAGGAACCCCCTCAAGGACCAGTGGTGGTCCCTGGACCCCACGTTGAGAACCACCGATTTAGTGCAAATCTTAACTACAGCTGATTGATTTGCAACAAATAATGGTGTATAGGTCTTTCTATTCACAGTGTGATTGTTTGGCTGTTTTTGTTGTGGAACTCTAAAGAACAGGTCCCCATTGACTTCAGTTGTTTTGGAGAAGGCTGCTACCAAGTTGTGCTGGCAGCCTCCCTGTGTGTTATATGGACTAACACATTTCACCTGTGTTTCATTTGGCATGAGGGTGAGGAGATGATGACACAATTTTCATTTTTGGGTGAACGATTCCTTTAACTATGTTAAGTCGAGGTAAACATCGTCAGATCATTAAAAGAGGACTTTTGAACTTTTTTACACACAAGCCAATATCCTCGGACGTATAGGCAGAAGCTGGAGTAAATATAGTCATGAACGATAGGGGGCAGCAATGCGCGTTTCAGCCTGAAGTCTGCCGGACATTTTATTAGAAGAAGAAGAAGAAGAAGAGCAGCAGCACTCGCCCCTGCCCCTTCACCACCACACATGCCATGGAGCCAACGGTTGCCAACCTAAACACGGTTCCTTGCATTTGTCATTAACCGTTCGCCATCGTTAAGAATCAAATAGACGAAAAAAAAATAAAAATAAAAAAATGCGACGCCTCGGCTCGGTTCAGCAGAAAATACCGTGTATCTTCCTGACGGAGGTGAAGGAAGAACAGTCCAGAAAGCGTGAATGCCAGGTCGGTGCGCAGCAGCCATTGATAATGAATCTGAATCCAGCAACACGACGAACAAGATGGAATTAGAAACTATTATGTTAACAGTTAAATGAATGGCAGCGTCATTTTCTCGTCTCATGTCCGTTTCTGATAGGTTTGGTAACGGTTTGACTGTTACTAATACGGACTGACACAGTGTATAATCTGTGTTTATGGAACCAGAATGCTGATTATTGACTATTTTGAATGCTGAGCTGGTCACAGTGTTCAGTATGTATGAAACTAATAACTAATACATAGCCTGGACGCTCTATTGCCACTGACTAATATAGCTGATTTGAATATGCTCATACATGGTTTCCCTACAACATCCACATGAGCTTTACTGTATATTCTAGTGCTGCTCTGACCAGTGGAAACACATCCCTATCTATCCCCAGTAAATGATCTTGGGACTGACTTTTACAGTTCAGTGTTATGGAGCTGCACTTTAAGGGATTGTGCAAATTCATCTGTCATTTCTGGCTATGGGAGAGAAAGGGGAATGTTTACTAATACTACTTACCAAACTGTGTAAGAGTAAAGGATAGGGCTGCAACTAACCATTAGCATTGTCGATTAATCTAAGTTTTTTTTGATTAATCGATTAATCCTTTAGTCTATAAAAAAGTCAAAGATAATGACAAATCCCCCATCACAAGTTACCAGAGCACAAAGTGATTCTTAAAATTGCTTACTTAGTCTGACCAGCAGCCAAAAAACCCAAAGGATTCATTTTATAACGATATGAAACAGAGAAAAGCAGCAAATCTTAACATTTGTGAAGCTGTAACCTGCAAATATTTGGTATTTGTACTTGATAAATTGCTTAGATTTTCTGACGAACGACTAATTTATCGACTAATCGTTTCAGCACTAGTATGGGAATGGCCTTCAAAGCGTAAATTCAGCAGTTTTCCACTTGAACTTACAGTACATGACTCAGTTTCCTTCTCTGTCTTCAGCAATTTCAGGTTGTCGCCACTGAAAATGTGAATCCTGTCGCTCTGGAATCTAACATTGACTGTGCGCTGGCCACAGAGAAACTGGATGGCACCTGCTGTTATGTTACAGTTTATAAAGGTGAGTATTTTATGTCTAAAAACTGTCTTGAAAGTGTGTCTCTTACTGTGTCAGTGTCTGCACTATGTTTTTTTTTTAATGTTGCACCAGAGAGACTGGCGAACAAGACTTGTTATACTGGACTGGTATAATGACAATAAATTGAATTGAATTGAATTGAAGAATGACTGTTTTGATCATAGTTTCTCTGTTATCTCTCTACCTGCAATACAGTCATGTCATGGGATTCTGGACAAAATCATATCTGACAATAAAAATATTCTCAGATTTGGGTCTGAGAGACAAAATCTTATCAAATGGGGGTCTGTGGCTCTAATGTGGACTAAATTAGGGTCCTTGATATGAAAAAGGTTGAGAATCGCTGATTTAAAGAACCTTGGTCTGAAAGGTTCTTTGTGGAACCAGAAATGGTTCTTCTATGGCGTCACTCCCAAGAACCATTTTCGGCACCTTTATATTTCTGTGTGTAGTAATACCCCTGTGTACTGACATTGATATTGGTGTCACAGTTTAGAACTTTTTCATATCTGTATTTCATATTTAATATAAGGCTGGGTATTGGCAAGGACCTAACGATACGATTGTATCACGATACATTGCGATACGATACATATTGCGATACATTGCAATACTCTACATAAGTTACTGAAAATGTTAAAATAGAGCTGAAAATACAACTTGCTGTGTACCACCTGGGTAGTCTAATATGTACTTCACATTATATTGATAACTCAGCGGACAAATTGAGTCAAAACTATTTAATTCAAAGGGATTTGAGGGAAATTTAAGGACATTTTAAATCCGTTTAAAACATGAATCATTTTTTTAATGTATCGATAACGAGGGGCTGGAAAATCGATACACTATCATGGAAAAAAATATTGCAATACTCAGCTGTATCGATTTTTTTGCACAGCCCTAATTTAATAAGATTTAAAATGTAGTCCTGTGGAACCCCATCTAAAAATATTTTGATGTAAGATACGACTTAGTACAGAATTATATACTCAAGGTGAAGAGTGAACCCCATGAGCAAAATAGTCATCCTTACACACACTATGTGGAATTCTCTCACGGACCCCAGGGCGTCCCACGCACCCCACTTTGGGAACCACTAGTCTTATAATAACTAAATGATGATGAGTATGAATTGTTCTCCTTTAGTTGCTTGCAAAACTGAATGATAGTTTTTCTTGCTCTGTAGGGCAGCCGTACCTGTGGGCTCGCCTGGACAGGAAGCCCAGCAAACAGGCGGACAAGAGGTTCAAAAAGTACCAGCATTCACACAAGAGCTGTAAAGGTATTTTTTGTGTGTATTTTTTCTGTATATCTGTTTGTTTCCTTTCTGTATATGTACAGCTCTGGAAAAAAATTAAGAGACCACTGCAAAAGTATCAGTTTCTTTAGTTTTACTAATTATAAGTATGTGTTTGAGTAAAATTAACATTTTTGTTTTATTCTATAAACTACTGACAACATTTCTCCCAAATTCCAAATAAAAATATTGTCATTTAGAGCATTTATTTGCAGAAAATGACAACTGGTCAAAATAACAAAAAAGATGCAGTGTTTTCAGACCTCAAATAATGCAAAGAAAACAAGTTCATATTCATGTTTAAACAACACAATACTAATGTTTTAACTTAGGAAGAGTTCAGAAATCAATATTTGGTGGAATAACCCTCATTTTCTGTATTTTCTGCAAATAAATGCTGGAATTTGGGAGACATGTTGTCAGTAGTTTATAGAATAAAACAAAAATGTTCATTTTACTCAAACACATACCTAAAAATAGTAAAACCAGAGAAACTGATAATTTTGCAGTGGTCTCTTAATTTTTTCCAGAGCTGTATGTATGTGTGTTTATGTAAAATATAATGAATGAAAGAGAGGTAAAGGTGTTGTGTTGTAGCCTCAGTTACGAAAGTACATGTTGTTATGGATGTGGTTGAAACCTCTCCCGCATTTCATCGTATCCTCAGCAGTTCTAAAATTGTTTTTGATCTTTTGTTGGTGGGTGACTGGTTTTGAGATATGTTTCAGGGATCCGTTTCATTTTTCAGATCCATTTTTTTGTTTTGTTTTTCGTAATCGTTTTTCTCTTCCTGTTGTGATTGTCGTTAATCAGGGTTCACGTGGAACGTAGAGGAGGATTTTAAGACGGTGCCGGAGGCCTGGATCCCAGCCCACAGGGTCAAACATCACAACGGCAATCCGGTTCCTGATGAACACGGACACATTCCAGGTGCTTTGAAGTTTACACATTCTGGTTTAACCATTGAGGAAAACAATGATCACATAATATTCTCTGGGTTAGGGTTTTACCTAAGGTCTCTGGTCTCTAACCCTAATTCCCCATATCATAACATACACCTATTTAACAAGAAATGCCAAACAATTAGATTGATTTTATTTTCTTGTATTCTATCAAAATCCCATTAGCTTGACTTACTGGAAAATGGCAACTCTTCAGTGATTCCTTCATGGTGTACCAGTAGGCAAACTTTTGACAGATTTTTGAATCTGGAAATCTATCGAATTATGGAAGCAAAACATTGTTGAAATGTATAATATTATACATTAATACATTAATAATATATAGTATTAATAATAATAAACTTTTTTTGCTGACAGTTATGACAAGTTCTGGGTTTGGCCAAAGAGTATCAACACAGAAGTAATCCTTGAGAGGGTTTTCTTACTTGTGATTACTGATTATGTGTATGACAGCTAGGTAAGAAGCGCACTGGTGTAGGGAAGCACCAATAATCACAGTAAAGAACATCCTGCAGGGTAATATGGACTTAATTCAAAAATTACACATATGTACTGTCAAGGTTTTCTCAACAATAGTGTAATAGATGAGATAAAAAGACAAAAAAACAAAGGAAAGCAAGAAAGATTGCTCACCAGCTCCTGGGTTGAAATGGATTTTTTTTTTGTCAGATTGCTTGACCAAAACCAAACGTCTTTTTAACACTTTTCCAGTTGGCTTTGCGTTGTTGTTACATATTATTATCTTCACCCTGCATTCTGGTCTTTACTGACTGCAGAGATACTGACTGGTCCTTGTGCCTGTGTAGGCTGGGTCCCAGTGGAGAGAGAAAACAAGCAGTACTGTTGGCACTCCTCTGTGGTGGAGTACGACGCCGGCCTGGCTCTCGTTCTCAGGCCGAGCGCTGAGGAAGAAGACACGCTGGAAATCACAGCGGTGCCGCTGGCTGAACTGCTGGAGCAAACGCTGGAGCTCATCGGAACCAACGTCAATGGGAACCCGTATGGTAAATATGATACGACTTTTTCCATCATGTCCATTCTTTTCCATCGTGTCCATTCTTTGTCCATTTTTTTTTTTTTTTAAACATCTCTTTATTGAATTTTCAAAGGGTTCTGGTATACATAATACAAGATCATCATATAAAATACAAAATATAAAACTGCCCTCCCCTTTCCCAACCCCCTGATCTCTCCTACTCATCCTCCCAATCCACCCCACCACCCAGTCCTACCCCCAGTCCCATCCCAGTGGGCTACAACTGTCCTCTACTGACAAAAAAAATAAAATAAAAATAAAATAATAATAATAATAATAATAATAACAATGGCAATAATAAAGGAAATTACACAAAGATGTATAACTAGAGAGAAAAAAAAAGAAAGAGAATGGAATCATACATACAGCTACACACAGTGATCCACACGTTCTTGCATTACTACATAAAGAGAGCACTATGAGTCATTCCAATTTGATATCCCAGTAACAGTAGTGAAATAAGACATAAATGGGGTCCACGTTTTCCTGAACTCAGCCTTTTTCCCCCTTAGAGTAAATTTAATCTTTCTTTGCCATTTTTTAACGTTAGTGACAACAAAAGCTTGATCCTATAATCTTTATTAATCCAAACCATACTCTGATCCAGATACAGCATCAAGATCCCAGATTTGCAGTCTTTAAGGAGACCTCTATCTCGCCACCTGCTGGACAATTAGTGTTAAAACATCTTGTTAGGCCTAAAAGACATGAGTGAACTTGAAGAAGTGTACAGACAGTTTTTATGTTAATTGTATTCCCCTTATCTGCACTAGTACACAGTGCCAAAGAGCTTAAAGACAACATTCAAAGTCTCACATAATGGCAAAAAATCATTCAAAACAAAACATTGGTACCAAACATCTGATAGTGGTATCGGCTTTCAAAAATTGTTCAAATCCGAGGGTCTGCCTCAGCTGTCAGTGGTCTTCTGTGTCGTGGAATGTGAAATAAAGTGGTAGTTTTTTTTCCCGACAGGCCTGGGGAGTAAGAAGCAGCCTGTCCACGCTCTGGTGTCACACGGCAGCGTGCGGATCAGAAACCCTCCACCGGCCGACTTCCAGCAGCTGTGTTCCTGGCTGCAGGACAGTCCAGAGGGCCGGGTGGAGGGCATCGTCTGGCACTGCAACAACGGCACTCTGGTTAAGGTGAGACACTTTCACACTGGGTGTTTCACCAAGTTGAATTTAAGACCTTTTAAGACCTTTCCTAATAGGTAGAATGAAGTGTAAGACCAACTTTGCGTAAAACAACTTCTGTGTGACTTGGCTGATGTCTCGTTGGAGAAATAGCGCACCAAGAAACTGTAAAAATCTTTAACATTTTCTTCTAACTCTGTATTTAAGATGCTTTATTTAACTGTACATAATACTGTACATAATACCTTTTTAAGGCTTTATGTTTAGGCAGTTTAATTTTAGACATTTGACATTTTTTCAGGACCTACAGGCACCCTGTTAGCAGTTTCTTAAAAGCCACTTTTGTAAATTTGTTTTTATGTAATGTGGTTCATTTTGATGTTGTGTTGTTTCGTAAGTTTATTTTGTAACCAATGTGTTTCCCTTTTTTGTTTTTTGTAAATATTTTAGCATTCCTTGTTTTTATGCCTTTTTGGTAGAGTGCTTTGTAAACTCTGCTTTTTGGATAAAAGGCAGAATTAATTTGAGAATGATATATTGATATTGCTAAATATTCTACCTGTAGAGGCTTTCGATAAGTTCTAAGTCAACTATTCTAATAAGTTGTGTGTGTGTGTGTGTGTGTGTGTGTGTGTTGTGTCGGCAGGTTCATCGTCACCACCTGGGGCTGAGGTGGCCGGACGGGGAAACCCTCCTGGGCTCCAGGCCGGTGGTCGTTCACGTCGACGGGACGGTCGACGAGTACGACATCGACAGCAGGGACTTGTTCACATCCTTCTCCAGACTGAACGGACGGCGCTTCAGCCGGCTGCGGGACGTCCTGTTCGACCCGTAAATCCAATCGGACCGAGAAGATGACACATTCCTTTTCCTAACCTCCGTACTGTACTGCTGCTAATGCGTTTACACTATTAGGATTAGTCGGTTTGCCAATCCTCTTAAGTTTGCCAATAGCTGATTGATATTGCCACTAATAATTCCAGTGAAATTATTTAAGGTTCTTAAATTAAAAGCACTTAATCCTTCAGTTCAACAGTTAGGCTTGTAGACCAATGAAGTACAGGCTTGTATCTATCCACCGGCAGCATAATTAATATACCGTTACTATCTGAGGCTGTTATCCAGAGTGACTTACAGTGAGTGAGCAGGTACGGGTTCAAGGCCTTGCTCATGGACACTTCAGAAGGACATATGGCTCCTGTGGGGATCAAACCTGTGACCTTTTGGTTACAGGATGGTGTCACTAACCTCTAGGCCGCCCTGCAGCACTGAATAGGAACGATGGCGTGTATTACAGGCTGTGAAGGCCGTTTTCCATTTGCTTTGCGGAAATGTTTACAGCTTTAGTGTAAACTGAGTGACCAATTGGATGAAGTGTAAATCAGTTAAAAACATGTTATATAAAATATATTTGTAAATATAAAGTTATGACTCTTATATTGCTATGTGAAGAATAAATGAATGGTATGTAAATATCTGGATTTGTCTTAAATGTGTTGACATTGCAGTAGTAGGATATTTTACATTGCTAGTAGAATATTATCACTATTACTAGTTAAACCATTAAGTGTCTCAAGGGATCACCAAAGTCATCAGGCTTCAAATTCTACTGGTTGCAGCTTTAAGGAGGAATTTTAAATGAAAACACAATTGTT
Source organism: Centroberyx affinis (assembly GCF_046629955.1). Taxonomy (NCBI): domain Eukaryota; kingdom Metazoa; phylum Chordata; class Actinopteri; order Beryciformes; family Berycidae; genus Centroberyx; species Centroberyx affinis. The sequence goes on along the minus strand of NW_027279860.1, from coordinate 240,117 downwards.
TTTTGTTTCCAAATAGCCCTTTTCACAGAAAAGAAAACCTATGCAAGATGAATGATATCATTATATAATTATATTCCCTCCAAGGATGGAAGGATATCTGCTGGTGTCAACTCAACCACAATAACCCATCATTGAAATACTCACAAAATATATAACAGACAACTTGGAAGGGTGTTTAGTATCTTGAAAAGGTCAATTTTTACCCACAGCAGTTCTAAAGGCTATAGAGAGCTATAGAGATGTCTAAATTCACACAAAGTAATGGAGCTCCCCATTAGGCCTACTTAGTGTGAAGTCAGACATAATAAGGCATCCCTGAAATTCCCTATTTGTCAATCTATATAATAAGGTATCATAATCTGCAAAGACTCCAATGCAAAGTTATACCAAGTTGGAAGTATGTCTACTAAAATGTAAAAGCCCATGTAAGGTATAGCAGTGGCATATTTTTTGCGAAAGACAAGGCTATAGAATGGGAGCTTTTATTTTGAAGGCAGCTTCCGGTATTACCCTGTATGTCCCTGTATGGCTTGACGCAGCTTCAAAGCGCTTGATGATTCTTGGTGGAACCCAAAAACGTCACTGTTTAGCTCGTGACTCCCATGGAAAAAAAATGTTTTGAAAGGCATAAAACTAGATTTTTTCTGTTACTGCAATTTTATAATTTTCATATAAATGTATTGAATTTCCATTCCACGTTGACAGAAAAGAATACTTTGCATAGACAAAAAACACAAAAAAAAAATCCAGATAAATGTATTTGAACATATTGTATTGCAAGGAAATGTGCAAAAAGTCAAGAGGGGTTGAATACTTTTTATGGCCGCTGTTGATGGGTGGAAGTTTGTTTGTTGTTTTTCTGTTATTAGATCCAAGTATATATGTATTTTCATATAGGCCTAAACAGTATTAGAAATATCTGTAAGCAAGAGACATAATTCAAATATTGGTGTTTAGTTTACTTGGCATTTTTCGCAATTTTGACCCAAAATGTAAGTGTTAATATAGGCTCTCATGTGAATCAGACTGATAATAACAGCACTGAAGTCTTGATTTTAGCACACTTGAGTGGTAGAAGGTATTTTTTTGGGAATAATATACATATTTTTTCCTGATATCAAGAAATTGGCGCTACTTGGGCTATTGTTTAATTTGATATATAAATCTTGCACAGGAATAAATGACAAACTTAAAATATTTAAGACACACATAACGGACAAGTTCCCATAATAGGCTTTGAATTCCCTTTTATTTTATTTTTTTCAGACTTGGGACATTAAATATGCAATCGTCCAGGCGACAATGTAGGCTACTTTTTTATTAGCTAATTATATATATGCTAATTTTATCCGTTTTGTCCATTCTACAAAACATTGCAGTGCTTTAGGCCTGAAAAAAGAGCTTATATGTACAGATCTGATGCAAGTTATTAAAAGTTATCACATTAATGTCAGTCCTTGCATCAAGAGCTCTGTGGCTCAGTATCAGAATGGAAAGCGTCTGTAAGTGCATGTTTTGTATAAATTTAGGAATTGTAATAGCTCGTTTTAATCACTTATATATGCCTCCGCCTGTCTGCTTCTTATTTGGGGAAGTGAAATAGATGCTGGGCCTGTCTAGTAGAGTTCAGTAGAGTTCAGTAGAGTACAGTAGAGTCCAGTGTGTGTAGTCTGTGCTCCCGTGGCTGTCAGGTGTCAGCGGGAGTTTCCTCTCTGCCTCTTGTTCACTGCATTGCCCACATACCCCTATTTTTCCCACACGACCTTGTTTTCAACATGGATGCCGAAAATTTCCCCACACCGTGTTGTTTACGTTACAGAACTATAAAGTTAACCAGATCCCGGGGCGTGTAGCGGCATTACAACCCACCGCGTCGGATGACCGTTATGTTGTGTATGCGCTTCAGTAGAAACCGTCAATTTTTCTACTACGATACGGCACATTTATAGTCAAAACCCTGAGACAATACGAAAACCGACGCGGAATGGCGTCTGCCAGGGGCCCGGGAATCTGAATAATAGAGACATAGCCTTGCGCTGTAAATGATGAACATATATATTGACCAATGGGAGCGGTGATAATTTAATATTGCCATCTCTGTAGCCAATCAGACGCCATCTTTCCCGAGTAGGCCGACCATTGCCCTAATGCTATTTTTTTGGCCATACATGTTCCCGGGTGCGGACATCGCCGAACGTTTCCTGCACTGGTGCATGGTGGTCGAACAGGAGGAATTGTTGGAAATTTTCGGAGGTTAGTATATAAATTGGTTTTTACCCAGTGTGCATTATTCCCACAGCCATCTCCGGGAGAGGGGGATGACAGGCTTCTGCGGCGATTCAAAGGAAGAGTGGAAAATACTCTTTCACTAAAATAAAACTGACATCCGCAGAGTGTTAATGCTTATGTTATCATTAATTAGCTCATGGATTCCCCCGTTCTTGTTGCCTAACTGCGCTGCCAGTTAGCTGTATGTGCGCCACGGGAAGCTTTACCGAACCAGCTAACTGTCTCGCTGTCACCGGGAGGCAGTTTACATCCTAAATGCGAAGTGGAAATAGTTATATTGTTGTCAGTCCGGCAATCTCCACAAAACAGTTTGCAAATAACCGCTGAAAAGTCGGTGCATCATGGCTTTCATGGTTAGCAAACCTGTTAGCATGATGGCTCACTTTTGACATGCGACGACTTCTGCTGTCAAACGTTTTACCGACCAAACCTCATGTCGTTAAAGCTAGCTGGCGTTGGGATTTACACGGCGGGCGAACCGGGAGCCTGCCTGCAACACTGTTATATAATAGCTCATTACATAGATTTGTTGCAAGTCATAGTTATGCTACATCCTAGCTAGCTATAGCCGCATAAGCTAACCTGCAGCTCAAACTATAAGCGCCAAAAAACACTTGGTACTAGTTGATCCTGCCTAAAATTAGGAGCCACTCAGGAAGTGAACATCCATTTCAATAAGTAAAATTTAGACTACATTTACTGACTGATACTGTAAATCATAGTTTAAATTCATGGAAATTTTGTTTTGGAAGTGTCACAGTGATTTGTCAAATGGAAGAGTACATTTGTACACCCCATCATGGAAGTGTGTGTGTGTGTGTGTGTCAGAAAGACACTGTAACTGGCATGTCCTGCAAAGTATCTTGCATCCTCTGTGTTTGTGTCTGTGTCTGTGTGTTCACATGGACACGAATACTTGTTTCAAGTGTGTGTCCTGCGTGTGTTTCTGCAGCAGCTAAAGCATGCTCTTGGCCCAGATAAACCGGGACTCCCAGGGGATGGCAGAGTTTCACGATGCAGACGGGCAGCCGGTCACCCTCTGCCTGGCAGAGGCCGTGACGGTGGCAGGTGAGCTCCCAAAAACCTCATGGCTCCTCTGTGATCTTCTGCAGCAGTGGTGGTGCTTGGTAGTAGTTTTATTTGGTACCACATCTGTTCCTGTTCGAGTGCAGGTTGCAGCGCTACAGGAGTTTTTCTTTGTATACTTTTACAATAACATGTACTCTACAACAGTGGTTCTCAAAGTGGGGTCCTTGAGGGGGTTCCAGGGGGTCCCCAGCAAAAAGGGGAATCATTTATTTTCACTATAATTCCATCCATAAGTAACACAATGACAGAATGTATGACTATTGTGGTCATGGGTTTCATACACTTTCTGTAATAAAAAAATAGAAAAATAGTATCAGATGGGGGACCCTGGGACAAAATCTTATCAAATGGGGGTCCGTGGTCTAATTTGTGTCAGTTTAGGGGTCCTTGACGTGAAAAAGTTTGAGAACCACTGCTCTACAACTCTGTTTTTTATGGACATTTGGTTAAATTATACTGTTCTGTTCTGTTCTGTTCTGTTCATGATAATATTCTTGCTGCACTACTGCTGAGTAAATAGAGGAAGCACTCATATGCCTCGTTCACCCGTCATGAACAATGGTGACCTGAGAAAAGACTGCCAGGGACTATAAATAGGAAGAGATTTAATCAACCAGTCTCTAAAAAATATATGTATTTAAAGCGACAGTAGACAGGATCTTTATGAAAAAAAATATACCCATTTTATCAGCTTGAATTTCAAGTGTTGCTGCGATAGAGAAGAGTGTCCCATCTCCCCCAGTTGAGATGCTGTAGATTTGCTATGTTTGCCCAAATGAAATTCTGGTGTAGAGTATGGTCACAGTTGGTAAACATGAGCATGCCTGTAAGCAGTTTACTGACATCACATCACATGATTTCTGGGTAATGAAGTTCACATTTTGGAGCCGCCAACGTACAAAGTGGCCCAGTGCAGCCCTAATATGATCTTGTTACAGTGTGCTGTGGGGTGTAAGCTGATAGTTAATATAATGTGTGATTTCCCAGATGGTGATCAGATGGAGAGCATGGACACAGTGAGCCTGCAGGCTGTCACTCTGGCGGACGGGTCCACCGCGTACATCCAGCATGATTCCAAATCTTCCTTCTCGGACGGGCAGATCATGGACGGACAGGTGATCCAGCTGGAGGACGGCTCTGCTGCCTACGTGCAGCATGTGTCCATGCCTAAAGGAGGTAAAACACAAAGTCCCTGCAGTGTCCCAGGACAGAGACAGAAGTAACACTAGGGCTGCAACTAACGTTTATTTTCATTGTCGATTAATCTGTCGAATATTTTCTCGATTAATTGATTAGTTGTTTGGTCTATAAAATGTCAGAAAATGGTGAAAAATGTGGATCAGTGTTTCCCAAAGCCCAAGATGACGTCCTCAAATGTCTTGTTTTGTCCACAACCCAAAGATATTCAGTTTACTGTCATAGAGGAGTAAAGAAACCAGAAAATATTCACATTTAAGAAGCTGGAATCAGAGAATTTTGACTTATTTTTCTTAAAAAATTATTCAAACCGATTAATCGATTATCAAAATAGTTGGCGATTAATTTAATAGTTGACAACTAATAGATTAATCGTTGCAGCTCTAAGTAACACATTCCCATACTGTACTTTGCAATATGAGGGTGGATAGTATCGCTCTTGTTTGCCTTGTATGCCACCCCACACCCCCTAGTAAGGGTTAGTGGTATAAAAAAGGAAGCAATAGTTTACCTGTATGTTATCTCCATTGCTGTAATTGAACAATAATGACGACTAATAGGACTGCAAGTACAAATAGAAATGTTCAGAAAGTCAAGCAAAGTGGAGATTATTTACAGTATGGGAAAGACCGCCTGTGGGAGAAGCTTGGTGAGGTCAAGTCAGAACGGTCATGATTGTTTTTTTCTGTTGTAGGAAGTGACAGTTTACAGCTTGAAGACGGGCAGGCGGTCCAGCTGGAGGACGGAACAACAGCCTACATCCACACACCCAAAGGTACAAACTGTTTAAAACCCTCCAGCCCTTGATTTCCCAAAGCACTTTAAGCTGTAAGCAGTTCTTTTCACCTCTTACTTTAGATTTCAATAATTTCATTTTATTCCGTACAAATTTAAATGATCAAACATTAAAGGAAATATCCACTCTCAGATACTCTGACACACTTGGATATCCTCTATCTGAAATGTTCAGTACATTCCAGCAGTTGTTTTGTGATAAAGTGTTGTAATTTACTTTTTTACTTGTCTGATCAGTCTACTTCAGTTAGTGATTTCCTGCAGCCCCCAGAGAAGTAGCGTGAACTTGTTGCCTCTTCTATGATGGATTTCTCCCTGTATGATTGTGGAACGTCGGTGAAACTGGCGGCTCTAGAAAGAAGCCCTTGCTCTTAGGGACTGACACCAAAATATGACTTTTACTCTTGATGTTTTACATTACTGAAACATTTTCCATGTCATAGCTGTGGGACAGGGAGTTGTATGAAGATACACTTACTTAGGCTACGAGCATGTTGGGCAATCCAGCCTCCAGAGCAAACAACCGTTTCAGGTTTAATATTGGAACTGAGCCCAGTCACCTCATTCCATTTCTCTTCCTACATCCTCGCCTCTCTGCAGATACGTACGACCAGAGCGGCCTGCAGGAGGTGCAGCTGGAGGACGGCAGCACCGCCTACATCCAGCACACGGTGCACATGCCCCAGTCCAACACCATCCTGGCCATCCAGGCCGACGGCACCATCGCAGACCTGCAGGCCGAGGCCGCCGCCATCGACCCCGAGACCATCAGTGTGCTGGAGCAGTACACTACCAAGGTAAAGGTACTACATCATCGTACTACTACTTAAGGCACTGGATTACACTAGTTTGTAACTGGCAAACTTGTCCCATGTTATAGAGTCAAGATTGAGGCTGGAAGCTCTAAATTGTTTTCTTCATATTCCCATATCCCCTCTCATTTGTATATACTGTATTGTTCTCAGTATTTTTATAATTTATCATTTATTTCCAACTGAATATATTTCATTTGTTGGTATATTTTCATACTGTACATTTTCTTTTGTCATATTGTGCATCCTCCTAATGTTGCAACTCATTTTCAGTTTTCATTCATACATTTCCATTTAACATGTTCTTCGTTTGTTTCAAACTGTCAGTTACGTTATGTTTAATACCCTCCAGTTGCTATATTCTTATTTATATTCTTTTTTTCTTTGCCTGATCTTATTATTTCTTTCTGTTTAACTCCTAGAATCACAAAGGTGTTTAGCAAAGAATGAAATTTATGCAATCTGTAGGGACAAGATGTTGGCCAGCATTTGGTGATAATATAGACTGCGTTGGTATTTATCTTTTGTATGGATTTAATTTTGAAGTGTTTATCGTGTGAATCGTTTTTGCAGATTTAGCGAGCAAGCCTGCCTTTCCTTCTTGTATTTCCCTTGTGAGTGTTTGTAATCCAGCAATCTAACACAGGGCTTTTTCTTCCCTGTCAGGTGGAGAATGTAGAGAATCCCTTGGGATCCTTTGGCAGAGTGGAAGCAGACAATGGCGTCCACATGCGGGTAGAGTGTTCTTTAATTTCTGGTGACTCTCTGTCCCCTTCCCACGTTTGCTAGTGGGGTCTAATCAGTGTTTGTCCTCTTCAGATTGTGGTGCAGGGTCAAGACAGCCGGCCGGCGAGGGTCTCGCATGTGGGAGAGAAGTCTTTCCGCTGCGAACACGACGGCTGCGGAAAACTCTACACCACCGCCCACCATCTCAAGGCAAGTGTGTGTGTGTGTGTGTGTGTGTGTGTGCCCACTTGTTTCTTATATGATCATTCGAGGGTGACAGGAATAATGTCAAGGCGCTATGGCTCTGACTCTTGCACTCCTCACTAGGGTTCGACCAATATGGGTTTTTGAAGGCCGATAGCAATATTTTTTTTTTAGCAGATATTTTGTGCCAGTGTTCAATCATTAAATTTGACCTTATGCTCATTCTCATCAAATCAAAGCTTGTCATCAAATTAAAAGTATTCAGTATTTCCTCCAGGAAAAGCCTCTGAAAACAGCATTTAGGCCATGCCACACTAAAACTCTCCATTGAAATATAATTAAATTCTTTTAAAGTTACCAGCTCCTTAAGAACCACCCCACCTGAAAACCCTGGGACAGTTTAGGCCTTTAAATAGCTAAAAAATAAAAATGTACAAAACCATAGCAGGGTTCCTATTTAACCCTGGAATGTTTGGAAAAGTATGGAAAATTAATTTGATAATTTCCATGTCTTGGAAAGTTTGGGGAAAGGTCTCGATTAAAGTCACTCTGGACAATAGTATCAGCTGAAACACTAAACTGTAAATGTAAAAGTTTGTCCAGCTGCAGTTTGGAATTTCTGTGATATTACAAAAATGGGGTTATTTGTTTATTTAAGTGATGGCAAATCTTCAGTCTCGTGAATTACCATCGTTCTTTTTGATGCTGTGATGCTACTTGTCACTCTTGTGTTATGTCAGAAGGGATTTTAGCACTTCTGCTTGCAATGTTGGTGATCTGGGAATTGAAGCTTATTCTGCTGTTGCCCTCGTTTTAAGTTGCACTGGATAAGAGCGTGAGCTGAATGCCGAAAATATAAATGTGCGAGCATGCGCCTACTCAAGTGTGGGATTGTTTCATATTGCGTCTGTTTTTTTCCCTTGTATTTCAAACCTCTCATCCAAAGACAGTGTCTTCCCACAGCAGTGTCAGCTGCTTCTTTGTTTTCTTCAGCCCCGTTGCCAAACAGTTTTGTTTGTGTTTCCCACAGGTACACGAGCGCTCCCACACTGGAGACAAACCGTACGTCTGTGAATATCTTGGCTGTGGGAAGAAGTTTGCAACAGGTAACGAGCGGCAGTAGGGGCTTTCATTGTACTCATACAGCAGTCTTATTTACTTACCAACCATTTTATGACTATAGTTACATTTACATGCACTCAATACTCAAGTTACTGAGAATAATCAAAACAAAGGTGATTGATTAAAGCATTTGGACTTTTCAAAGTATCACAGATTCCCACAGTTTAACCCATTTACACTGATTTATTTAATAGACCTCTTTGCATACGAGTGATATGCAGATGACGGCCCTCTCCATATCAGACAAACATGTCAGAACATTTTGTCTGATTTTGTTTGGTGTTCTTTGTTCACTTTAATGCACTGACTAAACACCTTGATGTAATGGCATTATTATCAGTGTTTACTGAAAGCAGAAGACGCCATAATAACTGTAGTGGCCTGTTTGACACAAAACAGAATGAAATCAGGCTGAAGTGTTTTTATGACTAAATAAATTGAATGACTGAGCAGAAATATAGGTGTGTTAACCAGGTAATGCTTACACCATTTCTGACCTTACTCTGATTAATATAATGAGACTAAAGGCCCGCTCACATCTACAACAACAAGTATAAAGATAACTGCAACTATAAAAAGATTGAAATCATCCTAAGTAAATAGCAAATATTCCCGCTACAATGATGACTATAAAAACATCCAAAATAACTATCATTATATTTTTGGTTCGATCTCAGAGCGATTTTTTTTTGGGATGCAGAGACAACGATAACTCATTTCAACCAATCAAATGAAAGTTGTAAGAAAGAAGGAGGCGGTAGAGTTACAGTGATACTTTGTTTGCTGAGGAACTGATCACAGATATTGTAATTTGAATGCTTGAACAACAATGTATTGTTATGGTTTGTAGTTATCTATATAGGTATTGTTCCAGATGTGAATGGGCCTTGCGTTTACATGACAACTGTAACAACTATACAGTACTACCAACTGTAGCAGTTGATAATATTGTTTCAATCACATTAAGATAAGATAATTGGTGTGTATGTAAACGTGCCCTGTAATGGCTTAGCTGAATCTGGACTCCATGTCTTTGTGGTGTTTGCAGGGTACGGACTGAAGAGTCACTCTCGCACACACACTGGAGAGAAGCCATACAGATGTCAGGAGATGAACTGCCGCAAGTCCTTCAAAACCTCCGGAGACCTCCAAAAGCACACTCGCACACATACAGGTGTGCTGCAACACACAGGAACTCACTGATTGATCTTTTATGTTTGTTGTATTATAAAGGTGCGGAACTGTAGAATTGCCTTATCCTATGTCATCGGTCTGGGACAGGGTTTAACTACGGTTTGTGACACTGCTCTGTGTCTGCTGGGTCCCAACATGACAAGACTGCTAATGTCTTAATGAGCAGGCGTCCCAGAGTGAGACTAATTTTCCTCAGGCTAAAAAGCTTCAGGAAGGGTCTCTATTTACATTCTTCTATTCAAATGCAGGGTTCCTAAGCAAGTCTGCAATGTTTGGAAAAGTATGTAAAATTAATTTGTTAATTTATTGGTCTTGGTCTCAAAAGTTTGGGAAAAGGTCTTGAATATAGTATAGGGGAGGGGGGAACTGCTGTTCAATACTCATATATGTGTATCAGGACTAGGGCTGAACGATTTTGAAAAAATATCTAATTGCGATTATTTTGACTGATATTGCAATTGCGATATGATTTGCGATATTAGAGGGAATGGTAATTTTTACATCATTATTCTCATTTTCATTGAAAAACGTATTAAAATGATTATGGTGTGATTTTTGCAGGGATCTGTACCAAACAAAGATGTTTTCTTAAGTCTGTAGAATATGATGTGTAGGCCAGGACATCTCTGCAGCACCACAATATTTAATTTAAAATGGTATTTTGACACACATTTCACCTATAACAAATATTGCGCCTCCTGTGATTTGAAAATTGCAGTAGGCCATATTGCGATTTCGATAAAATTTCCATTAATTGTTCAGCCCTAATCAGGACTCAACAGCAGTTGTAAGGTCGTTGGTCATTTCACATATTTGTTTTTTGTGAAGAATAATCCTCTGCTAAAGAGTAATATTGCCCATATGACAATGTTGACCGACCAAAATCATCAAAGCCAGAAGTCTAGGAAAAGTATGGACAGTTATTCCTGGGAAACGTTGTAAGAACCCTGTAAAGCCTGACTTTTCTCTTGTTTGTCCCGTCTGTTTGCAGGAGAGAAGCCTTTCAAATGCCCAGTCGAAGGCTGCGGCCGGTCGTTCACCACCTCCAACATCCGCAAGGTTCACATCCGAACGCACACCGGAGAGCGGCCGTACTACTGCTCCGAGCCGAGCTGTGGACGCTCCTTCGCCAGTGCCACCAATTACAAGAACCACATGAGGATTCACACCGGTAATATTTTAGGTTTTTTACATCGCAGTGTAACCATTTAGCTGGTGCTCGACAGCTTATAACGAGGGGGCAGGTAGGAGCTGTGAGTCTACTAAGCCACTGTGCCGCCACCTCAAGCCTCAACTGAAGCACTTATTAATTCTCGGGTCACAGTTACACTCAATGTGTCAAATGCATTGATCCCCAGTGGAAGTTCATAAGGATTCACACCACTGATTATCAAACCTCACTTCTTAAGTTTTAAGATATTAGAGGGGCATAGCACACATAGAGATTTGTAACCAATGAAAACTCACCTTTTTTGACCCAACTTTTGCTCATGTGATTGTGACCAAGAAGGAAAGGTGTGTGCTGTAACCGTGCCATAAGGAAAGACTTTTCATCACTCCTAATTAATGCTGCATAGTTCATTCATTTTAAATGACAGATTCTGTTATCACTCTGCATCATTATGTTCCAGAGGGAGGTTTTGCATGCACTGGCTTTATTCTAATTATATGTTGATAATGTAGACATGAACTAAACCAAATGCAGTTTGACCCTTTTTTTTCGCTATCTCTCTCTGTGCCGTTTCTATGATGAAAACATTTAATCTGTGAATTGACAACAAAAATTATAGTATATTGTTCATATTTTAGAGCTGCATAGAATACAACTTACCTTTTTTTGGACTTTATGTCCTTTGCTCATGAGTTGTCATGAAAAGACAAACTGTTACAGGTGCTTTATTGATGCAATAAGGACAGGACTTTTCACGACTCCTAATAATAATGAAAACAAACCTTCATTCTCACTGTCCGACTACTTTCCCTGCTTCTCCAGGAGAGAAACCCTATGTGTGTACTGTGCCTGGGTGTGAGAAGCGCTTCACGGAGTACTCCAGCCTTTACAAGCACCATGTGGTTCATACACCCTGCAAGCCCTACAACTGCAACCACTGTGGCAAAACCTACAAGCAGATCTCCACACTGGCCATGCACAAACGCACGGCGCACAACGACACGGAGCCCATCGAGGAGGAGCAGGAGGCGTACTTCGAACCCCCGACAGGTCAGTGTCAATAAAACATGGAAGTTGCAGAAAAATTCCTTGAAAAGCAGTTTTTAATAAAGGTTTATGAGATAGATGAGATTAGATGAAATTTGATATCCGTGGGGAAAGTGGGTTGTTGCAAAAGCAATTAATAGGATACCACAAAGAAAAGAATAGCTTAATAATACGAATAGAGTAAATAGGGTGGTATCAAACGTAACACATCTGACAATTACAACACTAGAACATATTAAAGGAACACTATGCCATTTTTTTTAACCTTATCTCCATATATTGGTCCTTACTAATACATGCAATGAGATGGCACCTACTACTGGGAAGTCCCCCCAAATTCAATTGTAGTTTCTAGTTAGAAATCCCCGCTGATGATTTCTAACTAGAAACTACAATATAAAACCTTGTTGATTTCCAACTCGTAGAAACTACAGCTGCTCTACTCTGATGATGTCATCGACGGGTGAATTTTGGGACTTCCCACAGCCCGTCTCCGAGACACAGAGCGAGTAGATAGACATGGTGCCATCTCACAGCATGTATTAGTGAGGACCAATACATGGAGATAAGGTTAAAAAACAGCAAAGTGTTCCTTTAATATGTTCTAGTGTTGTAATTGTCAGATGTGTTACGTTTGATTCCAATCCATTTAATTAAAAGTATGGTAAATATATGAAGTACACCATGTATACTGTGTGTGCAAAATGACAGTAGAAAATGTGTAGACAAGGGAAAAGTACTGTATGTATAGTATGAAAATAAATGAAATACAACAATATAAAGATAGCTGAATATAACAAATGAGAAATAAAATTAAATGTTGATAATGTGGAATAGCATGATGTCAAATATTGATGTGCTGTATGGCAAACACAATAACTTTAAAATCTTCTCTGTTTGGTTCAGATGCCATCGATGACCCTAATGTGACCTACGCAGCAGCGGTGGTGGAGGCGGAGGACTCCGGCTCGGAGCAGGTTCCTGTGGAGAGCGCGGAGATCCTGGGACAGCAGCATGTTGCCTTGGTTACACAGGAGGACGGAACTCAACAGCAGGTAATGTAATGCAGTAATATGGTGAATAAATGCCCCCAGGATCCAAATTACATCCACATTACAAATGTCAGTGAAGTTTGTCTTTGGTGAATTTCACCCGCCACACTGAGCGGTAACTTATTGAGACAATAACGTTTGAATTCCTGTTATTTACAGCACAGACTTTGGTCTTTAGCTGTTCTCAAACTTTGCCCCTGCTCTCTTTGACTGTGAGCAAATCAAATCACAGCAAAACAATGGCTCTGTGTCAAACAGGCTCCTGATTGGCTGTTATGCTGCTCTACACAAACTGGTAGCGTCTAAACGTCTGTTTCTCTGCTGTCTAGAGGGTTAACTAGCTTTATGTTTGTTGACACTTAACAATGTGGCAACACACAGCTGGTGTGAGGCCACCAACAAGAAAAATGAGAAAAGATCCATTGTATAAGTAGCAGTATGTTCCGTAGCCTTTGTGCGTATTAAAATAAAATTGCATAAAAATGCATAGGAATGAAGCTGTGCTGTGAAACTGAACGTTCTTTCTGTAATATCTCCTACATCAGGTCAGTATCTCTGAAGCAGACTTGCAAGCTATGGGCGGCACAATCACCATGGTAACCCAAGAGGGCACAACCATAACCATCCCAGCCCACGAGCTGACAACGCAAGGGGCTCACTCTGTTACCATGGTGACGACAGACGGCTCAGATGGGCAGGTAAGCAGCTGCACAAGTTTCAAGTAGGAATGTTGTGATTTTATAGAGGGCTTTCAGGTGATGTAACGCACCATCTGGCGGCCATATTGGAGGTCCACAGCTATTGGGCAACAATGGATTGTTTTTTCAGGTTTACTGAGCTACAACAAAACTGTTTTGGAGTAGAGAGACTAGGGCTGAAAGCCCTGAAATTATTGGACAGAATATTGCAATTGCGATTTAAACTGTGATTAATTCATGACAACTTTTTCTTGTCATACATTTTTACAAACTGTAAAGTGATTTTGTTTAAAGAAAAGTGATTTTGTTTAAAAAATAAATAAAAATGGATGTCTGTGTACTTGATTCATGGACCAAAGATTACCTGCAGCTCTAAAACACCTCTAAAACATTGCAGAGGCTGCAATTTAGAAATTGTATTGTTTCATATTGCGATTTCGATTTTTTATTTTTTTTTCATTGTACAGACTCATTGTAGAGACTAGGGCTAAAGACAAGACAGTTTACTGTCACAGTAACCTACATTTAGAAACAAATCCATCTTATCAGACCTTGCACTTTTGTTTGAAACGTTACTGAACGGACCAACACCCGCACCACAATAATCCTTTTCAGGTATCTCTCCATTTCTAGCCTGGTTGTTGGATATTTAGCCCTAATTTGTGTGCAGCCAGTTCTCCACTGGACCTCCATGATGGCACCAGACCTAGTTGCTAGGGTGCTAGGTGATTTGTGACCCAACTGCAAAGCCTTGATTGAGTTCGGTGTCTCTGTCTCCCTCAGGTGGCTATCATGACACCCGACATGGCCTCTTTCCAAACTGTGGAGGAGGCCGGCTACAGCCAAGACCAGGACAGCATTCATCCTGTCACCTTATTGGCCACCTCCAACGGCACTCACATCGCTGTGCAGGTTGGTAGACTAACACCATAGGTATGAACAGACTGGTGGGACAAGTTTCATTCAGTGAAGTCATGACTCCCTCCTTGTCTACATGTTATCTACATGCAGAAAATATGTGAAATGGAAGACTGTGGGCACATGGGAATTATCAGTATCACAAATCAACAAAACTGGCCAATCCAGCTTTAGAGGTCCCTAAAAATTGAGGGTCAATGATTGTTTAGAACCTGCTGCATTTCTGTATTGATCCCCTGTGTTTTGCTTAAAAACACCAAAAACACCCTGAATGCTCTATTGTTTATATGATACTGACAGGAGTTTCAGTCAGGGCTAAGTGCTCCCTAGATAATCCCTCCTCAGTCCCCACCCTGTTGAGCTATTTGCTGAAACGCTCAGGTGAAAATCATGGGTAGGTGGGGTTCAGATCTGGGGGGGTGGGGGACGTGTAGGAGTAGCTGGGCGCACTGACGGTCGTTGCCACCCTCCTGTTTGTGGTGTTGACTTAGGTGTCGTCCTACAGGGAAGTTTACAGCTACAGGATACATGCTTTTACATGTAATCCAAATCCACGATGGCCAACACCAGTCTGTCTCAAGTCTCATAGAATGACCTTCTCCACATTAGCATGTTCTCTCCCCAACAAGGAAACAAAAGCGTAATATAATGTACAGTTGTGGTTTTATTGCCTGTTGACTTTACATCACTCCAAAGGCTTATCACCAAGTCCAGAAGGAAAGAGTTTTCCATATGTGAGAAATGCCAGCACTCCTCTCACAGTCTCTTTTTTATTTTTTATTTTTTATTGTGTAATGACAAACATCGGTTGTCCGTGTGTCAAACAAATTCACCACTGCAGCAAACCATGCTATTTAATGTTTGTATATTTGTATCTTTTTTTATTTAAAAAAATCTGAAATAAAATGATTTAAAGTCCTAAACAAAGTGAGCAGTTTTTTTCAACAGTTTGTCAATGGATATTAAGTATTCAGGCTTCAAAACCCTGAGGGACTAATATCACGTCAAAGCTTCCAAGTCTTAAGACAAACCATCCTTTATTTAACCTGAAGAGTAACTAAGGCAAACAGACACGGTCTTCATTTACCCCCTTCTGCTCACTCTGTCATGCAAATCACAATGCAAACGCTCTCTTACCACCTTGTGACAGTCATGGGTGAAATAAAGCAGCCATTTACACTCCCAGAGGTGGTAGTGTCTTTTTGAAGGGGTGGCAGTAAATGGATTTAATCATTGTTGATTACATGCTTGCAGTGTCACATGAGTTAGTAAGCCATAAAACAATAGCAGTGATTGATTATCAGTGGTTATCTGTGTGCCAATCAATGTTTGTATTGTGCTCTCCCCCTCCCCCCTCCAGCTCAGTGATCAGCCATCGTTGGAGGAAGCCATCAGAATAGCATCGAGAATACAGCAAGGAGAGTCGCCAGGCTTGGACGATTGACGGCAAAACTAACCAGATCATGGACAATGACTTAGGATCAAAACCATCCAAATTGGACTATATCAAAGAGAGAAATCACTTGTCTTCCTCCGTGTTTTTTTTCCACAAAAGAACTTAGCTTTTACGTGTACATAGGTTTTTGATAACTGGAGTTCCGCTATGCTATTTTGTCCCTCATCCGAGCAGATTGGAGAGGGAGAGGATGCTTTCTAATGTTTATGGTGCACAGTGCACACTGCAATGTACAGCTAATGCTATTTCTAATAAAAAAAGTTTGTGTGATTCATTGACTGTACCTGATTTTGAATCCCTGAGTCCCTGTTACTTTTTGTTCACTGCATTACTTTTGAGCAAACAGCATTAAGAATTGGTACAAATGTTTAAGAGATTAAATTTTAATGATCCCAGTGGGGAAATTGGGCTGCAGCAGCAAATAATAACAGATACAGCAAAGAAAGACAGAATATAAATAATAGAGTAAATGGAGGGTTATATTACTGACACTTAAACACAAACATATTAAGTAGAAATGTATGAAAAAAGTATGGATTATAGCATTGAGTGCAAAAAATACCAGCAGTAGCAGTATAACTTACTGAGAAAAAATGAACAACATTTATCTATAGGGCCTATAGGCAAACAAATGAGAAAAATATGAAGCAAATGTGCTTGTATTCACATTAATGGTTCTACAAAGGGCCATACATATGTAGAGAAAGTGTCTAGGCTTACAATGTACATTGTAAAAAATAAATAAATTCAACTTTAAAACATTTACTTCACAGATGTAGACAACATGTAGAGAAAGTGCTGATTCCAATATATGCATTAGCAGCTGTCCACGTTATCAAAAACTCCAGATGGAGGCACCATATGGACAGAAAAGTGACAATGTACAAGGCACATGTCCATATGTTTACTCATGCAATTTGTAATGCTTTTATGAAAAGTTAACCCATTGATGCAACTAGCCAACAGTTTTCCATATGACTTGGAAAATATGTTTGTAGTGGATGGTACACCCACATTAACTCATTTTAAACCACCTTTATATAAATATTTTATATAAAAATCAGATTATATATCAAGATTAGATTATGTATAAGAAGTATCAAACCGTGTAAGTTAGTGTATATGAAGATAGGGTCTTTTAAGGACAAAAAAACCTTTTGAATTGCTTTTCTTGAAATATCTAATTATATATATTCGTGGTGGTTGGCCTTATTGATCGGCAACTTTAAATTATGGTTTATCCACTTTTAATTTATCATTACATCAGTGGTTATGCTATATTTTTGCGTCATGTATAAACCAAAAGGAATGGACTTCGGTCGGTTGTCGGACAAGACTTTGATCGTGGCGTCTAAATAATAGACGCATTGTCTGGAAGTTAATGTAATTGTTTGACTCCAAGAACACAGGGATGAAAGGAGTCCGTTCGCGCCGATTCTTGTCCTATCACCGATGACGTAACGCCCTCCGAACCCTTTCTGGAACGCCCATCTTTCAAACTTTCAATAGGCGCTCTGATTGGCTGCGGAGGATCACTTGACCAACGGTCGCGGGAAGTCCTTTGCCACGCGCGTGATAGGAAGAACCAGTTCTTGACTCATTCAAACATTATTGTAAACATAGCTAAGATTTTATTGTGGAAAGACGTGTTTCTATATCGGTATGCCACCAAGAAGGTGTTGACGGACACTGATACTCGACGGGACCGCGTACCAACGTATTCGTATTCATTTTCAGACGTTGTTCGGACGGAGAAAACAAGTTGTTAGTGCGGTGCCATTTTCAGCGTTGGATGGGCGTGTTTTGGTTAACGTTAGCAAGCAAGTTGGCTAACTTTTTCTAGCTAGGATGTTTGCAAAGTTTTAAGAATTTGATCTTCGGACGCTTCATCAAAAGACAATACCGACATCCCAAGGTAGTTAGAGGTTAACTAGTGTTGGGGTTTTTTTTGCAAGCAACGCCAACTACATTAATAGTAGCGGGTCCAACCGCGTGATCTTCGCGTTGACGAAGTCGGGCTTTTAATCCGAAAATGTCGAGTTACAGTTGCCAACGGTACGGATCACCGTCCCCTAAGGCTCGACCAATTCGCCAGAAACTACAATTTACATCCAGCGACGGAGAGGACGACCCCATCGAGGACGTTAACAACAGCACAGGAGCAGAATCTGGATTTACGGAGCTGGACTCCCCAGTGCAAGCGAGACGGGACAGCGCCGATAAACGGCTGGAGGGAAGCAGCCCGTTGAATCGCACCGGGGACGACGACGTGGAGCTGTGGGACGAGGAGGGCTTTGGTTCCCCGTCTCATCTACAATCCCCTGGCAGCGTTATTTTCGCCAATTGCTCGCCGTCGCCGAGGAAAAGTTCTCGGCTGTACAGTGGGTCGCCGGAGCGATCATACGTCCAGGACGACGGCGAAGGGTCCAGCTCCCCAATCCCAGACTGCCCCGACACACCTCCACATAAAACTTTCAGAAAACTCCGTCTTTTTGACACACCACATACGCCAAAGGTTTGTATTTGCTCATACATTACATAAATGAATGTAAAGTCTTTATAAATCAGTCTGATTGATAAATTGAGACAAATTATTGTGTTTACACGAGTATTGTACGGACCACATTTTCTACTTTGGTAGTTATCTGCTGCTGTTACACCGTACAAAGAAAAACTCCTCTAAACCAAGGATTTTAGTGAAACTTCAGCTATAGATTCCGTATAACTTAAACATGTTTGCGTCATAAAATGCTGATTCTTTGTAGTTGTAAATATTGTGAGCTATTGGATTTGGGACAGAAACAACGCTGACAAACCAGCATCAGTTTCATACAAACAGTTCATCCCCCTTTCGAATTTCGAAACGTGTGCTGCGTCAGTTAAGAAACGACCCATTGACCCATTTAACGTTATGTACTACTGTACAATTGCATAATGCACTCACCGTAGCCAGCCAGACAAATGACTCATTGAACTGGAGTTTTACGTCTGGGCATGTCGATTTTTTTCCCCCAAGGATTACTGTACCACACAGCATTAATGCCTTTTCAGCAAAACACAACTTCACTCTAAGATATTTCCATTTCAAAACATCCCATCATATATTGTTGGTTATTGATTGGATTTTGAAATCACCTCACACACTAAATAGTCCATCCTCTTTTTTGCATTTTAAACCTTTACTTTGTATTTTACTCTGCTTCTGCTGATTAATTAATCAGTAATTTAATAACGCATCTGATTTATCTTTTGCAGAGTTTGTTGTCCAAAGCCAGAGGCTCCAGCCTGGGGTCCTCTAGCAGGAGAGTCGCCCTGTTCAAGAATGTGGAGGCGTCAGGAAAAGCAGTCACAGACAGCACCGGCAGGAGACACCAGACCCCTCTGGTCAACTTCAACCCCTTCACCCCAGACTCCCTCCTCATCCAGTCGGCCACACAGCAGAGGAACAACAGGAAGCGGGCACACTGGAATGAGTATGTCGCTCAAAACGTTTTAGTTTAAGTCTGCTCCAATTTTGTTTGTTTGTAGGGCAGGAGAATACCTTTTCTATTCATGCCACCGTGGCTGATAAAATAATTCACATGCCACTCTCATTGTTTTACATTACCAACCAACTCTGTAGAATATGACCTCCAGATTACAGTTTGTTCCAAGTGTCTGGGCAAGTGGGCAAGTAGCTACTGACGAAATTTACCAACATTTGACTCCTGGTTTTTATTGATTTCCCGCCCTGGTCAGCTGGTGTATAATTATAATGAAAGTTTTCATCTTTGTCAAAGCAATGTAATTACATTATGGTGCAACAGAACAAAGTGCACAATAACTTCTTCCCCAATGCACATATAGTACAGACCAGTCTCTTGTACCTATACCTGTTTCTTATCTTGATGAACACAGATTGAAAACCCATTGTTGTAGTAACCAGGTTCGTTAAATCCGTTGACTAAGCATGACTAAGGCAAGGGGGTTTGGCAAGGAACCAAGACCTCATGGTTACTGGTGAACTCTGCCATGTGCTTGTGAAGACTCCAGTGCTGCCCTCTGGTGTGCAGAATGTGAACCAACATCCTCTATTGTCTTTGATTTTCAGCTCCTGTGGGGAGGACATGGAGGCAAGCGATGGCGAGGGGGAGGAGGAAATCCATCCACCATCCAAGGTAATACTTCTGTGAGATCTGCATTAATAGCATATGTTGACGTTTAGGATTTTAGATGGTTAATTTTTCTTCACCAGATACTTGTTACATCTAGGAAAAAGTTTAATTTCAAACTTTATTGTTCTATGAAAAAATATAGTTTGCATTAAGTGTTTACAATTTAAACACACACTAAAAATACAAATGTTCATTGAATGTATATACCATACAGGCAAGTCAATCGCGATACTGTGCAATAATGGTTACAAACATGCTCAATGCATATGCAAACAAGTTCTTATACTGGCACAAGACTCTACATCATTTCATGTGCAAATTAAGCAATCTAACTGCAGTTTGGATAAAAGAGTCCCTGGTTCTTTTGCTTTTGATTTTAAGCACTAATGTACCCACAGTTTCTGCATTCGTCTTTCACTTTCCCTGTAATTGGCAGAAGTAGTTGTGGTTTGGTTTCAGTGGTAATGCTAACAAGCCATTTTAAGGAAACTCAGGAACAAATGTAGTAATTAATCAGTAATTAATAACGCATCTGATCTTTCTTTTGCAGAGTTTGTTGTCCAAAGCCAGAGGCTCCGGCCTGGGATCCTCTAGCAGGAGAGTCGCCCTGTTCAAGAATGTGGAGGCGTCAGGAAAAGCGGTCACAGACAGCACCGGCAGGAGACACCAGACCCCTCTGGTCAACTTCAACCCCTTCACCCCAGACTCCCTCCTCATCCAGTCGGCCACACAGCAGAGGAACAACAGGAAGCGGGCACACTGGAATGAGTATGTTGCTCAAAACGTTTTAGTTTAAGTCTGCCCCAATTTTGTTGTTTGTAGGGCAGGAGAATACCTTTTCTATTCATGCCACAGTGGCTGATAAAATAATTCACATGCCACTCTCATTGTTTTACATTACCAACCAACTCTGTAGAATATGACCTCCAGATTACAGTTTGTTCCAAAGTGTCTGGGAAAGTAGACAAGCTACTGACGAAATTTACCAACATTTGGCTCCGGTTTTTATTGATTTCCCGCCCTGGTCAGCTGGTGTATAATTATAATGAAAGTTTTCATCTTTGTCAAAGCAGTATAATTACGTTATGGTGCAACAGAACAAAGTGCACAATAACTTCTTCCCCAATGCACATATAGTACAGACCAGTCTCTTGTACCTATACCTGTTTCTTATCTTGATGAACACAAAACCTATCGTTGTAGTAACCAGGTTTGTAAACCCATTGACTAAGCATGACTAAGGCAAGGGGGTTTGGCAAGGAACGAAGACCTCATGGTTACTGGTGAACTCTGCCATGTACTTGTGAAGACTCCAGTGCTGCCCTCTGGTGTGCAGAATGTGAACCAACATCCTCTATTGTCTTTGATTTCAGCTCCTGTGGGGAGGACATGGAGGCAAGCGATGGCGAGGGGGAGGAGGAAATCCTTCCACCATCCAAGGTAATACTTCTGTGAGATCTGCATTAATAGCATATGTTGACGTTTAGGATTTTAGATGGTTAATTTTTTCTTCACCAGATACTTCTACTTCTAGGAAAAAGTTTAATTTCAAACTTGATTGGTCTATGAAAAAATATAGTTTGCAGAAAGTGTTTACAATTTAAACGCACAATAAAAATACGAACATTCATTGAATGTATGCAGGCAAGTCAATCGCGACATTGTGCAATAATGGTTACAAACATGCTCAATGCATATGCAAACAAGTTCTTATACTGGCACAAGACACTGCATCATTTCATGTGCAAATTAAGCAATCTAACTGCAGTTTGGATAAAAGAGTCCCTGGTTCTTTTGCTGTTTTTTAAGCACTAATGTATGCACTAATGTTTCTGCATTTGTCTTTCACTTTCCCTGTAATTGGCAGAACTGGTTGTGGTTTGGTTTCAGTGGTAATGCTAACAAGCCATTTTAGGGAAACTGGGGAACAAATGTTTAAACCTTTTCGTACAAGGTGGCAAGTGGCAGAAAAACAACAACTAATTTTGAAAAATGTAAATGTACAACTAAAAGTTTAGACGCAATGAACCCGTTGTAAAACTGTCTGTCTCACTGTCTGTCTTCAGAGGATCACCATGACGGAAAGCAACATGACGTCAGATACGCCTCAGAGTTCCACGAGCTGGAGAAGATCGGCTGCGGGGAGTTTGGTGCTGTGTTCAAGTGTGTGAAAAGACTAGACGGCTGCATCTACGCCATCAAGAGATCGAAGAAACCTCTGGTTGGATCGGTCGATGAGTAAGTTGAAGTTTGATCTTTTGTAATATACTTGCAAGGGACTACTTCACCATTTTCAGTGATTATCTTAATGAGATTTCTTATGAGAGATCTTACAAAATTATGGGTATCAATTTTGGGAAAATATAATTATCTGACTTTAGCATTCGATATCTCTAAGATTTAGAGGATCCAGTCTGTAAAGCTGATGTCATTGTGTCAATTAAGGACTTAAGTTAATTATTATGTTTTAAAATAATTCTTTACAATTTTGTGCTACCAATCATTTGTAATAGGTGTCACACTTTTCAAGTGGTGCATAATTGGTTTGGAATTAAACGCTTCATATTTTTTCCAATGCTCAACATTCTGCATGCTCTCTATCATCCATGCACTCCACTGTGTTTCTGTACAGACTGGTCAATAGAAGTTGTTTACTGGAAAAGCTTGAGGCCCCTTTTTTCTTTGAACTAGAAGATCTTGGAGACTTGCCTCAGACATGCCTTAATTAAAACGGTCTGTTCCCTTCCCCCCCCCTCTTTCACAGGCAGAACGCCTTACGGGAGGTGTACGCTCACGCTGTGCTGGGCCAGCACCCCCACGTCGTGCGCTACTACTCCGCCTGGGCCGAGGACGACCACATGCTCATCCAGAACGAGTACTGCAACGGCGGCACGCTCTCCGACGTCATCGCAGAGAACTACAGGCGACTGCACTACCTGTCGGAGCTGGAGCTGAAGGATCTTCTGCTGCAGGTCACACGAGGCCTCAAGTACATCCACTCTACCTCCCTGGTGCACATGGACATCAAGCCAAGTGAGTG
This sequence comes from Centroberyx affinis, assembly GCF_046629955.1. Taxonomy (NCBI): domain Eukaryota; kingdom Metazoa; phylum Chordata; class Actinopteri; order Beryciformes; family Berycidae; genus Centroberyx; species Centroberyx affinis. The sequence continues at coordinate 217,153 of NW_027279860.1, read as the reverse complement.
CTTGAGGATATCATAATAGTAAAAAAAAAATAGTAATGCTAACAGTAGGTGTAATTGTAGTTACTCGATTTGTGTAGCATTTTCAAGTTATAAAGTAAACTAACAGGAATAAAACAGTAGCTATGCTATAATAAAGGGAGTTTTTTCCTGGTAAAAGACTGTAATGTAATATTGTCATAGCAATACAAATATACACTAAAAGTAACAATAATGGGTTGAATATCCACTAAACAGTTCAGATATAACATGGCTTAGATATTACTGCTGTTACAAGAAATTCTACGGTTGTTGTTTTTTTTTTTTTTGGAAGTATACCTGTTTTCGTATCTACTGCACAGCAGGGGATCATGTGTATAATGTTTATCTTTCCTGGTTAGAAACAAATTAAATATTGACTTCTTCCTCCTAGGCAACATCTTTATTTCACGGAAGTCTGTTGCCAGCTTTGATGAATGTGATGAGGAGGATGACGATGATGAAGAGCTGACCACCAGCGTTGTGTACAAAATAGGTAAGCTGTTACTGCAGTCATTCTTGTAATTTCCATGTTTTTTCTACTGATATTCTGTTGTTGGGCTCATTTTAAGACTGTCAGCTACATGCTTAAAATGTGAATGTATTTGTTTTTCCTCTCTAGGTGATCTTGGTCATGTGACAAGAGTGAACAATCCAAAGGTAGAGGAGGGTGACAGCAGATACCTGGCCAATGAAGTTTTACAAGAGGTTAGTCATCTTATTTAATTAAAAACTCCTTGTATTTTTAGACAAATAAAGCATCAGAAAATGTTATTAACTTCCTCTTATTGTACTCATTTTCTTTGCAGGACTACAGCAACTTGACTAAGGCGGACATCTTTTCTCTGGCTCTGACTGTGGTCAGCGCCTCGGGGGCCGAGCCTCTGCCAACCAATGGAGACAAGTGGCACGAGATTCGCCAGGGGAAACTACCCGCCATCCCACAAGTGCTTTCTCCAGAGTTTCTCAGTCTTCTCAAGGTAACGGTCACAGCCGATGTGAATGTTATTATCTGATAGTTGGGCACTTTCTCGCTTGTTTTGAATCTGTGTATCTATTTACAGCCCGTGGTTTCTTGGTGTAGCCATGGATATGATTTTACAGTCCCTCCTCCCCCTTAAATTGATTTGATTTCTTCGTTCAAGGCCTTGAAAGTTTTCATATAAAACGAATGATAGCCTTTAGGCCCTAAAAAAAATGTTTTTATCATTCTAGTGGGGAAAAAGCCTGTTTAGGCAGATTTGTGTTTTAATGGATGTAATTATTTTTCACCATTCACATATATTTTAACTTTATTTAACTGTGAATAAGAAGGTGTTAAGAAATCTTCACTTTAACTTGCAGAAATCTGCATTCATTTCTAATGGGACATAACTTTTCCTGCTTGTTGGTGTTTCTGATCACATCCCTGTCTAGCAGTGTTTTCTGGTACTAACTTAATCGCATATTTTAACTTAATTTCATATTTTCAATCCCCTTCAGTTGATGATCCATCCTGACCCAGCCAGGCGGCCGTCGACGTCTGACCTCATCAAACACCCGGTGCTCCTGACCGATGCCAGGATGAGTGCAGACCAGCTCAGAGTGGAGCTGAATGCTGAGAAGTTCAAGAACGCCCTGCTCCAGAAGTAAGTACACAACGGCACAGACAAACACAAACTAAAACTGTAGAAACTATCTTTATTCTGAAATTTGTAACGGCATTTTGATGTACAAATACAGGAAAATTACACTTTTGTACAAGTTTTGGTATAGAAAAATCACTAACCATGTGAAAGTCATTTTTCATTTCATTGTGAATTTAAAGTAGAGTAAGTCTTGCACTGTATGTGAGGTCCTGTTGTCCTTGTAACATGTCAGTATGGACTTTGTTAATATGCAAGTTGTCTGCCTCTGCACAAATGTTGCCAAGATGAATTCCTATACATGTATTGTTCTTTTCAATTAAAGTAAAACGGATTTCATGGAAACTGACCCCCACTCCTTTGCTTTGTCTTCCTCAGGGAACTGAAGAAGGCCCAGCTGGCAAAGGCTGCAGATGAGGAAAAGGTTTTGTCCACCGACAGGATCCTGACCCGGTCCACCGTTCAGTCCAACCCCAGAACCTCCAGGCTCATCGGCAAGAAGATGAACCGGTCGGTCAGCCTCACCATCTACTGAGACTCTAAGCTGCCTTGACAGGAGTTCAACAGATTGAGTGGATCATGGACTTTGGATCAGACCATTTCAGTGGAAACAGTCTAGATGTTTTTTGAAGAAAATTGATGCACACTCTTGAAGAGAACCCAGTCAGTTGTGTTGGACGGTCTGGTCAGCTCAGTCGAAGCTGTAGATTGTTGCCACACTCTGTTCTGAACTCGGACTCATCTCGATAGACTCACGTTGTCAACATACATGTAGTTCAGCCCTGTTGCCGATGGACTTCTCCTCGGAAAAACTGTCATTCCCAAAAGGTAGTTACTGTACCTTTACACTCTGTCATTCCTCAAAGTTGCATAGATGTCAGGCTCTCTCTCTCCATTTGTCTCCCCGCACTTCCTTCGACAAAGACTTATTGGCGGCGGATCGAAGCCGCAACAAAGCTCTCTTCAGTGTGAATGTACTAGCCGTAGCCGTGCGCACCTTACTGCCTGTCAAACGCCTGATGCTGGGTACAAGAGGGTCTGAGAACTGACGATTGCTGTGTTTGTAATGGAGCACTTTGGAGGCAACAAGTGGAACTTGCCACATAAAAAAAAAAAACCTGCTGCTATTGATGTTTTGTCTGTATCAGGGTTTGGTGGGTTTCAGGTTGGATCGTTCTAGAGATCATCGGCTCTTATTTTCAAGTAGTAGGAGTCAGTTTCCCCCGTGGTTGTTTTTTTTTTTTTCCCCTGTCAGATCTATTTGTGGGAGTGGAAAATGGATCATGCCATTTGAGAAAATCAAATTGTTTTGAAGTACCAAATCCAATGATCTAGCCTTTGTCTGTAAGGTTAGAAATGGTACAAAGTGTTCTATTTCTCATGTTGATTTGAGCTGCCAACCCTGCCTGTAGCATTAGAACAATCATTGTCCTGTTCAATGGATTCTCATGTTCTTTTTTTTTTTTTCTGCTGTCATTTCCATGAGGCATGTCTTCATGATTACTGTTAGAAAAGTATTCTCGTTTTTCGTTCTTGTAACCCCTAACAAAACCTTGCATTGTTGTAACCTGTACATATGTTCTTTTAATAAATTCACCTCCTCTACAGTTTTTGTCTTGTCCGGTCTCAGATTATATGCCACAGAGGGAAAATGCCTTCTCAAATAATTCTGTCAGTTGTTCACAGTATCTGAGGTTCAGTCTATGTCCCAATTGTCCCAATTGTCCCAAGGCTTAAAAATCCCTTGTGATCCGCTCTCCTCCCATCTTAATAAGTAATTTAGTTGTATCTCCAGTCTTCAAGCAAGTGAAAATAATTCCTCTTGTTTGAAAGGCAATTTCACATGTTTTGGAGATCCCTGGCAATGTGACTTGGTGTCAATGTTAAAAAGCATATCACTAATATCAAGAAAATGATTTGCTTCAAGAAAAATTCTTAAAAGTTGGTTTGAATTGGAAATAAGTAAAATTATCATCCAACTGGCAGATTTTTTCCTCTGTTTTTTTCCCCCCTTTAGAATAAGCGTGACTTAAGATGGAGACCTTTTACAGTATGCCATCCAGTACAAGGAGTGAATACATATTTAGTACTTGTTTTGTTTCCAATGCAGTTTCAGTTGTTTAAGGAATTTTCTAGGATCAAATATGTCTTGGAACCAGGCAGAATAAGGCAAATTGCTCCATTAGTATCAAGAAAATGACAATTGAATGGAGTTGTTTTGATTTGGAAATAAGTGAAAATTTTTCACTTGTTTTAAGATATAAAAAAACATTTAATAAAATAAATATTAAGACTGAGTACTATACCAAATGACTTGTGTAGATATTTTGCAGTATGCCTTCCAGTACAATGAGTACTGGAAGACATGCTTTATTAAATATATAATGAATATATTGGAGCCTGGGTGGGAATCAAACCCCCAACCCTGTCGGTGTCGGTGCCTTGCTCTGTCCCTCGAGCTACAAAGAACCAAGTGGATTCACCTGCTCAGTTCAGTTCAGTATTTTGTCTTCTCAGTACAACTTCCAGGTTATTTTCTTTAACATATCAGGGGTTAGAGACGGGGGCATGAGAGATTAATTTGAATACTCAATCTAATTATTACAGCAGAGCAAACACAAAACTTTAATTTACAGCATCTAGTTTATTCAAAACATAACATAACTGTAGGAATCATTCATACTCTTACAGAGATTAAGATTCAGATAATTTATATTCTATAAAAAGCTATTTCCTATAAACTATTGACAAAAAAGTTATGCCTATTTCGCACCAAATTTGACTTGACTCTTTTGGATTTTCCCCTTTATTTTAATTGTCAGATAGAATTAAACAAGAGCTTTCCAGTGTTATATAATGGGCCAAAATGTCACTTAGGCCCTCTTCGCACCAAACCGTGGATATTGACTTTGGGGAAGCAGAAAACACACACACACACACACACACACACACACACACACACACACCTCCATCATATTCAGTTTCTCTCGCTGAGTGGTGCTGCAGCGCTTCAATCATAATCATGCCAGACACGCACCGTGGACGCGCAAGTGTCTGACAGCGCGTCATGTGACTGTCCCATTGTGTCCAATACAGACACTTTTCCCATAGACAGACAGAGCCGCACAAGTTACAGACAGCAAGAGAAGAGAAGAAGAGAGAGAGAGAGAGAGAGAGGGAGGGAGAGGTGTTGTTTGTCTGTCATCACCATGGCTCTGCGGGACGAACTTCTGAAGTCCATATGGCACGCGTTTACCGCGCTGGACGTGGACAAAAGCGGAAAAGTCTCCAAATCACAACTGAAGGTACAGTAGCTTATTGTGTTTCCATTTCGGTCACTTCATACCCAACCTGCGCCGCTTGCTTTGACTCTATAATCATCATCTTGGGAGCAGGAGCTGCCGTATGTGGCCAAGCAGGAAATTCTCTTAGTAGGGTAGGACATTTGGAGCTCAGCGTGGTTTTACCTGAGCATATCTCACTTTGAACACGGTTCTTCTTAAGTTCATGGGAAATAACTTACGCCCGTTTCTGTCTGTGAATCGCCGACAGTGGGTTTATCAACAGCAGCGCACCTGTCTGTAGACGCGCAATGATTGACCAAACCTAACTAAAAGTAATCCTATAGTAAACTTTAGAAGGGTCCCACTGAACAATCTTACGTTGATTAGACACGTCTAAATGGCCCATAGCCGTCTAGGTGACGTTGGAATCATGTCTTTTGCTCAGTGGGGTACGATACAAATAGCCTGCCACAGCTAAACTAGAAGTTCCTATGCGAATATTATAGTCATACTTTAAGAGATAAATAAAGGGAGATTAGGTTTTATAGGTGACTATAAATTCACTATTTCACTAAATGCACTAACCTGTATGAAAGGTGCGATGCAAATAAAGTTTGATTGATTGATTGATTGATTGATTGACTATTTAGTATTGCGCAATGTCTCTATTCATAGTATTCTGTTACATCACTATCTTGGTTGGAAATGAACAGGTCGTTATAATCAAATGACAGCTGTGTATACGGTAAAGCACCATATTGGTAGGAAATGCATGTGACATCATGGAAATACTATGAATAGGAATATTATATTGATGCTATAGGGCATTAAAACTGCTAATAAGTCTGATAAGGTCACTATAAACTCACTACTGACTACCACAGATACCGAAAGTATTATATTGATGTCATAGGAGATCAATAAGACAAAATATTAGGATAAGATCACTATAAACTCATTATAGTTCTCAATTTTAGTGCATTTTCATCAAGGAAATGGGTTTGTAATACCATATTTAGCTCAAATATAGTGTAACCTATTACTGCTGCTTTAAAATAGCTCAACTTTGAAGCTTCCCTTTCCATGTTTTCCAGCCATTGTGTTAAAGGCTGGCGTGCCTTTATGGTGCAGTAAAACTGACAGTTAGGTTGTGTTAGTTTAAAATTACAGTCACTTCACTACCTTGATATATGATCAGGACTGGATAGGTGTCTTGCTAACAATCTGCCTAGAGCTCTTCCATCATCCTTTATGGTCATTAAACTAACATTCATCCCTGCTGTGAGTAAGTGTTCTCACCCTGTTAACGTGTTAATAAACATTGTTTATTCCAAAATTATAAAAGGTGTGAGGGTGAACTAGATCAACATTGAAGGCAAAATCTGCCCTAAAACACTTTTAACATTGTTATTGGCAATTCCTGGGTCCATTTTGTTTTTTTCCGGTGTATTTGTCTTATTCCTGTGGATAACTGGCCAAATGTAGACAACATGACGACACGTTGAGATATTTCCAGCGCAGCTATAATGGAGTTTGATAGCAGGAAGTTTTCAGCTGTTTTAAAAGGTCAACAGTAAGTGTCAGGTTTTGGTGTCAGTCCATGTCCATGTGCCATGGAGGGCCAATGGTCTGCAGGTTTTCATTCCAGCCAAACACTGCATTAGCTGTGATAATCAGTGAAATCATCTTGTGTTGTCTTTGGTTGGAATGAAAACCTGCAGACTCTTGGCCCTCCATGGCACATGATTGCCCGTCTCTGTTCTAGACTCAGCATTTTGCACCGACGTTCAACAATCATACAGGGAGAAATCTATCGTGGAAGAGGCAGAGAGACCAATTTCTCCACTGACAGTAGCCTCAATGGACCAGAATGCAATGCAGCCACAAGACATGTTGTGTGTAGAGTACGGGGCGTGACTCATGGATGGTTTTAACCCCCAGCTGAATGCAACAAGTTCACATCCCTTCTCTAGGGGTTGTTGAAAGGCATTCTGGGAATTGTAGGAAATCATTTACTGAAGTAGAAGTAGACGAGGCAGGTTGAGGGAAAGTGGGTACAATAAAAAGGTAAAATTACAACACTTCATCACAAAATAACTCCTGGAATGCATTAAGTTCATCTTCGTCCTCCATTCATCCAAGCCAGGTTTCTATGTAATTCTTTATCCTTGTTTAACAGCACAAGGGATCAAACACAGATCCAGTTCATCCATGAATGTCTGACTACATGATAAGCACTCCTTCCAGTACCAGATGTTTAGACTTATCAGTCTTTCACCTCACTGAGCAGAGACTTGTTCAGTCTGGGAACAGATGGCTTTATCAATAATTTGTTCACTAGTGTGACTATCTGCATGTGAGGAGTCTCTGTGTGAAATGAAACATCCACCATATGAAAAATATGGCACCTACTCTTACAAAATAATTTGAAAGAAAGTATTGTACTTAGGTAACTAAATAGTATGGACCTACTTTAGCAGATATTAAGTAGCTTGAATCTTTGGGCGACAAATTTATAAAACTTTAGAGACGGTCACAGCATCCTCTGTATTTCATTTCCTATTGAATGATGAACTTTAGGTCATGATGTGTTCTCCAAAGTGTGTACATAGTGTATAAAACTCATATATTTTTCCATCATTCCAGGTGCTGTCCCACAACTTGTGTACAGTGATGAAGATCCCACATGACCCTGTGGCGCTGGAGGAGCATTTTAAAGACGACGATGAAGGCCCAGTCTCCAACCAGGGTTACATGCCGTACCTGAACAAGTTCATCCTGGACAAGGTCAGACAACAGCACTGATAAACTTCAATAAGACTGCAGGAGTTACTATGACAACAAAGTGTGGCATTGGTATCCAAAGTTCAAGTCAGCCAACATTTACATAATATTTGACGCATTTAGTCTATGTTTTTATCCAGAGCCTCTTACAATGAGTGGAACAATAGAATAAGCTCAAATTCTTTATTGGCAACATTAAAAGAAACCAATAGTAAGGAGTGCAAAGGGTCAAAGCCCAGCACCCAGATCTGTTGTCGGGTTAAATCCTTGTATCTCCAAAATGTCATCTTTTCAGGAACAGTTGCCCATCTCAGAAAACAGCCTTGTTTTTTGAGTTTATCCAGTGGGTTTTAAAAGGGTTTAATAAACCCAAGTGTTGAGAATGCAATCCTTCAATTGAAGATTAAGTTTTCATCCAACAAAGACAATATATAACTTGATTTCTCCATATTATACCATAGAGGAAACCATATTGGTGAATGGTGAATTTGTATCCCAGGTTCATTGTGGGCAAAGTCTGTCAACCACTCTAATTGTCCCTTCATCACTTTACATGGATTATGACACATTAATGGGAGTAAAAAAGCATTACAAAAAAAATACAAGGATCACAACAAGACTGACAGGAGATGCAGTGTTGTGTCTCCTGTTGAAAGCCTTACTGCAGTTCTTGTATTCTACAAGTTCCTAGGACTTTTCATTTGTGGCATTGACGGCAAAATGTTTTAGAGGACTAGTGGAGCATAAAAGTCTATTGATTGATATGTAGTATTGGTATATTGTGCTGGTGGCACACTCTCAACCTCTGTTGTCGATACATCCATCAATCCACCATGTTTAGCACCCACACAAGACCATTTCTTGATCATTGAGATAATTCATTCGATTCCTCATTTTCATTTCTGTAGTGATGTCATATAGGGTCACAATATGAATGGAGCGGCGGCGATTGTTCTGCTGAGCATCATGACAAGTGAAAGTCTTTCCCTTTATGATGTCATGAAAGGCAAACTCCCATGGAATTCCCTTTGTCCCAAGTGAATGTTTGGAATTCTTGCATGATATCATAAAGGAGTTTCTTGAGGGGTTACCGTGGCAAACGGGGTCGGAATTCTGTTGTGAGTGTGACATCACAAATAGTTTCTCTTGAGGGTCACAAAGGTCCTCTCCCCTCTCTTTAGATCTTAATTTATTTCTTTTTTTAGCTTGTCTCATCTTTGACTCATAAATAAGCTCGACTCTTCAAGGACATATTACTATGATGAATTATAATCATTGTTTTTGCCGCTTGCAATGTTACTGCTGGACTCTTGTGCGATATCAGAAGGGATTGCGGTGCTTCTCTTGTGTTATCAAGGGTTAGGCCTATGCTTGTTGTCTCAGAGTTTTTGTGATATTATTTCTACACAGTCAGAGATTTCCTTTGAGACGTTATGAAACTGTATCGCATGGATCTCCACGCAAACTGCCTGTGGCATCTTGTGAATGTCAAACACGCATGCTGTTGCCATCAAGGGTTTCTAAGAGGATAGTTGCTGATGTCATGGTCGTGACACCTTGACCATAAATGATCATGATTTGGTGTCATTTTGTGTTTTTTTCATGATTATTGCAAGAGCCGGCCTCTTCTGAGCAACTTTGGGATTTTTTCTTCAAGGTTACCCCATGAGTTCTTCCTTCCGGCTCTGTTAAGACAGTAGAGGGATTCACAATGTGTCTAACAGCCAGCAACGTTGCGTCATTCCTCTCTGACGCAGCAACACATGCTTTCATGTGGCATCGGCTGCACTCGTCACTTCATCAAGGACCCTTTCCTCCAGCAATGTGAATTCAAGAGAGGTTTCAGGAAGACAGAAATGACGTCATGGGCAAATGTTAGCCCCCACCCCACCCCCCCGGTCACCCCTTCCCCTCCACACACACACACACACACACACACACAAAACCACTCCACCCACCCATTGAAGTGGAGGTGACTGGGCTATATAGAGAGCGAGGGCGTCGGTCAATGCATTCAACTGCTCACAACCCGCTCCCAAGGAAACTCCACCCGGTCTCAGAGGGAGACTATTTGTGTGTGTGTGTGTGTGTGTGTGTGTGTGTGTGTGTGTGTTGCGATCAGGTACACAAGAAGCAGGAAAACAATAGTCCTATATTACAAATGAATGGGAGTTGTTGGTCCAGAACAACTGGAATCCTGAAAAAAACACCCCAAAAAATCACATTTCCTTCTGTGTGTGTGTGTGTGTGTGTGTATGTATGTGTGTATATGTGTGTGCATTGTACAGGCATTGCGGATGGGAAGTAGGGATAGAGTGTGTGGGTGTGTGTCACCCTCATCCCCCCTGACTCATTCCACTTGTCAGTTACATTAACAATGCAGTGGAAAATAAAAGGCCACCCACCGACAATTCAGCTCGTCTGAAACATTCGTTCCTAAGGAGTGTGTCACTAACGCAGATCTGTCACTCCAGTGTGATATTATACTCATAAACGACACCCGACACCCAAAATGTGAATGTTTATCATTTTGTGGCGACAGGCATCTGCTGAGTCAGAAGAGAGACAGAAAACCTGCTGCACTTAGTGGTTAGATGGAGCGTAGCATTCCACCGAAACAACTGACCTCCTCTGACCAGAGAGAGAGAGAGAGAGAGAGAGAGAGAGAGAGAGAGAGAGAGAGAGAGAGAGAGAGGAGAGAGAGAGAGAGAGAGAGAGAGAGAGAGAGAGAGAGAGAGAGAGAGAGAGAGAGAGAGAGAGAGAGAGAGAGAGAGAGAGAGAGAGAGAGAGAGAGAGAGAGAGAGAGAGAGAGAGAGAGAGAGATCAAGGTTAATGCCAATTTCTGTGCTGTTGGTATTTATTATATATATTTATATATATATTATATTTATTATACAGAAAGCTGTGTCAATGACAACAGCTGTATTGTGTTATACGCTATGTTGAAAAATACACAAAATACATAATTGATCACAGACAGAGTTAGAGGCGACAGAAATTTAGATTTTTTAACATTGCTGGCATTGGTGAGAACCGATCTAAACTCTGCGGCAGAACGTCAGCCATGTTTGTGAAAAGAGCCGATACCTGACCTGCCTTTATTAAACATATCAGGACGCTGTGCTCATATTGTTTCCCCCTTTCATGTATTTATAGTCTATGGTTTAGTTATAGCATATTTGTGTTTTATAAGCCAGTGATTCTCAACCTTTTTCATATCAAGGACCCCTAATTTAGTCCACATCAGAGCCACAGACCCCCATTTGATGAGATTTTGTCTCTCAAACCCAAATCTGATAATATTTGTATTGTTAGATATGATTTTGTCCAAAAGACTATCTGTATTGTAGGCAGAGAGATAACAGTGAAACTATGATCAAAACAGTCGTTCTTCTACATTCTCTAATTGTGTTAACTTCTTGTAAATGAAATGATGCTGAAGTTTAACAATTCATCAATTTGCTGGGGACCCCCTGGAACCCCCTCAAGGACCCCTGGTGGTCCCTGGACCCCACGTTGAGAACCACTGTTATAAGCTAATGGTTCTGATAATGCTCGTCACTTTGCCTCTTGCTCTGCAATCCTTTTTAATGCCCAGTAGGCAGATCATGTTCCTTTGTAAGTGCCTTGAAATTCTAATAGGTGGGGAGTTTTTGTTCCCAGGTCAGAAAGTGAGTTTTGAAAGCCAGAAATCTCAGCACCTGGCCAAGTAATCACTGAGTCGTTGGTCTTGATGAACAGCCCTATCAAGCCTGGGTGAGTTGTAATTCCTGCGGCGAGGGGATCTCTCTCTCCCAGGCCCCGGGATGCAGGAGATAAGGCCGGTGCTCGGATCCTGTCTGACTCCACTGGCCAGTGAATTCTAATGAACATGTGTCAGTGGAGAGGAGGGGAGGCAGCGCTGACAAGGCCCTCATTGTTGAGGTGCGGAGAGTGAGAGAGTGACATTGACGGAAGGAGTGAGAAGAGGAATAGAGAGAACGAGAGAGAGAGAGAGAGAGAGGGTAAACGAGCCACTCGCATGGAGAGTGAAAAAAACGAGACGAGCATGACACAACAATGTGAGACAAAAGAGCTTTCATAACAAATCCTACTTTCACAACTTCACGACTGTCCCCTCCCATGTGTCGTAGTGCTGCCAGCGTTTCTCACTGGAGGCAGGCTTCGTGTTCGCTGCCGCTGACTCATTCAAAACCGCAGGTCTAAAAAAGAGCGAGCTGATTTAGCCAAGGCCAGCCACCTGCTTCTTAACATAACAACTATGGCTCATTATTCCTCATTCCTGCCTGCCTGCCTGCTGTTCTCACACCAAGAGAGACAGTCATGTTGCTGAATAATGAGAAAAGAAAAGGGAAGAAGTGGATGTTGTTTTATTAGGGTCAATATTTGGTATCAGTAAAATATTCCCAGAGGGGAACATAAGCAGATTTCAGCTCTGAAATACTGTCTGATGACGAAACATCTGTGATGGGAGGCGCCCACACTGATAACCGCAGAGACGCTCCAGCTCTTAAACTTCCAAGCTAGGTTTCAACATAGACTCTCACCCTAAATTAGCACAAGGGGGAGTTACATCAGATCCTGTGTATGGCCAAAAACCGTAGAAAAGTTCAGACTACCTCACTGCATTCATTCTCTTCTGTCTGCCTTGCCCAGAAACACACACACACGCACGCACACACACACACACACACACACACACACACACACACTGCATAAAGAGTGTAAAAAAATGGGAAACGGTGACTGTGAAAGTATCCAGGATTATATTCTATGGGGTGTGGTACATTTTCTGCTGGAGATCTTAGACGAAGGCAAACAGTGTATGACTCCATAAACTCAGTCTTCCTATTTAAAGTCAATGGAGCAACTCCAGGCTGTACATTGGTGTGACATCACAGATCAGAGACCTGCTGGCTCTCTGATGGAAAGTTGGGTAACAGTTAAACTGAAGTGCATGGTGATGCATTACAAACAGATTATAAGACCATCAGAAGCAGAGAGAGACGTTTCTTACAGTATAATCAGCAGACAAACATCAGAAAATTACATTCAGTTGAACATCGTCATTGACTATACACTCGCCCTATGAAGTATTCAACCCTTTAGATAGTGTGTGTATTATGATATGATACGTTTGTGGATTTAAAAAATAAAATAAGGCCTTAAAGGTTTTTTTTTAAATGATTGGATGGCATTGAAAGTATTTCATTTCTTATAGCACCCAAATTCATCAGTATGCCTCAGCTCGCTCTCTCTCTCTCTCTCTCTCTCTCTCTCTCTCTCTCTCTCTCTCTCTCTCTCTCTCTCTCTCTCTCCCCCTCTCACTCCCTCTCTCTCTCTCTCTCTCTCTCTAAAATGAGCCCTCTATAATGTCTAATTTTGACCAATGTCAGGTCTTACCCCAAAATTTTGGGGCCTTGAATTTCACCAAACAAGACCTTGAAAGCCATTGAAACTTTATTGAATTCAATGTCCAAGTGAGTGTGGGAGCCTTGTGACTATAGTAATTAGTATCCTGAGGTCACAGTCTGTTTATAATGCACTTATGATATCTTATTATGCCTGATGAGCACCAACCCAATTAAATACTAAGGCAAAATAGTAATAGGGCTGTCACGTGCCATAAGATGAACTGGTGATTTTATAAAAAATGTTTTTAATTGAGTGGCATTCCTCTTCAAGCACCAATTCACATTATCACTGCTTACATACATGACTAGCTATCTGTAACAGTTTTTAGTATTATCTTCACTGTGCCCATGCATGTGTGGGAGGGAACATCTGGGGCTGTGAGACCAGGTTCTGCATCGCTGCCTGCCCTCTCTCATTTCTTCCTATGGATCAGTGTTTATGGTAATAGTGGCTTCAAATAGCCAAAATCAAACATAGTCTATGAATGTGATGCTTCCAGAGTGCAGTTTCAGGAACATTTAGGACATTAGGTTTTGAGAATTATCTTTGTAGTTGAAATGTTCGGTTCATTTTTGTAACTAGAGTGAACGTTGGAGTTGGGTACAAGTTGTTTGGGGGGAGGGAGGGAGGGAGGGAGGGAGTGGGGGGGTGGGGGGGTGGTGCTTGACGGGACGAGAGCCAGCAGGACGAGATGTGCTCCTAATCCACACGATTGCATAGTCAGCCTGCCAGGAATCTCCATGGCTACGCTACTGTTCACCGGCTAGAAGAAAACATTTCCCCTCCACAGCACTGATTGTACCTTTTCAAGAGTTTTCCTCCCTTTCTGCTCTGGAATTTGAGCCCCAGAGCTAAAAAAAAACACAAAAAAAACACCTAAACAGAGCCCACTTTTTGTCCTTTCACACTCGTCTTGACAGTTTGGCATTGGCAGCGTCGGCAGGATTCATGCCATCTCCGTTAAAAGCATACTGGAAAAAAAATAGCATGCTTTAAAGTTATATAAAGAAAAGAGTGAAAAGCCTGTAGTGTGTACTGGTGGCTTAGCAGGCGAAGGTGCACACCGTGTTTTCAGGATATTGTGGGTTGAAGTCTGACTCAAGACCTTTGTCGCATGTCGTCCCCCCTCTCTCTCTCTCTCTGTCTCTCATCTTTCTTGTCTCTCAAAAATAAAACACAACCCCTGGTCTGTATAAAGTGGTGTGGACCTTTGCTAGTACTTTGGGTTGTGTAGCTTCCTGGCCATGATATAACCCCAAAATCTCTTCTCTGTTATCTGTTGCTCTGGTAGAGATGATTGGAGAATAGTGTTTTATTCTCTCTCCTTTCGATGCTGTTGCATGGAGGAACAGGTCTGAAAATCACCTAACCTAACCCTAAAAAAGAGACTTGTTTTTTATATATCGTCAGAATCTACTTTGTCAAAGTCCAGTCTCCCACCTTTTTCTGCCTATTTACAATTATTGATAAACGTAATTCTCTTTGTTCCATCGGCATAAGTTTCCTCTGACCGGATTAGAGGACTAAGGTTACACTTGTCAGAATCTGCCAGAAGTGTGATTTTCAGACCTGTTCCTCCATACAATGGCAGTGAATGGAGAGAGGAAAAAAAACTCAATTCTCCAATCGTCTCTACCGGAGCAACAGATAACTGATTTGGGGGTTTTATCATGGCCAGGAAGCTACACAACCCAAATGTTCAACATCACTTTAGTAAAGTAATAATGAAAGTAATGATTCTCATTTCGCTTGCCCCCCCTCCACATAGAGGTCAGAGGTCAGCGTTAATAGCTACAGGTTCAGGTTTTACTGCAGGATGCTTCAGCAGGGCAGATGCTTGCCAACACAGAGGTTTCTACACTGTAAAAAACATCTATCTTAACAAGTCATTTAGTCTCATATTCAGTCTTCAAATTTTTCTTAAAACAAGAGAAAAATTATGCAAATGGAGTGAGATAACTAACTTGTTTACAATGCAGTTTCACTTGTTTCAGGAAAGAAAGAAAGAAAGAAAGAAAGAGAGAAATATGACACTTGATTCTACAAAATTCTTGAAAGAAGTTGCATTTGCACTGGAAACAAGTTAAATTATCTAACCCCACTGGTAGATTTTTTCACTTGTTTTAAGAAAGTAATGATTTTAGGACTCAATAATAGGCTAAATGACTTGTTGAGGTGGAGATTTTTTGCAGTGTACCTGGGTCATCCAGTTGAAGGACGTCTCCCCCCTCACTACGCCTCCATACTGCCTGAAAAAAACACCTTTCTTTTGCCATGAACATGAACCCATGACTCACTGGACGCCCTCACCACAGCTGTCCTCCTCCTCTACTGCAGGTGAAGGACAACTTTGACCTTCAGGACTTCAACAGGATGTGCTGGACCCTGTGCGCCAGGAAGAACCTGGACCGGACCCACCTGATCATCTCCAACGACGACGCCTTCAAGATCTGGTGCATCTTCAACTTCTTGTCCGAGGACAGATACCCGCTGACCATGGTCACCGAGGAGGTGAGTGTTTCTTTACAGCGCCGCCCCCAAAATTTAACACAACTTTCAGATAGGATGCGGTTTGCTCTGCGCTTTTGTACAGCTCAACTCTTGACTAGATGTTTGGGGATGTCGGGATAGCGTGAAAAAAAATAGGCGGAGCTGTCGAGAAGCAGGGGGAGGAGCCATTCCTAGATCGCTATAATTCTCCACTGCATTTGTAAACACACCTGGCATGACCGCTTGGTTAGAAACATGCTTCAAGGAGAGAGCTTTTCCACTTAAGTCCCTATACAACAGACTCGTTTTCTATAATTCTGGAAATTCTGATCCTGCTGGAATAAAGTTTTTCCTCCATTTTCTTCCCTTCCTGGCCGGCTACTTCCCTTTTTGTTTCTATTGGACACATGAGGGTTTCATCGCCGTGTGCGGAGGAAAAGTTTATCTAGGTTGAACTTTAGGCACAAGGGCTCCGAGTTGGATGCAGTGAGCGAAAATCCGTTTGTGTACAGTACAGCACGACCCATTGGAAATAATGGGTTTAGAGCGCAGAGAGTAGAGTTATCGCATCCTATGTGAAAGTAGCATAACTCTGTAACTCTATAGGAGAGTGGGCAGTCCATCACCTCCAGCATTTTCTGTTAATCAGACAGACAGCAGGAAAGCTGAGACTTTGATCTAGAGATGGGTGTCTTAACCACAAAGAGCAAATATTATCAAAAAAGTTTGCGCTCTTGACTCAAGGCTTACTAAGGAGTGGGCCAGGTGCGAGAGGCCAGCATAACAGTCCAATATGATCAGAAAAAGCCCGCACACTGACAAAAACTATTGAGGCTCATTGGATGCAAAAATAGATGATTTATTTACATAGTGAAAAAGGTGACTAAGTGAGAAAAAAAGGTGAACGTTTCGGTCCTCAGACCATCATCAGCACTACTTCCATGTTTTTCACGTTGGCTCCAAATAGGCAACCAGCCTACTGGCGGTAGCCAATAGGAATGAGGCTGATAGGTGGACTCAATCAGTCAATCAGCCCATTAGCCATATTGTGGCCAAGAGGCCTACAAGGAAATATACACAACCCATACAAAAACCACAAAGAGCGACACCAACATACTGCTCTGACCTATAAAGTTTGCTGTCTACTGGCCACAGTGGCTGATAAATCCCCAAAATTAACCACTGGCCTCAATAGTGGTTGGGCGAAGTAGGGCGAGTAGACAGGTTCCAAACAGAGACAAAATTTACCAGTGTTTGTCTGGTGGCTGGTGTTAATTTCCCGCCCTGATCATGAGTCGTTTAAAATACCTCTTGTTTTATCAGATAAAACAATGGGTAGGGCAGCAGGAATCATTTCTCTGACAACACTAACAACATTTACTTGGATGTGAGGGTCAGTGGGATGTTTTGGTCACGCCTCTGTATATGTGTTGGGCTCCGCTGGTACAATAACTGGCTACTTTAAAAGGAACACCCAGTCCGTTGCTCAAGAGCAGAAAAGGAAGTTTCCAGCTTCCTGTTCCACAAATGCTGCAGGATTTATTGTTGGGCATAACGAACGTCCGAGCCGTATCGCTGGGAGGCTGTTTACAAAAGAAATCTAACTTTATACGCTGCCCTCAGTTCCCTTAGAGAACATTTGTCCCTTAACAGTAAACTAGGATGAACATGGAATAAAAAGCAGGACAGTAACAGTTATCTCCCAATAGGGATGAACAATAAAACCCTTGTGGAAAAAAACAGAAAAATCACGTTGGTGTCTTTATTTGGCCTGTGTATGTGTATTTGGTTTGTTTGTGGTTTGGTGATGCACCGCCATATGCTCTTGTGTGATTGTGTGTGTGTGTGTGTGTGTGTGTGTGTGTGTGTGTATCTCCCCGGCACAGATCGAGTACTTCCTGCGTAAGCTGACGGAGGCGATGGGCGGCAGCTGGGTGGAGGAGCGCTTCGAGGACTACAAGCTGGAGCTGAACGCCAAGCAGCAGTCCCTGAATGCCTGGGAGCTCATCAGCGTGGTGGGCTCGGGACACTTCAGCAAGGGCATGGACCGCCAGACCCTGTCCATGGGCATCAACGACGTCTACCAGGAGCTCATCATGGACGTCCTCAAACAGGTTGGCATCAAGCTGGGGCCAAGTCAACGTTAGGCGGTGTGCAGCGGCTGTACTTTAATTGGAATAATGAAGTCAAGTCAAGTCAAGTTTATTTATATAGCCCTTTATCACAAGCATGTCTCAGAGGACTTTACAGAGAATGTGTCTAGCTAGGTCTAACTAAATACAATCAATGGTGAACAAAGTTATGTAAGAAAAACATAGCAAAAAAAACACA
Source organism: Centroberyx affinis (assembly GCF_046629955.1). Taxonomy (NCBI): domain Eukaryota; kingdom Metazoa; phylum Chordata; class Actinopteri; order Beryciformes; family Berycidae; genus Centroberyx; species Centroberyx affinis. Next base: position 199,209 of record NW_027279860.1, on the reverse strand, counting down.
GGTAGGCAAGAGCAGATTTAGCAAGACAAACAATCTACATAGACTAACCTACCCGGCACCCCAGCCTTAGACCCTAAATGCACACAAGGAAAAGCTCCCAAGAAAAACCTTAGTAGGAAAACTTGGAAGAAACCTTGGGCGGGCTGAGGCAAATAGGGATCCCCCCCCCAGGACGGCTTATCGTGCAATAGGTGCCGGGCAAAACATTGACAGAGTCATGGGCAACAATAATGACAGAAGCAAACAGAGAGAAACAAAAAGAAGGAGAAGCGGCATGCGGCGATGAGAGGGGGGTGAGGCCAGCGCTAGAAAATTCAGTTTTTCACCTTTTATATGACAGTTCAAAGTAGGCAGGAGAGATTGGGAGAGAGAGGGATGACATTCTGACTCATTTGCTTGTGTCTGTCTGCAGGGCTACATGATGAAGAAGGGTCACAAGAGGAAGAACTGGACAGAGCGCTGGTTCCTGCTGAAGCCGAACTCCATCTCCTACTACGTCGGGGAGGACCTGGCCGAGAAGAAAGGCGACATCCTATTGGACGGAAACTGCTGTGTCGAGGCAAGGACCGCCCACTTAGACCCCAGACCTCTTTAATGATCACCTCTTATTTGAAACCAGCTCTTAAAGTTAGGAATGCAGCACTAATAACTGTTTGACAGTGTACAAAATATGCATAAAATACACTGATCAGCTGAATCCAGGAGAAGTTGGTTCTGAATGTAGGTTTTTGCAATTGTGTCACAAATCTCCTAGCAGCCACATCTGGCACTATTGTGGAGGTCAGTTGGAGAATTGGCTGTGTGCAAATAATGTGTAAATATATAACAACCAAGCTAGAAAAAGAGAGATACCTGAAAAAGATTGTTGCAGATCCATTCAGTAATGGTAGCTAGTTAGCAAGCTAATTAGCAAAGCAACTGATATTAATGTGACTACTAGCCACTACAAGTGATAGTGTCTTCTAGATACATTAGCAAATCACTATTTACAACCCAGTGAGCATTTTTCCATTGAAAAGACGTTTAAAAAATGAATGGTCACCGGTGAAAAGACGTTCAAAACAGGTTCAAAAGTTTTTTCACTGACTATTTGAAGACGTTGATTGAACGTTCACATTTAGACCATATTTCACCGGGATATTACACCGGTGAAATATGGTCTAAATGTGAAGGTTCAACATTCAAAAACAGGAAAAATAAAGGGAGAGAGAGAGATGGGGGGTGACATGCAACAACAATCCACAACCAGATTCAAACCACAGACATTGGGGTTATGAGGTCTGCATTTTGCATTAAATATTTTAGTATATAACCCTTAGTATATACACCACTTAACTCTGTCAGTGTCAGTTGTAGTCAAAGCTGTATCACGTAAGTACTTGCGCATGCGCATTACAGCAGTAAGCGCAATTTCTTATTTTACAATAATGTATCCCATTACAATGTCCTGGAAGCTTCTTGTTGGCAGCACACAGCCTGTATAGTTCCATATTTATGACATTTTAAATGAAACATTAAATGCGTTGAAATTATGTCTTTGTGTAGACCACATTTCGCCTACCAGTGCAATAAGACTTTAGAGAAATACCTTCACACTGATCAATATCATCTCTCTTTCAAGCTACAACTGAACAAATTATCAAATGATTAAACAAATTTGTGTTTTGTGACACGTTGATGTTGTAATCCCAGTTGGTGCTCACTGGGAACAATAAACTGATGATTAGCTAACCAGATAGGCTACTATGGCTACTTAGCTAACATCTAAACATAAAATGGATCAGATTCAAAATGTTATCAGGTAAAAAACAGCACAGGAATTAACTCTGTATGTTGAACTCTGTTGAGAATAGTACATTTAGTAAAGCAGTCGTCTGTTCTTAGCCACTGTTGCCCAAGCAATAAGGACCTCCAATATGGCCGCCAGAGGGTGTGTTACATCACTGAGCTCACTACCAAGGTTAGGGGTTTTCCAGTGGGGACATCCATGAAAATGTATTCACTCATACTGAGGCAATTTGGATAAAGGGGTGGCATGTTATGTTATTTTTCTTCAGTGATGAAGGTGAGATGTAGATACAGGAGAAGAGTCAGGTCAGAGAAGGATTTTTAAGCCTTGGGGTAACACATACCACATATTAGCGCTGCTGCTGTAGTCCTTCGTGACTTATCCAGTTCTTCCTTGCAGTCTTTACCAGACAAGGAGGGAAAGAAGTGCCTGTTCTTCATCAAGTGCGCACAAAAAAGCTTTGAGATCAGCGCCTCGGACAAGAAGAGGAAACAGGAGTGGATCCAAGGTAAGAGAAGTGTTGAGGTCGCTCTTTCTCAATCTAAAAATCATGGGGATTATTATTCCTCTCATTGCTCATCTACTAATCATCACTGAATTCTGCTGCTGTAAGCCTCAATGAGGTGACTCACTGTTCACTCACAATTCACTCCCCACAACTGCTGCCTGTGAACTTTGTGACTATTTTCAACCTTACCTAAAGAAGAAAAGCTGTTCATCATCTGTTTATCAAAGCCACACGCAATTCTGTGTTTGGGTTTCTCTTGTAAAATTTGCTTACAAGATCATTTAATTTCAAAGTTGTCAAGTTCTCCTACCAGTTTTTGTTTATCCTTTAAAACCCAGCCTTCGCAAAAACTGCTGCAGTACGCTTAAACGCATCACAGTAATGGTTTCTGAGTAAATCAAGAAGGAAATTATTAGAAATATAAGTCCAAGATGAAATTTGTTCTTTTTTCCTTTAATACAGGATATGGAAACTAAAATATATACCGTTTTTGATTGCTAAGCATCAACATGTTTGTTGTCTCAGTTCATTTCCAATGGTTTGCCCTCTGAATCACTGTTTGTATCAGGTTCACAAAAATGTGAAAGTGCCAGGCCAAGAGCAATAAGTCACACAAAGCTCCTGCCTGTCATAAAAGAGCCTTTTAATTATTCATAAAGCATAGGAGTATGAGATCTTTTAGCCTGCTAGATTAGTATATTAAATACATTGGGTAGTTATGCTTATATCAGAATAGGATGGGAGGGAGAGGCTCACACATTATGATAGAGCATGTGGTTAAGAGTTTGATCCAAAGCCTTGCAACTCTTTTTTTTATTTTTTTATTTATTTAGCACAAAAGAGTAGTTCAAACAAAATATCCATAATGTATACCAACATCATAAAGAGCATGTGCAAGGAAGACCAAAGAAACCCAGAGGGGCTTATTGAGTGTCTCCCTTAATAACAATCATACAATATAGTGTAATAAAACCCCCCAAAAAGTTTAGAAAGAACAAAACAATATAAACAAATCAATAGGTAACGTAATACTGTTAAATAAATAGGGGGAAAGGTAGAAAATAAGTAAAAGAATATTTAAAGAAACCGAAAAAAAAAAAGAAAAGAGAAGGAAAAGGGGAGTAAAGGGATAAAGAGAAAAAACAACAACATGAAGTAATTAATTATACCAAAAAAGAGACAGCGGTATGATCACCTCAGAAAACATGATGATTGTGAAATAAATACTGTTTGGCAGCTTTTTTAAACAGATTGGGTGTGAGATCAAAGAAATGAGGAGGGAGTTGATTGAAAACTTTGGCTCCTCTAAAATGAAGACTAAACTGAAACATGGATGTTCGAGTAAGAGGCAACAAAAGTTGTCTCTTACATCTTGTATTGTAACTATGATTTTCTTCACTTTTCTGAAGAAGCTATTGAACGTAGAGGGAAGCTGATGATAAATTGCTTTGAAGACAAACTGTGCTGTGAGGAGGAAGTTTACTTGAAAGATGCTGAGTATAGATAATTTCTTAAAGAGAGGTCTCTTCACTGTGTTACCTGACCTGGACCTCCATTAGGACTACACAGTTAATTGAAAACATGTCAAAATCACTGCTGTAAGTTTAAAAACACAAGACTTGAGAATTCACATTGAGTATTCACATTAAGCACCATCTTGTTTTCTCCCACCACACATCTTTTTCTTTTACATTTTATAAAAACTGACAAAAAATATGTCAATAAAGCTGCTCCCACATGCATCCCAGCTCATACCCCAAGCACAATATTCACCCAAAAAAAATCACAGCATGATGTTTTTTTTTCTGTTTTTTCAAAAAGTATACAAAACATACAGCCACACAATGACAATACAAAAACGTTCACAGTACATTACAGACATCTCAAAAATAATTCAACAGACAAATGAGAGATAACAGACAAATGAACAGCATGATGTTTTTGTCAATATTCTGTTGTCCTAACATCTTCATCCCTCCGCCGTGTTTCCTCCCAGCCATCCAGACCTGTGTGAGCCTGCTGCGGCTGGGCCGGCCGGCGCCGCACCGCGAGGCGCGGCAGAAACGCCGGGAGCAACGTCTGAAGCAGCAGGCTGAGCAGGAGGAGCTGGAGCTGAGGATGAGGGAGCTGCAGACCGCCAATGAGACCAAGCAGCAGGAGCTGGAGGCCATGAGGAAGGTTAGGAGAACACCCGCTGAGCTAAAAAATGTTCCCAAAACCCTCGTGATTCCAGTCGAATCTCTTCCTTATGTGTGCCCTTTGGGAGGAACCTTGCACTGCAAAAACAGACCAAAAAAAAACAAATTTTATTTTATCTTGTATCCAGACTTGTCAAGCTTATTTTAGGATTTTATTTGTGAAATTTTACCGGTTTCAACAAATTTCACTTTTTTCAGGACACTTTGTAAATTGTCTTGGAGAAAGCTTCTTGTTTCAAGATTTTCTTCATTTTGACATGTATCAAGTGAAATTTATTGAAACCAGCAAGATTAGCTGCCAGTGCAGTGAGATAATTTGACTGAAAATATCATGAAATAAGCTTGATAGGAAACAAGTTAAAATCACTGGACAGCTTTTTCAGCGTGGAAGTATTTATCTTACATGAAGAAGATAGGAGTGATCCAAGATGGCAAGGGGCAAAGATTTCTGACTTGTGAACATAAGGTGGGGAAGCAAGCAAGGCCTGCTCGGTCTGCATGATGTTACATTGAGTATCCTCGGCCTACTGGTTGACATAGGCTGTGGTTGTTTTTTTCCGTCAAGTCAGTCTCCAGGCCAAAACAAATGTGCATCAAGCTGAGTCGCTTAGTTCATCTGCACAGAGATAAAACATAAAAGCAAAGTGATTAAAAAAAAAAAGTGACAAAATGCAGATTTAAAAACACAGAAAGAAGAGATTCAAATTGCTCATTTGTGGAAGTGAAATAAAAAAAACTAGGGCCTCATAAAACATCTCACCTCAAGACAAACAAAACTGCAGACACAACTGGATAGGCAATGGAAATAAAAATAAATCAAACTAGCCCTAATGCAATAAATGAAATGATGGGGGAAGTGAGTGTGGTAATGAGTGGGAGGGCATATATGTGTGTGTGCATTAGTGTGTGAGTGTGAAAGACAGAGTGAATGTGTTACAGACGTCATGCAGAAGGAGACAAGAAAGATAAGAGAGAGAACATGTATGCTGAAAATTATAAGTAGTCAGGAACTTTATATATACTGCTTTGCATCAACAGCATTCTCTTTGGTAGGAAGACTGGCTTGTCAGAAAGCTCTGATTGTATCATTAACTCCCTCTGACAGGCAGGTTTTTCCAGTAAGATGAATTTAAATGTTCCCTGCTCAACGTGGGAATACCTGAAATACCAGGATTGCATTTTCATGCTTGGGTGAGTAAGCGCAGAGAAAAATGCTATCCAGGAAGTAATAGACTGGAATTGGTTAATGAATGAAACTCCTAAGGGAATTTCCCCCGAGGGAATTTCTACACCACTGAGACAGAGAGAAGGATATTTCCCAAAAGCATACAACTCTACCAGTCAATTGAAAAAGGGAGAGGGAAGGGCCAGTAGTGTTGTAGTACTCGAGATCGGTCTTGGTCTCGAGACCGGTCTTAAGACCACATTGTGATGGTCTCGGTCTCGTCTCGGACTCGACTGCATTTTTACTCGGTCTTGACTCGGTCTCGGACAAAGAGGACTCAGAATTTTATTTCAAGACCAGTCGAGACCACAAGTGCAGTAACATCATTACCTGCCGGTGCATTGTCTGATTTATTTATTTTTTACTGTGATTGGATATAAAACTTTCCCCTTTAAATTGCAACCGATAACTTGGCTTATTTTAAGTTTGACAGTTTATTAACCATTAAACGCTGCCACCCTCACCCCCCTCTGAGCTGCACCAAGAAAGAGAACGCAGGATACAGGAGGAGAGAGCACCATGTGTGGCTGAGGAGGAGAGAATGAGATAATACAATTTGCCTACAGAAATCACAGAGAGTTTTGCAAAACAGTTCTAAGAACAAGCACCGATTCCATACAGGCACATGGCGCGTTCAATTCAATGCGGTGCATTAAAGCATTGCGACACAGTTATCGGTTAAATTATAATTTCACTAATGTTAGGCTTAAATTCCACAAGGTAATAACGTTACCGTTAAAGTCTGTAGGGCAGCAGAAGACGTGTTATCAGGTTACTGTTTATACCGTTACTGACACAGGCGAGTAAATTGTGGAATTTTAAGTTTCACTTTGGTCTGCACAGCGGGGCTCTGGCAGATTGAGTAGGGGAGAGCGGGGCAAGTTGGCACATTGGTCAAAGTCAAAACACTATAACATAAAAACAATTTGTAGCCTATATATGACAGTAAGTTTATGTTTCTTCTCATTTCAGGAATCAAAATAATTATACATTGTGACATAAAAGCAAGGGTCAGCTATAACCTGATAATAATTTTGAATGTTTTAGTGAAGCTATCTGCTCAGGGTGTTTTAACACTTCTGTTTCATTCTGCCCACTGTCTTGAGCCTTTCCAAAGGTCAGTGAAATCGAATTGCAATGTTTCAAAGGATTGCCTTCCGTCACTGAGTACATACTGTACATCCATTTGTATTTTACTTAAATTCCTAAATAATGCTTTCTTTCTTTTTGACTTCTAGCAGAGAAATGGTGTAAATGTTGAGCCATCACTCTGATTACATGGTCTTGAAAATGGACTCGCATTGGTCTGGTCTCGGTCTTGACTCGGTCTCGCCCCCCTTCGGTCTTGGTCTTGACTCGGTCTCGCCCCCTCAAAGTCTTGGTCTTGACTCGGACTTGATACGCTCTGGTCTTGGTCTTGACTCGGTCTCGGTTTAGGTGGTCTCGACTACAACACTAAGGGCCAGACACGTTCCTCCCAAGTTGTCTTGGAGAGAACAAACTCAAGAACCTGAGCACAGGGAAGCGTCTTTACCGTTTGAATCTTTGGGTTTTCCATTTTCGCCAGCCAAGTCTCCATCTGATTATCCCTCGGTTGGCAAGTAAACTTCCAGGATCTTTATCTGCCCTCAGCGTTCTTTTATTTTGGAGTCGCACTATTACGTCAAACGCAGCATGGAGGACACAAGAACGCATATTGAGAAACACACACATCTCAAACTGTAAAGATGTGTTCTCTGTGTTCATGTTCTTGAGAAGTTTGTTCTCTCTAAGACAACATGGGGTCCAGGGACCGCCAGGGGTCCTTGAGCGAGTTCCAGGGGGTCCCCAGCAAATTGATGAATTGTTAAACTTCAGCATTATTTCATTTACAGAAGTTAACACAATTAGAGAATGTGGAAGAATGGCTGTTTTGATCATAGTTTATCTGTTATCTCTCATGGGATTCTGGACAAAATCATATCTAACAATAAAAATATTCTCAGATTTGGGTCCGAGAGATCTGGCTCTAAATCTGTGGCTCTAATGTGGACTAAATTAGGGGTCCTTGATATGAAAAAGATTGAGAATCAGAGCTCTAAGACAACTTGGGAAGGAACGTTCGTCACAGGGACACACTTGGCATTCTTGGACTTGGAATAATAATAATATAATCAGCTACTAAATCCCTCCCAGAGCCATGGGTGCTGTTCTGTTAGCTGACCCTGAACTCTGACCTCCCTGAATTTCCCTACAGGGCTCAACAGTATCACATCATTAGTACATTATTAAAAAAAACAACAACAACAACAACAGTGCAACATGGCAGTAGACACAAGTCGGTCGTTGGTGCTTAATAGCAGCTCAGTCACTCTTGAGTAGCTGCTCCTCAATCACAAGAAGACACTTTTGTTTTCCGTCATGCTTCAGATGTAAGAGGTGACAGAGATCGGTGAGGAATGTTGCGACGGCTGTGTCATGTTGTGTTTAAAATCCTTTGCTTCTACGTAGCTTGTTAATGTTGGAAGTCACCCAGGCAGGGAAATGCGTTGCTTCTTTACCCAGACAGAACAATCATGTTGTCATCACTGTACAGTTAACAACACTTCTATCGAGCTAAACCAGTACAGGAGCTTATGCAAGAAACTTCCTTGTAGACAACATCACACTTAAAATAGCACTAGACAACATGAAAGCGACATGCATCATTTTTAGATCAGCCCTTATAACTGACACCAGTGTATTCATTATATATACGACCCGATGCTGGTTTCAGTCCCTCACACACAAGAAGGTCACCTAAAAACTGTGTGATGAGTTTCCTTCTACAGAAACCCATTGTTGTTGGCAGTTTTTACACTCCATGTGCTCATGAATGTCAATAATAGATTAGCCCCACCTTGTGGCCTCCCTCTCATGAATAGTCTCACCCACTCCAGTCAGAAGAATGTGGATTGTACCATTCAGGGAAATGAAAGGGGTAGAGGGGGAGACATTTGCACTCACTTAACTTGTTTTTCCAGTTGACTGCCCTAATTGAAACTGTTGATTGACTGTTAAAATTCAGCGTCTCCAAATACTGATGATGACGAAAGGCTGTTTCCTGCTATCAGCTGGACATTCTGCTTGATAGGAAGTGTCAGCTTCCCGAAAATTAAGGAAGTAGTTGGTACTTACTATTACTACTGGATGTTTTATATTTTTAGGTCTAAAGTTATTGCTGTTATTGATCTGTAAGAGGTGATGGCATTAGCTGTAAGTGACATGGCTTCATTGCAGAGTAAAAACAGAAGCATTGTTTATTTTCAGAGCGGTCACGACAACATATCGTCGCTGTCGGGTGAAAACCTTGCATCTCCAAAATGTAAACTTTCAAGAATAAAGAAAAACTGCCATATTTTTTACCTTGATAATACATTTTTGACATGACCCAAAGTGTTTCATAAGCCCAAGGGGTCAGAGAATTCTCTCATGTAATCATTTAACTGAAGTGAAAATATGAAAATCACCAAAATTGGAGTTAAAAGGTTTGTTTTGGGTTTTTTTGTTTTTTGGGGGGGGGTAGATGTAGAACAGTACAGTAGATGACAGTGCAGTAATACTATGAATGCCTCAACCGTCAGCACCCGTTGTGTCAGAGGTTGAGACACAGCACCAGTCGGTCAAACTACTACCACATAAGGCACATAACAACACGTCACATAATGCAGCGTAGTCGAGGTCGAGGACGGCTACTAGTTTCACTCTAAGGCAACAATTTGTCTTTGTCAGAGATGACACTGCTCTCCTGAACGCACAAGAACTGGAGAACAATCTGCCATTGAGGTGCGAGTCCCTGTATCGCATACTTGATTGCATGAATGCACAATGCACATGCATGTACACACACACACACACACACACACACACACACAAAGAGGCCCAGGGTCATCTCCAGTGAAGTCTGGGTTCACACATACACAATAGGCGCTCTGTTCCAGCTGGCATCTCCACACTAACCTGCTATAAGGAGTGTGTGTCGCAGTCTGCAGACACTTCACAGCTGGGTGACAGGAGTCAACACGGGGTTAATGGGACCACTAATCCACCTGGCCCGCCTCGTTTATTTAAAGATATTTTTTTCTGGCATATCTGCTTTACTGGACAAGGAGAGGGATGATGTGCAACAAAGGCTGTGAGCAGGCTTCAAACTCATGACTTTATGAGAACACGGGTCCTAATCTATAAGACAACCAGGACACTTCAGGCTCAAATGCTTACTATTTTTTGTTATAAAAGTAGGCAATAACACACCATTGTTATAAAAAAAAACACAAATGTTTAATGGATAAATGTTCAATAACAACAATAACTAGAAGCCACTTAGAGAGCGCAAACCTGAACAGTTCTACGACTTGCTGTTACACTTAATAATAATGAAAATAATAATAATTAATAAATACATTATTCTTACATCAAGCAATATATCTAGTGCTGGTGTGAGTGGTTAATCACTGTATGGTTGCATTACAATATACAGTGTAAATGTTATGCAGGTTATAATGTTGGTTTCAGGGCTCAGAAAAACAGTGAAGTGATATATTATTGTGTTAATGTTAATTTGTTTACGAAAAGGGATTCCCAATTCCTCTGTTTTATTTTTTGAGTTTCTGTTTCTGTATCAGCAGTTCTTAGCAAGAAATGTTATTTTAGCAGCTGCGCATGTTCTCTTTCAATTCCTCTTCACAGCTTGTTTGTGTCTTTCCAGCAAAGAACGCTACTATGTTTAAATTAGAGATAACATCTCCGCTTCTGTGTTATTCAGGCCGTTGCTTTCTTCCTGCCTTTCAAACTGACATCATCTGAATGTAGAAACCCCCCCTAGATAGGGCTGCATCCATGTGAAAACCCTGTAACACCAGTTTTGATGTTTTTACTCCTTTGTTTCTTTTAGTTAAACATGAATTTAACATGAATTTAGATGTTCTGTATGTGCTGGATATGTCCCATGACCCCTAAAGTCCTTGAGAACCTTTCAAAACCTATTATACAACTCTGACAATACATTGTCAAAATGAAGCAAGTGCTCTTACTTACTGGAGAAATTGACTTTGGTTGACTGCCACGTCTGTTTCTATTGGCCAGGCCCTGGAGGAGGCGGCGGCTAATGCGGCGGAGGAAGAGCGGCGGCGTCTTCAGACCCAAACCGAACTCCAGGACCGTTACAGGACGGACCTGGAGAGAGAGAAAATGGTACGTCACTCACTCAGAGTCATCACATCAGAGCCTGTGGGGGAGCAAATACACAATATAAAATGATTCAAGTGTTTAATATTCAATGCAAAATAAGTAAAATACCCATAATGTTCAGTGTAGTGCCATCAAATGTCAAACATATTATGTTCGATATAGATTCAATGAAATATCCTCCTATGTCATTGATAAGTAGTGTTCCCTATTTTATATCTTAACTTATAAATATAGATAAAGGGATCAGTGTTCCAGTTATGCTTCATACATGATCTAATAGCTTCCTCTTTTTTTTGTCAACTGATCGTGTGACTGGTGTGTAAAACCTTTCTCATAGTAACCAGTATTTACAGTCGTCAGATAAATACTATGGAGCAAAAAGTGCCACATTTGCTCTGATGTGTAAAATCGTTCAGTAAAATAGTATAAATAGATGCAGATCGAGGCTGTACTGCAGTACTGACACCAGTGATGGCTGATGAGTCATTTTCTGTTTACTGGTATCTTCACTACACGTTATCATTTCTCATATATATGGTTCTATCTTACTCACCTAGCGCTGGTAGGGTTTCGGGACTCGTATGCACTTATGGTACTGTAAGACACTTTGGTTTACACATCCACCACATGTGCGACGCTACACTGCCTCTGATGATAAGGCATCACGATTCTGTGGTTAACATGCCTTCTTCAGATTATGAAGAAAGTGTACAAGCAGATGTTCATGACATTTGTTGTCCATCAGTGAGATGTTGGTTAGTTTCCATCTCTGTTTCAGTCTTTGTTGTGTTCTAAGGAAGAGAACGCCTGAGTTGGTTCTCATTGATATTATTAATAGAAATAGTGTGGTAGACCGTAGCCTCAACACAAAGAAATGAACTTAAACTCACATGCTAATACACACCAACTAACTACAAATATAGAGTGTGTTGAATGGCTGTTAGCAGCTAGCATTATCTCAAAGTGATTAAATGCTAAGATGCCAAGTCTGGCAGTTTTGTGTAGGGGATTGGTAAAATGTAAATGGAATATGATAAAAAAAAAAAAACACTGTTTTGAACTAGCAGGGACTACTTTCCCTGTTTCCATTGGAAGTTAAGGCAGTGGGCAATGGGAGACTGTGTGCAGCTAAAAATCACTGTGCAATGGATGAACATGTGATTGCTCACCAGAAATAGTTCCCAAAATAAACCTGGCTGCATCAGCTGAATTAAGTTAATGATGATTCATATTTAGAATTTGTGAATCTAAAGGCCGTATAATAAAAACCAACAACAACTTTTATTCCTAAAAGGTAAGTCTTCATACTTGGATAATGCTAGTCGCCTACAATCACTCAGCATAGTGTATGCTAAAGAGTTAGCATGAAGCACCAGAGCAAATGATCTACCAGGGACACATGGATGATTTTGACGTCTATGTTCTCATCACTTAAAGGGCAAATTGACCAACGGGCCAGTCTCCCAAACTTGGTGTACTCCTTTAAGACCACTTATTAAACAATGGACTCTTCAAAGAGACCATCAAGTATTGATAATGAATATTGGATAACGCGCGGCTCTGTATTTCCTGGTTCAACAGGTACGGCAGCAGATGGAGGAGCAGGTGGCCCAGAAGTCCACTGAGCTGGAGCAGTATCTGCAGCGGGTCCGGGAGCTGGAGGACATGTACCGCCGGCTGGAGGACGCTCTGGAGGACGAGAGGCACGCCAGGCAGGACGAGGAGACGGTCCGCAAGCTGCAGGCACGGTCAGTGGGCAAACACTGGACCTACAGGGGCTTCATTTGCACTTGCATCAAAAATTTCCTAGCGTGGCTGGTGCCTTCATAGAGGTCCATTGGAGAAATTGGCAGTGCACAAATATTATATATATATTTAAATCAGGAGAGACTAGGATGAATGCTCAAATGAAAAACTTTATTCATGACATGAAACAAGATGTAAACTTTGGCGTAAGCTCCATGGAGGAACTCCTCCCATTCGTGAAGTTAGGGGTCCATCCAGGACGGACGTAGGACTTAGGATGTCCCCCTGGGGAGTTCCTCTGGAGCCTGGACATTGGTGGTGATGGGTGGAGGAGGGACGAAGGTAAGCACAGCGACTAGAATGACAGCAGCATACAGCATAGATATGCGAGTAGCACAATAGCATAGTAGGTGACGTGTATATTCTCCCGTCACTTAGACGATTGGCTCTCTGAAAAAGAGAGGGAAGTGACGGCTAACTCTGGTTCTCTGGAAAAAGAGGGAAAGTGTTCGCCAACTCTGATTGGGTAAAGAGAAAGTGTGAATGAATGACAGATAGGTAGTCTTCCTGATTGAAATTGCGTAATACTTCACTGAATATTTAACAACCGGGCTAGAAAAGATATCTGTAAAAATGTGGGATGTGGGTGTAGTTGATTTAAGTAATTTAAATGTTTTCAAATTAGGTTATTATAACAGACCAAACTGTCTTGTCTTGACTAGCCCTAGTCTCTACTTGAAAGCGCACACAGTTGTAGCTTGAGAAGAGTCAGCTCGATTAACCTGAACAATTGTTTCTTTAATTTAGCAAAGCAACTAATGTTATCATGAAACTACAAGCCACTAATAACACTAACTAGCTACTAGCTACGTAATGTTAGCTGTGAGAATCAGATGTGTTAACAACAAGGCAGTGATGGTTAGCTGATCAGATTCTATGGTTAGCTAGCTAACAAGCTGATAGTAAACACAAAATTGATCAGATATATCAGTGACAAAATGATTAGTTCCCAGTCAAAACTCAGCACAGAAATTAACCATGACTAATCAGTTCTGTTGAGACGGACAAGTTGTACGTTTAGAAACACAACCAGCTGTTAGGACCTCCAATATGGCCACCAGAGAGTGTGTTATGTCACCTGAAAGCCCTCTACACAAGCAGGCAGTGAGGGGGTACACACAGACAAGCATGAACATACAGTATACGTACACACACACACACACACACACACACACACACACACACACACACACACACACAGATGAGGTTTCAGGGGTACACGTGGTTAGAATTAGGGTTAGACTGATACATAATTTTGCGGATGTATCAGGCTGTTATTGGTCTTTTATTAAAAATCGGCCAGTCAGTGTAGTCCACCTCCGATATGATGCAGCTTGTTTGACTACTTATTGTATAATTGATACGACACTGGATGTCTGTGGGAAATTCATGAACCTATTAATTGATCCAAATGTGGCATTTTAATCGGATTCCACGCAAGTTTGGCCTTGAAATACTGATATCGGTTGAACCCTACATGGAAGTAGAGGAGCTCTATATTCATTTTGTCAAGTAAAAGTCTGGTTTATTTGACAAACATTTCCCTGCTTCGGGCTTCATCAAGCACAGGGTTTGCTCCTATTTCTATTAGAGGCACACACACACAGCCAGACATAGGACTCGCTCGTAGTTCCTTCTGTCCGCCACATTTCCTCCCTTGTCCTTCCTTCCTCTCTGCTGACATTTGCTTTCCACATCATATTCTGTCTGACCAGCAGTGAGTGTGTCAGCACCATTCTCCTCACCACTGTGCTGTCTGTGTTAAAAGGAGAACGATCAGTCCCTTATCCATAAGTATTTAACAGAGGCCATTTGGTGGATGCTTTTCATCCATCTTGCAGTAAAGTAAAAGTAGCAGTAAAAATGTCCTTCTCTGTGTACTCTGTGTACCAATTTTTCTGATTCTTGAAACCACAATCCAGAATTGCAATATGGCGCCACCTGCTGAAACACTGCCATGCCACAACCAGCTTTACTTGTTTGTTTATCATTAATTAGTTAATTCATCCATCCATCCATCCATCCATCCAGCCAACCATCCAGCCATCCATCCACCCATTCATTAATTAATTCATCCATCCATTCATTCATGAATTCATTCATGTGTTTTTTGGACAGAGGATATGTTTCTTAGCCTCAAATGTATTGAGTTTTTGATACAAGGGATGCCACTATGTGATAGCTAAACATAAGTTTTAAATGTCTTTTTAGGCTGTAAAAGTTTATTCAGTGTTTTCAAACATTGAATTAAAACAGACCTGAAACAGAACTGTATTGTACAACCTGTGTTGTGACTTTAAGAACATATAGGGTTCCTACTAAAATTGAATTTTTTTTCCCTTTTTTAAATGTTGCTAAATCTGAGCTACAGAGGGAATCTAAAACATTGAACTGAGGCTGTAAAACAAGGAGTAGGAATGTATGTTGTTCCATGTATGACACTATACTTCTCTTATGACAATGTACAGTATATTTAAATAGTCATAGTCTTTTATATATGGCATTATATTCCATGTTGCCCATGATGACACCTATGTGGATTACCAGGTTACTGGAGGAGGAGGCGACCAAGAGGGTGGAGCTAGAGCAGATCCACCTGCGGCAGCAGCGAGCCATCTCAGAGACGGAGGCTGAGAAACAGGAGCTGGAGAAGGAGCGTCTGGCCAAGGAGAGCGCGCTGCAGGCCGCCATGAAGCAGCTGGAGCAGCTGGAGAGCGAGAGGCAGGGGGCGCTGGAGCAGTACCAGGTCAGATTATAGCAGTAGCAGCAGCAGTAGCCATAGTGGTAGTACTGGAACTAGTGGTTAGTAGTAGTTAATGTTCCCTCTAAGCCAGTAGTGTCCAGTCCTGTGCCATGGAAGGGTCTGCAGGTTTTCATTCCAATCAAACACTGCATCAGATGATTTCACTAACTGGCACCTTCAACCAAAGATTGAGGGACTAATTATTGAGATCAGCTCTAATAAAAACCTGCACACTCTTCCATGGTACAAGCCTGGACACCACTGGCTTGGAAGGAACACTGGTGGTAGCAGCAGCAGTAGCAGCAGTAGGAGTGGGAGACTGGGAGTAGTTGCCACAGTAATCACAAAGTGCAATGTACAGGAAACTGTCTTGATGACATTTGTGCAGAGTTATACTGACGGCTTATAGAGTGCACATTAACACACATGGTACAAGAGCCTCACACATAGAGCAAAGAAAATGTGCAAGACTCTGGACAGTAGACATCACACAAGAATAGGAGTAAGATAAAGAATAATGACTTTTATTTATAATGGGCTTTTCCCATAGTGTTTTCCCTATTTCCCAAACCCAGAAAGCACTAAGCTCAGCACCATCTTCAGCAACTCATAAAATGGCTACCAAGACATAAATGTGGAGAAATATCACTGAGACAATCTGAAAGCTTGAAGCTCAGTTTTGAATCTTTGCGGGAATTTGTTGAATTTGTTGTAGTGTTTGAGGTTCTGTGGTTGTGCCAAGGTTTTGAACACTTTATTTTATTTATTTTTTTTTCTACACCCAGTTTGAATACTTGTGGGTACAGCTATAATGGACTACAATGTGTTCCAGTAGTGCATACGCATTAGAAGCTGTTATAACAGTCTTATAACATTTGTTGTCTCCTTGTGAAACAAATTAGAAACTCACCCATCATTAAATTAAGCCTGGTTCTCAATGTAGGGCATTATGAGCTGTTAAGTGTATTAATAACCACTCTTCTAATGCAGTGTGATCTATTTTTAATATCTTCTAATTGGGTTATAATGATAATAAGTAGGTTATAATTGTACTTTTAAAGTGTGCCTGTTCTCAGCAACCTTGAGCAAAAAAAGTGAATGCATTTCTATGGACCATGGTGTTAATGCTGCAGTACCTTCCTTGACCAAATGGTGTCACTATGTGACTGCTGGATGGGAGGCAGCTAGTTGGAAATGGTAGAGAAACATGTTAGGAACTTATGAATGGTTAATAATTGCATGCAAATGAGTGATACAAATATACCAATAAGCATACTACATTATATTTATCCAAATGACACAATACGTTTGAATGGCCTATTTCAATTGTGGTCCTTAAATGTCAAATAAGGTCTCCCAGTTTACAAAAGGTGCTCTTAGAAAAGCACAAACACCTAAAAGAACCCCCTCCTGGTATATTTTCCAGTTAATAACTATGTGTGTGTGTTTTGTCTGTGTGTTTCCTTGTGTGCCTGGTGTGAGGCAGACGGTGATGAAGAAGCTGGAGGACGCAACCAACAACACCAAGACCTGGAAGCACAAGGTGGCTCATCATGAGGGCTTGATACGGCTCATCCAGCCAGGTAACGACTGCACACTGCTGCGTGTGTGTCTGTGTGTGTGTGTGTGTGCAATACAATACAATACAATACAACACAATACAAATAAAAATACAATATTAGGTTTTATTACATGCTTGACTCATGTAGAGGGACATTACATTACATTTTGAAAGGTTATTACATTATCCAGCTGTTATTACATTATCAGTTGCTATGCTTTCACTGGACCAAAGCGTTTGTTACACTGCACTTTGCACTTTTTGCAGTTAGAATAAAATGGACCTGATGAGCAGGCTGAAGGAAATAAAAATGATAACCAGGCTGTTATTTTGTGGCACACATTCAATCTGTGAGTTTCATAGAGTGCCACATTACGTCTTGTTGAATTGCACCCACGATTCCCCTAAAGCTACAAGCCGACTCCTGGTATGAATAAATTTTATGGTGGTTTCTCCCTACTAATTTCCCCATAGAGTTCATTAGGAAAATTAGTAGGGAGAAACAACCAGGCTGGTTTGATTACTAGACTCTTGGTTATTTCGACTCCCTCAGCTAACCGTGCTCAGAGCAGGTTGGAGCGAAGCACACATGGAAAAAGGCAGAAAAGAGACAACCTGGTAATGAGATATCAAGATTTTGCTGATGTTTTTAAGTTGAAGAGGTTAATGAGCAAAAAGGGCTGCGGTTTTTTAACAGTTCATCTGATATGGATGAAATCCCGCTCAGTTGAAACATGAGAGTCCGCACTTTAACCTCACAGTCATGTATCATCTTGTATGCAAAATAATGAATATGGACCTAAAATATTAATGACTTCTTGTTGAAACACTTGTGGGGCTCACTTTTTGTGCCCAACCCTTAACACCATTTGGATTTTTATATCTGGTTTAGTGATTAAGCCTCTGACACCTCTGCTCCAAGGGATTGGAGCGACTAGAGAATATTCAGAGATCAGAAACACAGAAAAAAAGCAGGAAAACTGTGATCTCCCATTAAAAAATAATGGGAGGCGTATATCCAAAAAAACGAAAAAAGCCCAAAACAACATGAAAAATTTGAGACATAAATAGACACTTTATCACTGAGTGTTGTAGTCCAGTGATTCTCAACCTTTTTCATATCAAGGACCCCTAATTTAGGGCCACGGACCCCCATTTGATGAGATGTTTTTCTCTCTGACCCAAATCTGAGAATATTTTTATTGTTAGATATGATTTTGTCCAGAATTCCATGAGACAATTCTTCTACATTCTCTAATTGTGTTAACTTCTTGTAAATGAAATGATGGTGAAGCTTAACAATTCATCAATTTGCTGGGGACCCCCTGGAACCCCCTCGAGGAACCCCTGGTGGTCCCCGGACCCCACGTTGAGAACCACTGTTGTAGTCTACCTGAATGCAATATTCCTCTGTGTTAGGGCTGGGCGATATGGACCAAAAATCGTATCTCGGTATTTTTAGGCAGAATGGCGATACACGATATATATCTCGGTATTTTCTACGAAGTGGGCTAAATGTTCAGTTGTTAGTCAAAGCCACATGTGAGCTGTCACAAGCACTTTTATTGAAACAAGATTGTGATCAAAATAAAATGCAAAGACAGGGTTTCCTTCCCTGTTTTAGAACAGTCTGGTTAAGTTCAGAAAATTAAATCACTTTACTGTAATGCAGCCTTTAAAACCAGGAAAAGACACTTATGCCATATCACGATATTACGATATCCAAAATCTAAGACGATATCTAGTCTCATATCACGATATTGATATAATATCGATATATTGCCCAGCCCTACTCTGTGTTGAATAGTCTCTTTAATTTTTTCCCCTCCAGGCTCCAAGGGGAACCAGATGATCACCAACTGGGGCCCTGCAGCCTTTTCTGAGGCGGAGCTCAGTCTGAGGGAGAAGGAGTGGCAGGAGAGGAAGAACCAGCCGGCCCAGGCCCAGTAGAGGCTCTTCTGTCCCCGAACCTGAGACATGGCTCCGGCTCAGATATCTGCTGATTGAACAAAAAGAAGAAGAAGAAGAGAGGAGAGAGGGCTGCTGGGATACACGACAAGTGTAACATCTACATAAGTAGTGATTGAAAGGAGTTCTTTGGTAACCGGATTTTCAGTGGAATCCAAAAACCTGAAAGTACCAAGATACAGTAGCATCTCAAGAAGGAATGTGGCCAAAACACGTCAGTCCAACGGTTTTAAATGGGAAATAAAACAGAGCTAGATTAATAAAGGAGTTTTTTTTTAAAGGGGCATTAAATAATCTATGACCTTTATCCCTTTATTGGCCTCTATGAGCAACCAGTAGGATTTACAACAACATTGATAGAAATTGTTTCCTCCTACACAAGTCTCTGACCCAGTAATCGCTGAATCATTAGTATTGATCAACAACACTATCAACCCTCTGCAGATATATTAGTCATTTTGTGCTATTGGGCAGTAAAATCATACTTATTGCCCCTTTAAAGAGTGCCTTGGTCCAACATTGACCCAACGCCCGCTGACTCAGCGATGTGTGCGATGAGGCGTGCCCTCATTGGACGCATCTCAAATGACAACTCTGTCCGCTACAGACGAGCCTTCTGGGTATTTGCAGCGTGCAGCCAACTCGCTAATGATGCTACCAGTCTCTTTTGATACCAAGTCGTCAGTTCTCAGTATTTAATAGACTGTTAACAGTGGAGACTGTTGAATATGTAAAAGCCGACATTAGCTAACCTCCTGACAGGCTTACAAAAATACAAAATAGATATTTAAATTTGGTTTATTCATGATTTAAAAAGAGTTTGTACCCTGCTAGCGTTTAGTTCCTGTTTTGTTCCACTTTCCCTGACTGTCTGGTTGTATCTATGAAGTGCACTACTGTTCACCAGAGTCTGACCTATTGCAATTGACAAATAAGGGAGCAGGTGAAGACCGATGCAGACAGCTAAAGTGGAAATTCACTGTTTTATGTTCAGGCTGTCATAGTGTCATAGGGTCTAAGGTCTGTGAGCGAGCAATGAACCACTGAACGAGTTACCATTCAACTACTCACATTCCTGTGTCAACACTTTTTTTTTTTTCCTTTTAACTCTTTGGGACTATTTTCAATGGAGATTACAAGGGATTTGTGTAAATATTTTAACACTGGTTACCTTTTTTGTTTTCCTTACTAAAGCAGCAACACACAGGCGCCATCATTAGCACCTGTGGGTGACTTGTATAATGTAAAGGCTGTGATACTTCCCACATTAACAAAGCTCTGTTACATCTTCCTGATACTGATTAAAATGGCAGTATAATTCACTAACTTGCTGTCCCATTTTACTCCCATCATCAAAGTGCTCTTTTCTCCATTGACCTGAGTCTGTTTGCCCGAGGGTTAGTCTTAGGGTTAGGGTTAATCTCTATCTAAACTGGCCCTAAACATTGCCTGCCTTTAAACACTGTGTCAGAGATAGGGCGTTTTGCCAAAGCTTCATTGGAAACAGGAAAGCTAACTGCAGAACATTTGTCCTGTGCTGTTGTGCCGTAACCATCAGTGCCTTCGATACGTCAACGTTTGTGAACATTGTGGTTTCTGTTTTGTGTTTTTATATGTATGTACAGTATATAGCTGAAGACTGAACTATGTAATAAAACATGTCTTGAGTAACTGGCTTATCTTGCTTCTTCTTTTTTTGAAAAAACATTAATTTTCTCTCATTTTTTGAGCAAACATCGCTGTTCTCTTTATTTACCTATATTTTTATTTTGACTTTTGCTTATAATTGTTTTAATCCAATCAATCTATTTTATGTAAAGCACTTTGAGTTGCATTCTATGTATGAATGGTGCTAGAAAAATAAACTTCTTATTTTTTATGCACAGTGTAGCAAGTTGCCCATTGAGGCAACTTTTTGCCAACTTCCAACTGGGTAGCAGTGACTAAGGAGCACTGCACTTTAAGCACATAGGAACACCATGTTGCCAGGAAAAAATGACAAACATGTCTGACCCACCATATCACTTTGTAATCAGTTGCTGGCAATGTTGCCCATCTGCATTGCCACAAGAATTGCCTGTTGGATCATGCATGTCCTGCAGATGGCGCTGTGGCATCACAGAACACATCAGCACTGAGCGTGGAAAGAATCTCCTGTGGCAAAAGTCTAGCAACAGCGGCATGGGGAGCCACTCGTACTGATTAACTGTATACTATGTGTTATTGTGGCTCACCTAGGGACAGAGCAGTTTCCATGACTTCACTGTCTAGACCCTCTATTTTCCAAAATAAAGCTGATCGTTGTCTTCTGTCTCCTGTCTAGCTATGCAAGATACAGACAATATCATCGGTATCATATGCCGTTCTATAATTTTGTAATTGCCTATGTGTAATTAAATTGTTAGTCATGAAATGATTTGATCAATATCATTTCTGGCCACAAACTAAGGTCTATTTTGGGAGTATTTGGACGATGAGGGACTCAATTCAACTTGAAGGGAAGTGTGAAGAAGACTATATGTAAGAGAAACCTTCCTGCCAATCACAGATTCAAATTACCAGTGTTAATATTTAAACCAACCTCGAATATGCTTTACCCTGCATGGAGTACCAAATGGGTGGGGTTAAATTCATCAGGACGGTTCAGACAGTGTCAGGTGAGCTGTCAATCACACCAAAGCACACTGACAACTGACTTTCAAACACTTTCCTGTGACTAAGCTGGTATCCATCGCATTGTCCTACTGCATGTGTTAAACTCCCCCCATATGGAACTCAAAGTGGGTTAAAACGAACCCTAAGAATAAACTGGAGATCCTATTTGACCCATGATTCAGTATGCATGAATGAGTGACACGACCAAAACAGAAAAACATTCCCCCAGCGTTATGCAGAACAGACCATCTTGTAAAGTCTCCACATCTAGATCGCCCCGCCCCCGCCCCCCTCGCTGCCCCCCCCCCCCCCGATAGATCCCCAGCTACGTTAATTCACTCCATCCTCCCTCCGTATCGTGCAACAGTCGTTAATTTGAGTGCAACGGGACAGACCAAACAAACACACACACACACACACACACACACAAAATACGTTCCCAAAAATCTGTGGTCCAGATGCGCTCGGCACATACCACAGCTGCACTAACATTGCTTTATGCAACAAGACGGCCTGTCATTAACGCCAAGTGCCGCGCCGGATGCACTCTGTCAACCCCCCTTCTCCCTCCCCCGCCTCCCAGTCCCCCCCCCCCCAGCCCCATAACCCCCAGCAGCGTCTGTATCCCATCATCCCTCTCTCCTTTAAACATCCTCACACTCATCAGCCTGGGGTTATGAGGCTTGTGGCACGCGTGCCGCATTCCTGGGAGGTGATGCGAAACAGAAATGCATTAAATTCCCTATCTGGAATCCATCGCAGGGGGTGTATGCGTGTGTGTGTGTGCGTGTGTATGAGTGTGTGTGTGTATGTGTTTGGGATGGAGGGGGGGGGATTGGTTGGGAAAGAAGGAGAAGGCCGGGTTAAGGGGTCTCACTGCCCCCTCGAGTATCGGAGCATCTGAGATACAAAGTGTCTGAAGGCGTCCGAGGAATCCAAAATATATAGGGTTCGAAAGTTGGAGGAATTCTGGGTATTTACGGCGAAAGGGGCTTCTCGGGAGCCCCGGGGCCTGTGGAGGTTTGCGGAGCGGAGGGGGGCTCTTGGGACAGTAAAATAAAACGTCTGCAGAACATTTACCTTCCTTCGCAGTATCGCATATGACAATTCATGGACCCCAGGGGTGCGATACGGGCGTATTAAGAGTTCAGCGAAGCATCTGGCGAGAGAGTCGACAAAAATAGCACATCACTGCATCTTCACGTTATAGATCTCTACGGAAGATTAAAAGGTCCCCGGAGAATTCCTGTAAGGGTCAACGACGCCAACAGATGTCCTCCTCCGCCTCATAAAAAGGAAAAACACCGAAAGTGGGTCCAGAGAATGTGGAATTAGCAGCAGCATTCCACTTCACACCAAACTACACCAACTATTACTGTAAGTGTGGCTCTCGCCTGCTCTCGGTGGAATTTCACCTTTAACTCATTTCACCTGCGTGCCGACCCCTCTCGTCCATCGGCACATGTTCCCCCGCATCGCCTGCCTGACATTTCACAACAACATCACATTAGAGTTGGATTCGTGTAAATGCGGGACTTACACCAATGACTGAAGGTTCTAGTTTAGAGATTTCGTGAGGTTCAAGGGTGCAAGGAGACGGAATTCGGGACAAAGGATCTGGCTCCAATCAGCGCATCTGACTGAGGTTGACTCTGCACCCACAGGAAGGCCGAGCCCGAGGCCACAGTGGGGAAATCAAACCCATCTTTCTCAATTGTTCATTCCAGATATAAATATCTTTTGACAAAGCAAATAGCCAAGCTAAAGGTGAGCGTGGTGCCATTCTGACCTCCCATTTGTATTTTTGTCAGAGGTTGCCGTGGACACGTGTAAAAAGTACATAGCACACACACACACACACACACACATACGCATCTAAATGACACACAAATGCACACACACACACACACACACACACGCACACACCTAAATGCACCCAAAGGCACATAAATGCACACACAGACCCGCACACCCAAATGCATGCATGCATATCACACTTACACACTTCCATGCACACAAACACACAAATGCACACACAAGCACCCCTAAATGCATGCAGACACATGTACACAAACACACACACACAAACACACACACACACACACAGTCTCCTTATAAGCTGACAGTGCTGAGCGGTGGCCGGTTGTTGTGTGTGTGTTCCTACTCTATCTGTGTGGAATGCTGTACGTGACAAGACAGCAAGGCTTCAAAAGTCGGAGTGTCTCTCATCCTCTTCCTCCCCCACGAACACAAAAGAATGTGTGGCAAGGCGCAAATATAAAACACAAGTGTTTCTGTGAACAAAAAAAAAAAAAAAAGAAAAAAGAAAAAACCCTGCAACCCCCATGGACTGCGCTGCATTCTTGCCAGCGTATGAAGTTATTCCTTTTCACTTGAAACCGTCTGACTCAACACGACCGAGCCAAGTTCGGATCTGGCCTCCCACCAGCGCATTGTTTACCGGCATCCTTCTTAATTGCACGGAGTGTATGAAATCATGCTAAAAATACCCGAGAGCAGAGGGCTTCAAGGAAGAGACGGAGCAGTCGGCGATTCTCCTTTAGCGGGTGAAAGGCCGAGTGCTCGATGGGGCGAGGCCTAAAGGTAGAATTACCTGCACACTGCATCATCAAACGTTTCCTAAACTCACACCCACTCTCTTCCTCCGGGGATGAGCGTGTCACCCAGGTGAAACTGCAGCTGCTATTTATGACCGGAGAGCAACACAAACCGCTTTGTTCTCATGTCAAAAAAAGAGATACGACTCAGAGAAAGGAATTGCACCTCATCTTAACGGTCAGGATCCTCCTCCAGGAACCTGACTGCTCTGGAGCCTAGCCAACCTCCACCCCCTTCACCCCCGCTTCTGGCAACGTCAAATTACCAGGATTTATCTTGAACATCCTTTTGATTCAACATGATGTCCCTGGCAAAGAATAACGAATCATAGTTTTGTGGAAGATGTGAGCATGTAGCTGTTGTAACAACACAGCAACCTATCTAAAATCTCTAAAACAAGAGAGATGTGTCATTATTTGAAAGAACAACGATGATGTCTAAATAAATAAATCTATATTCTCGTCATCCAATGCGTCTTTACATTTTAATTATAGGTGATAAAACTTGCGCTTTTGTGTGGCTATAAAGTCCTAATGAGGACAATGTGACAGTAATCCTCAGGCTCCGGCACTGAGGGATAAACCATCCTCTTCTAATGAAGTGTTATACAATAATTTAGCTCAACAGAGTGCCAGGGTCACATTACAGAGGGTCTAAATCACTCCGCTCTCGGTGGGGAGACTGGGATGACTGATGGCCACTCACCAAAGGGGGAAATTTGCTTGCCAGGTTTTTATGTGCCCCAACCGCTATCAGCGGAGCATGGGGTGAAGACTGCGGCCATGCGGCATGCGATGCCTGCGTGACAGCAGGCAACTCACGGCTGCTGAATGTGATGGAGCAGGATACGTGATTTGCAATTACGGCTTTAACTGTACCAGGATAACTATGGTAAACACGCTATTTTCGAAACACTTTTACGGCCCACATGAGGGACATCCATCAGCCGGGATTGGAGAAGAAGATGTGGAATAAAGCCCCAAACATCTTGGAAATGTGATCTACATTTGCTCTGGTTGTTGCCTTAGTACAAAAATACAAAGTGTAAACAATTGTAGACGGTGATCAATATATCATTGCAATTATGCTGGAGGGGAGCGTGATGAGTTCCACTTAATGTTTAGAACAAATTACAGAGAGGTGGAACTGATCGTCCAAGGCACCAATGTCCTCTTTTTTTTCTTCCTTGTGGCTTTCTTCAGGCTTGTGACCTGAGACTGTGACTGAAGGTTGCTGGTTCAAAACCCCGGACCAGCTGGGAAAATGTGGGTGGGGAATGTGTGGAACTGTGTGAAGCAGGAAAAAATCATGCTCTGTCGACTTTCACTAGATAAATAAGGTGGATGAGATATTACATCACAGTATTTTAGGTCCATAGACAATTTTAGCATATTTAACCTTGTGCCAATTTTTACATAAGAGTGTTTTGCATTTCATTGTTTGTTAGAGTGACTCACACTGTCGTGTTCTGAGTTTTTATTTACGCCTACTGGTACCATGAGGTAACCATTAAAGATGCACTGTTTTCCAGGAAGCAGAAGTAATACAAAAATACAAGGGTGTTGAAAAAGTAATTTCATTGTGACTTTAAAAGGTCAGTAAGCATGTCATTTGGACATTTTTGCATTTATGTGACAGATCAAAGTAGAAATAGATAAGAAAGATTGAATTAAAGTATACTTTAACAATACTTCAGTCACAACAGGTTACTGTACTTTAAGTAAGCTTCTTAAAAGTATAACCCTAAGTATACTAATCCCAGTACCTTTTTTCAAAAGTATAGTAAGTATTCAAGAAGTGTAAAAGTACAAGTATAACTTTTATTTTACTTTTGTACTTACAAAAGATAATGTTATTTACTTTTAGCACTGCTCAAGGCCATGTGAAGGACAACAAAAATCGATATGTCCAAGACCAGAGAGGCTATGAAAGAGGGGAAGAGGAAGAGGACAATGTCTGGGCCACGATGGAAGATGAGAACATGCAGACTCACCTGAGGGAGCAGGAAGGTGCTGGTCCTCTGCCAGAGACAGTCTGTGTAGTGTGGATATGGAGATGTCCGTTGAGCTGCAGGACTATAGGCTAGAGGAGATGACTATAGAGGCGGCCATATTGGAGGTCCACAGCTCTTGGGCAATGTTGTGGCTATGAGCAACTGATTGTGATTCAAAGCATACAAGTTGGCCGTCTTAACAAACCTGAATATACATAGTTGATTTCTATTAATTTTATTTTTGACTGAGAACTGATCATTTTACTATAAGTTATCTGATCAATTTTGTATTTATATGTCAGCTTGTTGCTAACCTATCTGGTCAGTTAACCATCCCTGTCTTGCAAACACATTTGACAGATTTGTACATCTAGTTTGTACATCTAGTAGCAATGGCTAGTTGCATGTGGACACTAGCTGCTTTGCTACATTAGCCTGCTGGCTAGTTAGCTAACTGACAGAGCCAAATTCCAACTTTTATTTTGGATAACTGAGCTGACTCTTCTCAAGCTACAACTTTGAAGTAGAGACTAGGGCTAAAGACAAGACAGTTTAAGCTACTGTGCCACAGTAACCTAAATTTGGAGACAAATCTATCATCTTATCAGACAATTTGCTTTTACTTTACTGACAACATACTGACTTCACCTACACCCACACAAATCTTTGGCAGGTATCTTTCTTTTACTTGATTGATTATGTATTTATCCATTATTTGCGCACAGCCAATTCTCCGCATGATGCCGCTAGCTGTGATTGCTGGGAGATTTGTGATGCAACTACAAAGCCTCTATTTGGAAGTTGTGAACTCTGCTGAGGTGTTCATCTCTCAGCCAACTTTCACTCCCACTCCTCCTCCAGCTGCTGAGCCCAGGAGCTTCCTGCTGCCAAGGCTGCAGAGCAGGTTAGTTCCTCAATAAGGGAGGAGGCTAGCTGAGGTTCATTTCCGTATATTATGATGGGCTACCACATCAATAAAATGGAGGAAACCACTTCGGACATAGATATTCAATTTCCTGAAATAGTAACAATAAATTCTATTTATAAAGCACTTTTAAAAATAGAATAACAAAGAGCTCTCCATGGAGGAGTTAGCAGGGGATAGGAATATTAAAAAATAGCTGCCCTGGGAGAGTAGTCCATCAGGTTTAAAGCAATGATATGAAAATTTCAATAAAGAAGAAATGATTAAGTAGAAATAAGTTTGAGTGTTTTTGAAATGTAAGCTACTGATAAGGTTTAAAAAAAAAAAAAGCAGAATTCTTCAGCAGATATAGAAATATGTGAAGGTCCAGATAGCAGAGGATCAGGATCTCCAGGTCAAACTGAATCTCCTGGAGGCCTTTACTGTAGGGAGCAATAGAGAAAGATTCAGAAATATTTATGTTCTGAACAACATACTGTGCTGGGAACCAATACATGCTATGAGACAGCATACTACTACTCACTCTGTGTCTCAAAAGTCCCAAAATGCACTTGGGATTTCCAATTCTTAGAAACTACAACCGCTCTCTTCCTGGATTCTCGTCTCCTCCTCAGGCGGCGGGCAGTCCCACTGCCACCAGGAAGAGAGCGGTTGTAGTTTGCATGAGTTGGAAATCCCCGCCGATGACGTCATCGTTGGGTGAATTTTGGGACTTCCCGTTGGGACAGCCCGTCTGCGAGACACAGAGCAAGTAGACAGACATGTTGCCATCTCATAGTATGTATTAGTGAGGACCGATATATGGAGATAAGGTTAAAAAATGGTGAAGTGTTCCTTTAAGTTGCAATTCGTCACTTCTTGTGGGCAGAGAAGTGTCCCAACACCAGAATTTTAGTTGGGCAAATAGGGCAAATCTACTGAGTTACAATTAGGGGGATTGTACACTCTTCTGTATTCCAGCTCCAAATGGTGATAAAGGTTGATAGGACGGGTGTATTATTACATAAAAATCTTGCCTAGTGCAGCTTTAAAGTAATGTAAAGTCCAATTTGGTAATTCCTATCAACAAAATACAGGGAGAAGAAGATCGATGGTTTGACAAACTGTCAAGCACCATGGAGAAAAGCTGAAGCCAAAACTTCAAGAAAGTCAGTCAAGCCATCATACAGCAGGTACTGCTGCAAGTTCCTTTTGGATGATATTTGTGTGTGTGTGTTCGAAGTTTGTTAGAAGCAGCCATTCAGTGATCTTCATTCTCTCTATCCAGGTGAGAAACTAGTATTTGGTGACCTGTGCGTTCACCAGAAGGCCGTGGGAACCTCATCAAAAAATGGAATTAAACAAATAACACACACAAGTTCAGTCAAGCTTCACCAGCTTCTGTTTCTCTCACATCCCCCTGTCTTTGTCCTTCCTCAGCCACCGTAGTGCTGCAGTGAGAGTGCAGTTCAACACCTCCACCAGTTGGCTAACGGCCTTGGAGCCGCCTGACTTCAAGTCAGTCAGCAAAATGTGTCTTGACTCTGAACTGTAAGGTTGTGCTTTTAGGGTCACAAAGTTCAGAATCACCATTTTCTTATGATTTGAAAAACAGAAACACACAAGTTCTGCAGAGTCACGGCTGGAATGACCAAGACCTTGATCTGGATGCCAAACTGGAATCTTTCTCTGACCTTTCAGAGCAAGTGAGTCACAACACTGCTGGCAGAGAGCTGGACTCTATCTGCATTTCCATCAGTGGACACGAGATTTAGTTTATACCCCGACTAAAAGTTTTTGTCCTGCCTCATCCAGCTTCCTAAGTCTCACTGATGGACCGGTCTCCCAGGGGCGGCCGTTGACGTCTCTGAGACTTCGGGTTCTGTGTTTACGCTCTGGAATTCCCATGGCAAACTTCTCAGGACTCGCGGGTCCCGCTCGGGCGTAAATCTGTAACTTCAGTCTGTCAGTGGGCAGGAATAGCAATATTTGGACGAGATCTTGAGAAAACTAAAGGATAAAACGTCAACTCTGAACCACAGCAGGGGAAGGTTCCCTCCATCATGTCATTCAGCAACTCTGCTTACGGCATCCATGACATAGCCAGTGCCAGTGCAAGTCCATTCTGAAAATTTACGACAGAAATATTGAGAAAAGTTTATGTTGTTATGTTGCTCTCCCAGTCACCTTTACCATCTTTGCCAATTCATTCCCTTTGAAGCAGCTGCAGACTTTATACCTGATGACATCACAAGTTTGAGACCTAAGTTCTCTGGTTCTGGTCTTGGGAAAATGTTCACATATATTCAATTAAATTCAGTTCAATAACACTTTATTGATCCCACATGGGGCATTTTATAGGACCCAATTAAAAGGTACAAACAAATATTAAAAACAAGACATACAACACAACAAAACAACACCAGACAAAGTACAAGATTAACAGTTCGCCATTTGCATATTTGTGCTATTAAAGTGCAGAGTGTGGGCAGAGGTCAGCAGTCATGTGCATATAGCTGAAATTCTAATAATTTACAATTTTCTAGTGTTAGAAACCTCACCATTCTTGTTTGAAATGTTTATTGCATCTGGTACAAAGGTATTTTTCCTTATATATCAGTCTTAGATCCTAGGAATAACATTAAAAATTCATACACTGAATGATGCTTTAAATGATAGATTAGAACACAGAGAAATCATAACTTATGCCCCCATGCTTACACATTTTGTCTGCAACATCTCCCCTCATGTCCAGAGTGAAACAACACTGCAGTGATGCTCAATCAGCAATGAGTAAATAAGAAAATAGCCACAGGTCAGATGGTTTCCTGCCATTTCTCTACAACCAGAACACTGTGAATCTGTGAAGAGGAATATGTTGAACCTTGTTCTTTCCCTCGGGCCAATTGATATGTTCCACCTGGAAATGGCAAATATCCGATCCTGTGTTTTTCCACACAAAACAACCCACTCTGTGATTTTCCATTGTTTGGAGCGGAGCGAAGAGGAATGTTTGGGCCTCACTATTTCGACAAGTGCATATCACTCAGTGCATTTCCAGGGAGTATTTACTTTCAGACCCATGAAGAGCACCATGCTATTGCATACCAGGAAAGCAAAGTTAATACATTTCCTGTATTTCCTGCCTATAATAAAAACACACAACAAAATGTGCAACTATAAATAAATACTGAACATCTATTAATATCACATAATGGCTGCATGCCAATGTTGAGCTCAGATTATGCTCTACTGACTGCTGAAGATCGATCACAGCTTCATATATGCCCTAACCAAGCAGTATATTCTCTTATTTCTTATATAAGCAATGTAAAGGCTATTTCTGGGTGTTGCAGTTTGCATTGCAGCAATGATTTCAGCCAGAAAATGTTGTTTCCTTGGCCAACTGATACGAATACAAGAACCGTTCATCACCAGCGCCGCAGGTGGTCACATGGATCTCGATCGTGAGTTCACTCAGTTTGGGAGTGGATGAAATTCTGCGGCATGAGATGATCAGCACGCAAGACAGATAGAGGACAATTGATTTAACAACTGGAGAGGATCATGTTAAAACACACAGCACTGAATCACCTCTTGGCCCATGGCAACGTGCCTTGTGGTTGCCGTGGCAGCGCTGTGTGTGTCTGTCCTAGGGTGCGCATCCAAATGCATGACTCATATGCTTCTATAGACCCAGCAAACCTTTACCCGCCACTGGGCTTTGTGAAGAGATATCAAAACAAACCCGACATTGGCACAATAGCTTACAGAAATGTAGCCTAGAGACACGAAGATGATGATGATGATGATGATGGTAGTGGTGTTGGTAATATGAGCAAATCAGTTTTATTCAAGTCAACACAAGTTGGAGGCGAAAGAAGACATTGAACAAACTGTGAAGGATTACCAGAAGTTTTAATTGAACTGTCCCTTCAGTTCATCAGAAGACCAGGATGTTAATTGTACTGGCAGCTGATTTCACAAGGGGCAATTCAACAATTTAAGCCTCAAATATGCCTAGTGGTCACATTCAAACAGAAAATGAACATCATGAAAGAATTGGTGAGTCTTTTTTTTTTCAAGTATTATCTAACTAAAAGAACCCGAGCTTGGCTGGAAACCTATCTGCATCCAGACGGCAAATGAGACCAGAGGGGTCAGAAGGACACGGCCTTATAGGAGGGAATAACCATTGTTGGAAATATTAGACCAGTCATTTTCTGCACTGAGTAAACAAAGAGCAGAAATGTCACACCTTGCAGAGAACAGGATGTTCATGGCTGTGAACATCATGGCTGACTGCTGGCCTTGCTCAGTTTAGACTTGTTCCTTCAAAGCAGTAACAGAGCTTCTTGGATGAGTTTCTACAGTTTAATTCTGACCCAAGACATATGAGTATTTATGATACAAAAGATAAATGGATATAAAAAGTAATCATACATTTCCCAGTATTGCTACACAATGCTGCCAAAGTACAGGTCAGAGCACGCCTTGTTAATTCATGCTCACCTTTACAAGAAATAATACAGCTACTGTAGGTGTGAACATGCTGCCCAGATAACACTGAGATTACCAAAGTGCTCAGATTGCTGAACGATTCTGAGGAATGACAGCCTTGGTGCAGTTTTTCTGGGATTCCCCTTTGCAAAACCCTCACCACTTGATCATGACAGTTGTGGTTAATCTGAGTGGGGTTTGTTTGTCTTTCTTAAAAGAAAACAATTGAGCCCCTCTCCAACACCGACAGTCTGCTCCCAGGAGATATCACTGAAGTGTTTTAGAACAGCTGGAGTGGATATCATCTTTCAAGCTAAGCAAATAGTGGCTTTTTAGGATCAAGTTGAGCGGTTTGTCTGGTTATCAATGATCCTGAACTGAAAAATAAAAAAAAACAAGCAGAAAATGAGCTTTATTCAATGCGTAAAATACAAAAGAATAGACTAGAATATATATTCATTGCCATAGAATATGGAATTTATTGATTTAGCCAACTAACACAATGACCTAGATACACATGACATACACTGGTGCAGCTCCTGGTGCTTTATAATAATAATAATAATGGTAATAACTTTATTTGTATAGCACTTTTCTAAAAACAATGTTTACAAAGTGCTTTACATACAATAAAACGCAAAAGCAGCAATAATAGAAAATAGGCATAAAAGGTAATATATGAGGTAGACAGGTACAACTAAAAACACACAAACAAACAGAGATACAATGAAAAACAGATCGAACTTTACATTTTGGTGCCTTGCCCATGGGCACTACAGAGGCTTGGTGCTTTAGTCTCACTGTCCGAGGTTCAGAGGAACGGTCCAATGGGCGGTGGTGTCTCTTTCATATCAGCAGTCATCAGTCACAGCAGTTTAACAGTTTAAGACATCAGTTTCATCATCGTTGTCCTTATGATTGCCGGCAACAGGACTCAACACAGACACAAGTCAGTCTCTCTAAGGCTGCGGCTACACTTGTCGTTAAAAGCAACATTTATCATCTGATCTCATCTGATATGATGTCATCTGACCTCATCCCAACTCATCTGATCTGATCTCATCTCATCAACAACATTTATCATCTGATCATGCCTGGACACATCCTGGCATGATCAGATGATAAATGTTGTTTTTAAGCGACAGGTCTGGACACACAAAAACTCAGATTTTGCTCACACTGCTATGGGATCTTCAAGTACACATGTTGTCTCCCACGAGTGATGCAGGCATCCCTTGGGCCAATCAGTAACAAGATGCATCGTCCCTCCAAGTTTCATCCAAGTGGGACAAGTGATATAGAAGTTTTGATATAAAGTTATAAGTGATATAAAGTTTTAATTTCTTACTTTTAATTATAGCGTCAAAAGCCAATCAGGTTCATTTTTTAAATGCCAGAACAGAGCGAAAAGGCATCATCCCGCCAAGTTTCACTAAAATTGCACCAGTGGTGTCTGAGATATCACATTTGAATTTAAAATTTTGACCTTTAGTTAAAGCACCCTCATTAAGCCAATCAGTGTAATTTGTAAGGATAGCTGGATTTGAGTAACATTTTTAAAAATCGGAGCAGTGATGTCTGAAATATCACATTTCAGTTAAACATTTTGACCATAATCAGTGTCGTTTTTTAAACACGGGATCTGACTTCTATGTGCTCTTGATGCAATCCACCCACAATGTAGTACAATGTAAAGAGATGGAGAGAGAGATTTACAGTGCAGCCATAGGAAGTGCATAACAGCCATTTTCAGGTCAAGTGTACACATGTAGTGATGTGATCTCAGAAAATCTCGTCTGTAGAATCAATGTCACTCAAACATCACATTGAACGGACAAGTGTAACTGCAACGCCCCAGTTAGGCTCCGTTATGAGGTAACATTCTCTATGAAATGACCATTTCTATGACACATGGATTTTGATCAGTAATATTGAATATTTAAGAACACGGTCATAAACACACATAATATCTCAGGATGTATTATCTCGCAACACATCATAAAGCATTGTTATAACGAGGTATTATATTATATAAGGTGAAGATACAACAGCTCATATTACTACAGACGTTTTCACTTTACTTCACTGAGCATGCACGCTCCTTTCCCACAAAGCCCTGCTCCACATTCCTGCAGTGACTTACACACATTCAAACCTTGGAGCTGACCAGTACAACCAGTCCTCCACCAGAGGTGTGGCCAAGTCAACTTTTCTCGAGTCCCAAGTCTTGAGGCACATGTCTCAAGTCAAGTCTAAATGTAGAACACCAAATCAAGTCAGAACAAATCAAGAGTCCAGTATCAATTTAATATATTGAAGAAAACTAAATATCTAGGACTTTTCAACAAAATATGGTTTTAATAGGATAGAAACATGGTAAGAGCATCATGAGTTTGATTTCTATAATCAGTCTCAACTTCAATAAATTCAATCATTCCATACAAATTCAGAAAACAGAATTTAAATTCAGTCATCTGTTGGAACAAATCTCATCACTTTCAATCTAAGTCATTTACACAAACACAAGATCTCAAGTCAAGACTTTAGAAACCTTTTCGAGTCATCAAAGTACAAGTCAAAGTCGAGTCCCAAGTCACCAGAACCCAAGTCAAGTCTCAAGTATTCTCTTCATGCATCAAGTCAAGTCTCAAGCAATTCAAACTGTCACTCTAGTCCAAGTCATGTGACTTGAGTTGGTTAATTGTTGAGGGAGGGAAGAGCTTTCATTTTTCATTTCCCCCAACTAGATTTTGGTTTGGTCTATAATTATCAACAAGGTTAAATGACTATGTGAAATGACTTTGAAATTAGAGATACATAAGATATGCAGTCATATGTTTATTGGGCTTGACTAAAATATATTTCCCATATTTTGACCAGACCTTATGTACAACTGTCAAACATTGAGGCCTGAAAATGATCAATTATCCATACAGTACATTTTCAAACTGTCCACACCTGTGTAGTGAATTTCTTTCAATTTCTGGTCACAATTCAGAGAAAATTCATCTTTGAAACTCTTTTTTATGTTAACTAACATGTGGAAAACTTAAATCTAAACACATATTAATCTTTACAAAGGCAGAACCCACTTCATAGTTGCTAATGGTTAGGGGTAACTACTGGTAGGTGTAAGTAGCAGTCAGAGTGATTAAACAAGGCATCATGTTTGGAGTAGCACCAGTTTAGAGCACATGTTCTTTCCATAATGTTGTACAGTGCATGCAGTTGCCATAACAACAGTACAAAAATTAAATACACTTTGCATTTTAGAGCGATTAAAATCACACATGACTAACTCTGACCGAGGCAGAGTCACCCAGAAACACGTCTCCTTAAGCATTAACATCCTTAAGCCATTAACATCATTTACACCCACCTGAACTTACTTAAGTCATGCTCTAAAGCAGTGGTTCTCAACGTGGGGTCCGGGGACCACCAGCGGTCCTTGAGGGGGTTCCAGGGGGTCCCCAGCAAATTGATGAATTGTTAAACTTCATCATTATTTCATTTACAAGAAGTTAGAGAATTAGAGAATGTAGAAGAATGACTGTTTTGATCATAGTTCCACTGTTATCTCTCTACCTACAAAACAAATTCTAATCAAATGGGGGTCTGTGGCCTTAATGTGTACTAAATTAGGGGTCCTTGATATGAAAAAGGTTGAGAATCACTGGTCTAAAGCATGCATGACCAATGAACTTTGTCAGTTCTTTCTTATAACCCCAAATAGCACTAGTTTCTACACTGATACTGAAAAAAATAGAAATATAAATGGGCTTGGTCTTACTGCTCAGAAGGCTCCCATTCACTACAGATGAACAGAGCCTTTGGGGAAAAATCAATTAGGTCAATTCACAAAACCCTTAACTGCACAAAACCCATTTTCTGGAGACTTGCTCACTGACAGGAAAGTGATGTAATAAATCAGAATCAGAGTATTATGCATTAGTCAGAAAATGTTTTGGATTGCTGACCTGATTATAAGCTCTATCTGCATGTTTTTAGTTTAAATGCCTGACTGTGGGGGGGACGGGGTTGAGATGAACTGTCCCATAGTCCCTCCCACTGGGTCTGGCATTCAGGTACAGCTCCCTCCCTCTCTCTATAAAGCCTCTCATGTCAGCAGTGTAAACTTCAGGACTCAACTCATGGTAAACTCTTTACAGCCTTGGAAAAGCACCTAACTCTCCTAACAGGCGCAGAACACGCTTGGATGCGCACCATAAATTCTCTATATCACGTTGCAAGATAGTGCCTAAGGTAAGCCACCTTTTCCATGAAGATTGAAGCATTTTTGTAAGAGTCGATGGAAAAAATGTCCAGATATTAGTAAAGAATGTAAATTGATATGAAATTTGGGGCGAGGGTTGGAAGAATTGGGGGTTGAGTAAAGAATAAAATTTGTTGTAAAGCATTTTTTTTTTTTTTTAAATGTAGGGTTGGATTGTTATGTTGCTGCTTTAGTTGTTTTTATGTTGAGGGGGAGCATACTCATGCACTGATCTTAAAATCAATCTTAAAATCAATCCTGCCTTACATTAATATTAATTTAAATTGACTATATTGACCCAAGTGACTGTTGTTTTCTTTTGACACCTTGTTGTGCTGCTAAACCGGCTGTCAGTTTGTTCAGAATAAACAACAAGAGCCTTCTCAAACTAATGAATCCCCAGTCTTGGCAGCCAGTCTCTCACCTCCTCTAACTTTGCCTCATGGTTGTACAACTTCTGTTTCTTTACCATTGGCAGCTCCCAGCCAAAATGAGATTAGCCCTGCAGACCGTCATCTGCTGCTGTGTTTTCACCACGGTGCTGCCGATGGTGAAAGGTGCAACAGGGGACTTCAACTCCAGCCTGAAAAAGAGGTGAGCTGGCTGGTAAAAGAGCAAGAATCTCCATCTCATCAAGTCAATTTAATCCCGGATCCATCCTTAATGCAAGTCTTATTCTCTTCTTTAACATTCAAGCCAGGATCCTACATAGGAGCTTGATCACCCTAAATAAGACAAGGGGTAGTTACATCAGGTCACAAATTGATGAATAAAAACAAGTGAAGGGAATCTGCCAGTGAAGTGACGACAATTTCACTTGTTTCAAAGGCAGCTTAATTTATTTCAAGTGACATTTTCTGGAAACAAGTGGAGAGATCTGCCTTATTTCAAGATAATGCCACTTGATTGAGATTCTTGAAACAAGTTAAGCTCTACTGGCAGCAAGTGAAATGATCTCATGTCTTGGATGACATTCTTCTCCGACTCTCTCTGACTTTATCACATTAAGTCTGTGCTGTTTGTTTCTGTGAAATTAGTCTTGTCAGTTTCTGTCGTCACCAGCTCTGCTGTGTGTGGCAGGTTTCGAGTTTGGCTGCAGAGCCGCATGAAGAGAGACCTGCGCAGCGGCTTAGCGACGGCCACTGAACAGGACCCCGAGACCCATGTTGGACCACAGCAGAAAGGCGGTGCAGAAACTCTGGCACCTCCATCAAAGTAAGAAGAAAGGCTGTTTTTATGACATGTTACGAAAGTGCCACAGATGATGCAATTGAGTTTCATATTAAGTGTGAGTGTTTCAAGATCCAAAATCCCAAATTAGATGTCCAAGTTTTGAGAAAAGTGACACCTACTCTTATAAAATGATTAATAGCACAAATTTTGGTAGTATCATTTAATGACAAAATGTTAACACTTTTACAGATTAGATCCTCAATCCATATTTTACTGATAAATCTTGATGATATTTTGGAGATGAACTTGTCTTTTACACCCTGTCAGTGTATTCATTATGTGTTCTCAGATCAGATTTCCCAAACCCTAAATGCGTCCAGGGGCAGACTTACTGATTTTGGTGGCCCTAGGCAAAAAGAAAGCATGGGGCCCCCTGAATCCCAACCCTTTCCCTTTTGAATCCATCCTTTTTTTTATTCATTACCTTCAAGTTGGGGCATTTTTCTGACCCAATTGTATAACTTCTCTCTCAGCTACTGATGCAGTGGCAGGGAAATTAAGTGAAATGAAGTTAAAGACAAGTGGCAAAATTGCACTAGAAGTGGAATAGCCGACTGAACAGTGGGGGGCGACCATGACTTAAGATTGAAATAATTTATTGTAACAAAAAGAGGGGTGTTTTTCAATAAGTACATTTCTTTTATATTGATTAAAAATAAGTTTACATGATCTATTCTTGTCTTTTTTGGGGCCCTCTGGTTGCCCGGGGCCCCCGAGGCAGTCACCTACCTTTGCCTAATGGTAAGACCGCTCCTGAATCCGTCCCTCTAAATCCCCCTCTTTCTTCTCTTTCTTTTCCAGCTTTGGGTTAAACATCAGATCCAAGAGGTGGACTGTGACTTCGGCCAAAAAGCCCGGCTGCGTCCTGGTCACCTGTACGGTCCACGAACTGATCTATCGACTGCACCTGTACAACGAAAGCGGCAAAGAGGCCAGCGCCCCCGAGGACAAGATGCGCTCCACCGGCTACGGACGCCGCCGCCGCCGCCGCTCTCTCCCGGACGCCGCCCGGCTCGCCCTCCGGACAGGGAAACGTCAGCGGAGCGTCGGAGCTGCTCAGGGAGGCCAGGGACTCAAAACCCCAACCGCAGTGGCCTAAGACGGGCGGGGTGGAGAGGCAGTGGAGAATAGGTTTTTTTTTTTTGCTCGCATCGGACGGAGATAAGTCCCTTCAGAGGTTCTCTTCCACAGCATTACTTTAAGGCATGCAGTGAGAATGGCTGCTGCATCAGAGGAAACTTTGGATGAAGGCGAGATCCCAATAATACGTACTGGGAAGTGTGTGTGTGTGTGTGTGCATCTGTGTGTGCTTAGGTGTGCAGGTTTCAGTCTCAACAAGTGTGTGATTTTATGGATGAATTCGCTTCAGAGCTGCGGGACTTGACAAGAATCTTTGTCTCTTCTTCAGCTTCTTCTTGAGCTCCGTCCGCCTGGCAGCGCTGGAAGCAGGCGAACCCCGAAGAACTTCTCCCAAACGCCCACGAACTACGGAGGAGTGGAGGCCGAGCTGCAGGAGTTTCCATTTCACTGACTGATTTTTGAATATTTGAAGTTACTGGACCCCAGACTGTCGTATACAGGATCCTCTCACACATGAACTGAATGGTGTGAATCGCTTGTGAAGTGCAATTTATACAATTTGTATTACATATACTTAAAAAAAAAAATTTAATTATCAGTTTGTATATAAGGAAATGTATGAAGTTGCCGTATATTTAAGCATATAATACATGCAACTATATTTTTTATACAGCCAAAATACAGATTAAACACAATATGTCTTGTTTTGATTTTAAACTTCAATGAAGTAGTTAATAATACATTTTAATTGTGAGTTACTTTGTCCTGTATTCTTTATGTAAATTAAGCATCAAGATAAGATATGAAAATACTAACTGAAGCTATTATCAAAACTAAACCTTATTACTGAGTTATGTGTCATATGAAAGATTATTTTGATGATTATATCTATTGGAAATGAATAGTGTTGGAGATGGAACAGATTCCTCTCCTGACACTGTGCAGGTAACTCCTCAGAGTTTTTATTTTTTATTATTTTTCAAAGGACATTTGTTTGGCTGATGAACGTCATCGACGGTCAGTTATTTTTTGGCAGTTGGTGCGGGAGTTTTGTTCGGATGCCATGGAAGTGACGGACTGCCTCGTCCCGCTGTGAAGTGCAAAGGACTGAAGGGCGAATAAGAGTGTTGTGCTGCCATCTAGCTCCTCAGCAGCCGACATTACATGGAACAGGTCGAGCAGCTTCAGAATGAATGCAGTGATATTGTACAGTTAAGAAGTTCAACAAAGCACTTATCTTATTGTAGTAAAGCCAATTCGTTGTGTGATCATTTGACATTTATCTGCTTCTTTATTTGAATGTAATAAATCACAATTAAGTCATAAGTCACAGAAATAACTTGAAATGGTATTAAGTGAATTATAATATCTGTTTGTGGTGAATAAGACAGTAACTTTTCATATAGTCTTCAGCAGCTTGTAATGTACTTGTTTGGGAAAATGATTGTTGCAACAATGAAAATAACTTGAAGCAACTTTGATGCTATTTGGTGACATAATTTTCTAAATAATGATTGTGCATGTGTGTGTGTGTGTGTGTGTCTGTCTGTGTGTGTGTGTGTGTGTGTAGGAAGGATCATAAAAGTGACACAGAACTCAAATATTTGTTGTGTATGGTAGAACAAGGCAAATGCCATTAAATCCTGATTACAACAGTTTTGGCTGGCCTAAAATCAGCAAGGGGACGAGAGCTGTAATTATTTAATCAGTGATGAGTAATGCAAAAACAATACTAACCATTCTTTACATTCCGTTCTAATAATAATGAATGGTTGAAATTAAATTTGACTTGGGTCAACATTGTGTAATCGCAGCATTTCAACAAAATAAATTATCCCTTGGCAAAGAAAAATCCCAGTTTTGACGAATGGAATGAGAAGGAGCAGCGTGCGCCTCTTCAACTCAGGAACACTCTGATAGACGGAGATATTATTATCTCTGGAATTTCACCTCCACTGACACACTGCAGAGCGGCCATGATGATGATCCTGAAACTTTGGCCGTATAGCTCTGGTTGTTTTCATCCATTGGTCCAAACCTAGCCTTGCAGAAGAAGTACATATGTGCCAAATTAACTTAAAATAAAACTCTCCCTCACTCCTCAAATCAATACATATTTCTGTAAGTGGGAATCAAGAATAACAATGTTGGATGTGTTTTTTTTACTTCCTGTGTGTTGTGCAGCAGTAACCGCGGTGACACAGTGTAATAAAATGTAGTTCTGTCTCTTTGTACGGGAGATAACGTCAAGCCAAACTTCATGCCAAAATATGGAAGTTTTATATTACCTTTCTTATCAGCAAACATTCATAACTCTCACAGCATGACTTAAGTTCTTTTCAGAGCCATTTGGGTCCACTGGGAAATTCGCCATGCACATATAATCCACGAAGCACCATTTAAGCCAATCAAATTTACACTTTTTTTTAACGTGTTTGCTTGTAATTCCTTTATCGACCTCCACCAAAATACACACAAGTGCTGCTTGGTGGTGCTATTACGAATACTCGTAGATTTTATGAGCCATGTAGCGTCAAGAACCATTTAAAACTAGTTATTTATGAAATCTTACAGCTAAAAACTGAACAATAGCATTTTTTGAATCCCTCATTGCAAGCTTGAGCTCCGGGCTCTATAAGTATGCATGGAAAGCTACTCAAGGCGATAAAATATAAGCTTGTATACACACTTTTTTTTTTTTTTCAGCATAGCTTTTGTGTTTTGTTGGCCTGTCAGTCACAAGCATACATGTACAAAGAATAAGTAATTTAGCATTGAGGTTGGTTAAAGCCGCACTGGGAAATACACGCTAATAGCTCAAATGGCAGTGGGAGGTAATTGTTGAAAAATATAAGGACTTCAATACCCAGAAATCCTGTATGGTGACGTCAGTAAACTGCACAGCCCGCTCATGTTGACCAACCCAGCTGGTCTGTGATGCTTTCTACCAAACAATACCAACGGGAGGAGAGAGGCAGAGACAGTTTGCATTTCACTCAATTAAGTTTTGATTTGTAACTTCCTGTGTGCAGAGAAGATTTCCCAGCAGAGTTTCCAGACCCGACATCAGAGTTTCATTTGAGCAAACGGGGCGAATCTACAGCGTCTCAATTAGTGGTGATGCTCTTCTCTGCTGCAGCCTCACATGAGAGTGACGGGTGCATTTTTACATAAACTCTTGCCTAGTGCAGCTTTAAGGACATAATCAAACAGTAATTCTCAGTTTATGAGTTAAGTTCCTCTGTTGATTATGAAATATGAGTGGAACTATAATTCTTTACTGATCAAGGCCCTGCTTTGAATGCTAGACAAATGCTTACGGGCAGCAATTGATTACACAGTATTTGAGGTGTCAATTCAGCAAATTAACAAATTCGGGATCCCTGTTTTTTTTTTTAATTGCTAGCATGCTAAAGATGAACTAACATAAGTTTTGCTGCCTTCAAGTGCTCTTTGTAAGCTCCGACTTCTGAAGTCTGAAGTCCTAATTATGACTTGTCACGTATTCAAGTGCTTTATGAAAACAAAATGGAAGGTGTTTATTTTAAACATCAAACAACACAGAGACACTTTGTGCTGCAGTGGCAGAAGAAGAGGAGAAAATAACTCAGGTATCATCGAAAAACTCCAGCTCTCCCATTCGTATTTACCACTCCGGTAAATACTCTTGGGTCTTAGTGTGCACTCAAGTCATAATTATTACATTTCCGACAGTACACCAAGGGAACATTTGTAGTCATGTTACCTTGGAAACGAGCCCCCAGCACAACACCTCAAGCAAGAGATCAATCAAAATGTTCTGTGTTAACTTCTCGTTACTGGAATTTACAGGAGGAATGGAGAAAAAGGATTTTGTGGTCTAATTTTTACGATGTTTTTCAAAAAACTTATGGTTACAAATTCAAAGTCATTTATCATTTTAGTGGGCCATTTTATAGGAATCCCCAACCAAAAAAAGTTTATATGAAGACACTCAAAATTGTGATTAGGTTTTAGTCGTTAAGTTCAAAGCTATTCAAGTTTTGAAAAATTAAGCCATTCTGTCAGATCAGCACCGGTGAACACAACTTGACCCATCAACAGACAGGTGGGGATATGGAGCACCAATCAGAATATCCTTATAACAAGAAAGCCATAGACAAACTAGGTTCCACTTCAGAAACAAGACAGCTTTCTCTCATAAACGCTCTGTATAGTTGCTCTGACAACTTAAAAGCAACACACATTTGTTTCTCATTCTCAACAAATTTATTCATTTTCACAACGAACGTAACTGCTTCAGACCACAAACACGCAAAGATGCCACAGCTGCTGCCGTCAGTCTGTTTGAGGAAATTTGGACAGCGGTGATAACATCGATATTTGAGTATAACATCAACAATGAACACATGAAATGCCAGATACTACACTGTGTCTTTGTGTTGAGAGAAGAACCTCTTTCAACTTCTTTTGATACTGCTGAAGTGAATCCATCATTTCAACCTCAAGTGACATCAGATGAACTGGTATTATCACTTCCTCGAATCTCTACCAAGTTTTATGCTTTCCAGAGAGGCAAACATCTCCATGTGCTGATGTTGCTAAGCGACTGTAGTGTTTTGTTGGTAGTTGCCTTCATAAGCCAGCTGATAGCCCGTAATTAAGTTACAAATCCTGCTGCAGCCATTTTTCAGAGCATTTACATTAAGGAAGATTGCTTTTTCCATGTCACATTATGAAATTGCATGTGGAAGTGTTTTGCTAGCTAGCAGAGGATTCATTTCAAGTTCCCTGTTGTTTACATGTTGTATGTTGGACGTTTTCTTTGAAATTGGGCTTAATCCTTCATGCTAAGTGTTTAGCATTGACGTCAAATGTTAAGTTGCGGTAGTGAGCTATTATTGGTGACTTAATTACATTATTTGCTAAGACGCTCACAGCTACAAGAATGTAACAAGTGCTAACCTAGTTTCAACTTACTTGGGAACACTTGACAGTGAACACCGTGGGTCATTACACGAAAACGCGCCATTTTGTGTCCCTCGAACAAAACTGCTCTGTAAATCAGAATAAACAATAAAACATTTTATAATTTAGTTTCCATGATATGTCTCGTAACATAAAAACAAATGAATAGTTTTTTTCTTTTGTTTGTAAACACTTTTTTGTGTGAAGCATCTTGCAAAAAATGTAAAAATGGCCTGTCCCTCAGTATGATTTTTCTACTTTTACTAGCTATTGAGGCCAAAAAAGTCTAACTATCATATAAAAACTAGAACTGGGTTTTATTCTTAATAT
Source organism: Centroberyx affinis (assembly GCF_046629955.1). Classification (NCBI taxonomy): domain Eukaryota; kingdom Metazoa; phylum Chordata; class Actinopteri; order Beryciformes; family Berycidae; genus Centroberyx; species Centroberyx affinis. The sequence continues at coordinate 155,669 of NW_027279860.1, read as the reverse complement.
CTGTAAAATGTTGAAAAAAACAATTTAGTCGGGTCCCCAGGTTGTCGTCAACCCTGTTACTTTTAATGAAAACACCCCTTCGGAGATAATGGACTGTTCCGAAAGTTGCATAATTTCCAGGAGGTGAAATCATCTGCCTTTTATGAAGTTGATGGTGAAAAGACAAGTAAGTGTCCTCTTCTCATCACACCAAAGACTCACCCGTTGACTGAGGAGGCACACATCTGTTTTAACTGTCATCTTCCATGGTAGTGGCAGTCACTTTCCCCTGAACTTCCCCTGCCAACCACACACCCATCAGAAACACCACCGCTTCAACACAGACAGGACACAGACAAGGAGTATATAAGAGTTGGGACGTAAAAATGCATAAATGCGTGCCAGTTTAGCTAGGCTTGCAAATAACTAGCTAGACTAGAGTAGCAATTAATGTCATTAAAGTAATTAAATATCTTTGATCATATATGTAAGTATAGGATTTTTTAAATTCCTATCATGGAGCCTTGAGGGGCCCTCTTTTTTTTTTTTTGGTGAAATTTCCCTTTAGTGCCCAGATGGTGGTGTAGTGAGTCTAATTCATGGACCACAGGTGAAGGATAGTCTCTCCAGGATCTCTCCTATATCTGCCATTCTATCCCTTTCATTCTATCATTCTATCTACTTTATTAGCAAAAGGAAAAAGTACTCTGAAGATACCTTTGTAACTCTGAGGTTCATTAGCATTCAGTTCAGTATCATTATATTTATATTGAAAATAACATTCCTAAATGTTCTCTTTCTCATACAACATACAATTTAATATCAGTGTGTGTCAATATTATCAAAAAGTTTGCGCTCTAGACTCAAGGCTTACTAAGGAGTGGGCCAGGTGCAAGAGGCCAGCATAACAGTCCAATATGATCAGAAAAAGCCTGCACACTGACAAAAACTATTGAGGCTCATTGGATGCAAAAATAGATGATTTATTTACATAGTAAAAAAAAAGTGACTAAGTGAGAAAAAACATACATAAAATATTTAGAGCCAACATGAAAAACATGGAAGTAGTGCTGATGATGGTCGTTCACCTTTTTTTGGGGGATTTTTGCATCCAATGAGCCTCAATAGTTTTTGTCAGTGCGCTGGCTTTTTCTGATTACATTGGAATATCAGTGTGTGTGCAATAAAGCAATGCAAGGTCATGACTGAGAGAGATTACATTTTAATATAAGAGAAATATTTACATAAAATGCATTAGGTTTGTTTCACTCAGATTTGTCTTCAACTTAACTTCGGACACCAAATATACCTGAATCAAATAATCAAGGTAAAGATGCCAGATGGGTGGGATTTACCTCATCAGGACAAACTATGTTAATCATACTTTCCTGTTATTGTCAAAGCTTTCTGCCCTTCTGTCCCATGGCAAACCCCACCCACCTCACAGTACACATTATTCCTGTGCAGTCACATTCCCCTATGAACATTCAACCCTGGATCTCTCTCTCTCTCCGTTTGCATATATGTATGTGGGCTATGACTAAACAAGGAAGTGTGTGGTTTATTAATAGCTCCCCTTCTCTTGAATGCAAGTTTCCTCCCGCGCTTCCTCTAAAACACTTGCGCAAAGCTGCAGCAGAGCCACTCGTGATGCCAACCTAAAGCACTTGGGTCCTACATTTACTCTGTGTGACCTTTACACTTTTTTCCCCCCCCAAGCTGGCAGTGAAAGTGTTAACCAGCTGTGAGCCTGAGCACTAGCAAGAAGCTGCTCCACTGAGGCTTATCTCCTGTCCGGTGACGTCTAACAAGGGTCCGCTCAGTACAAAGAGGTGTTTCCACTGTGCGAGGCCACACAGACGGTAAGTGATGCTTCAAGCCTGACTTCCTAACCTCCTTTCTCCTCTGTTGGCAGTGAATTTAATAACTCTTTTAATCACTCTTGTACTGACATATTCCTTGCATCTCTCTCTCTCTGGCACTTACACTCCCTTGCATGTTGGAACCTGTTGATAGAAATACCTTAGCTGCATCATGCAACGACTTTACCTCTGACATTATTAATGGGTTTATTATTTTATAGGGAAGATATATACACATCGCTGTCTTCCTTGTACTGTTTATACGAATAATTGCTGCAAAGTAATTCATGCACTCACACACAAATGGTAGCTGTTATTCAGTGCTGTGCTGTTTGTGCTTGCCAGAAGGGCGCAAAGCTGTTGGGAGACTGTAGTATTTTTACGACTCCTTGTTGATCTGCCCATGTCTGACCTGCAGCTGACATCACAGTCTGATCCCAACTAAAAAGTTGGGGTACCAGCACCATACTCAGGGCCGACTGTAAAAAAAAAAAACACATGATGTGCAAAAAACATGCGGTGCAATAGGTTCTGACAATAAGAAAGGGGACAAACGCATTTCATTTGATTCATTTGATTCAATTATCTTAAAAAAATCACAGCAAGTAGGTCTTGGGTTGGATTCCCGGCCCTTCCTGCGTGGAGTTTGCATGATCTCTCCGTGTTCGTTTGCGTGGGTTTGCTCTCGTCAGTCTCACATTCCAAAGAAATGCAGGTCAGGTTGACTGGAGACTCTGTTGCTCATAGGTAAATAATGTGAGTCTTTATCCCTCTGGCAAGGGTGTTTCCCTGCCTTCTACACAATGCATGCTGGGCTGGGCTCCAGTCATACATGACCCAGAATACAGGTAAAGAGAATGAATGAATGAATGAAGACAGATGGAGACAGTCTTTGCGGTGACCATTTTGTGCCAGGTGAGTCCTTTGTCGTAGATGGTTTACTATTGACCTGGCTAGCTAACATGTTTCTGTTGTTGTGTAACAATGTGCAAAACATACCAAAACTTCAAATAGCCAGGCTGGTTGAAGTTCTGTATATGAGTTAGCTGGATGCCTGTTATTCCCTATGTGGGCTAATCTGACAGGGATGCTATGTTAGTAGTAGATAGATTATCTAGTATTAGCGTACTGTATAAACATATTATAATGTAGTCACACACACATTAGTAATGAGCCTGAATGGTTTGTTCAGTCTGAAACAATATCCGAGACAGCAGCTGAGATACTAACCTAGACACTAGTGACTGAACTGCTGAAGGAACTGAATGAACCAATCGCCCATTTGTACTGGGGCAGCACGATGGCTCAGTGGTTAGTACTGTTGCCTCACAGCAAGAAGGTCATGTGGAGTTTGCATGTTCTCCCCCGTGCTTGCGTCAGTTTCCTCCCACAGTCCAAAGACATGCTGTGTTTGTGTACTATCGTATATAATGTGTATAATCTAGTAAAATAATGTGTAGTATGTATATGAAGTATGTAACCTATGATGATGTTTGTAGATATATATATGATGTAGTATGTACAGTACTGTGCAAAAGTCTTAGGCACCCTAGATTTTTTATGTAATTTTCTTAGAAGTCTTAGATGTTTATTTGTTTTCTGCATTAGTGTGTCAGTAGACTGCTGTTTATTGTAAATTTTTGATATTCAGAAACTTTTCATTTCATTAGTTTTGAAAGCATCTTCGCTTTATGGATATCTTTGACATATGCCTAAGACTTTTGCACAGTACTGTATATGACTGTATATACTGTATATCCATAGCCAGTCAGACACTGACTATCAAGACTGATTAGAAATTTCAGTTCAGTTCTGTTGGCGAACTGATTCGACTTGTTCAGAGCATGGTTCAAATGAACGATTGATTTGTGAATCGACCCATCACTAATTTCTTGATGCAGATTTCTCAGCCAGATATTTCTTAAATGGTATTCAAGTGTTTGTTATGGCCATGGGACATGCATGAGAATGTATAGCGTGCCAAATTATTCAAATTACAAACAGTTCTTTATCACAGTTATTTAGCTGAGTAATCCTGCTTCAAGAATTACCCCAGTTGTCACATTAATCTTTTACAGTTACACTTGCTTAGCTGCCATGGGGAAAACTACTTGCTACTTTTATTCTCCCTGACATCAACATGGCCTTTTTTATCCTAATATTCAGTCCCTGTGTCACCAAGTGCCTCAGAGCTCACTGGACCCTGACTCTGTGCCCACAAGACTCTCTTCTCCTTAACCAGTTTTCCAAATTTGAGAAGACCCAGGTACTGAAAAGAAAAAGGGCATTTTTGTCATGCATATTAATTCAAAATATTAGGTCATGCATAGTGGAAATAAGAAAATGCAATAAGTTGTGGTCTGAATGGCTCAAAATCACACCTGTTGTATTTATACCAGCAAGGTACAATAAATTTCACACTGCTATTTATATGATGATGTCACACACACACACACACACACACACACACACACACACACACACACACACACACACCTTTATCATTAAAGCACCAAAGATTTATAAAAATAAACCCTAAAAAACAATATGGTAACACTTTATTTGTATAGTCCTATGTTGGTCCAAGTGTCACTTGTCTATTTGGTGAATCTCTACAGATGATGTAACCCTGACCTAACCCTAACCTGACCCTACTTCTAACCCTAACCCTAAGATTAGTCCTAGCCCAGACACTGAATATCTATAGACTACTTTTCACATGAGTATCAATAGAATCTCAGTAGACTTAGTGACACATTATAGTCACTTGATAAGAAGTTGAGTATCTACATTGTACTATCCAAATTGTGTGGCCAAAATACAAACTCTGAGTAAAACATGAAGAAAATAGCACAGAATTCAAAATAAAATAGCTTGCGTAACACTAAGCAATTCAAAACAATCTCAAATTATTCAAACTCGATACAACTCGTCATCAAAATATTTTATTATTGGACATGGACCCACTTAAGCACACTATATTGCCAAATATCAAACCTATTTACATAAGTCATTACATTTCAATTGCATTATCTTAGATTACATTAACATTATGTGCTGTTGTTCTCTCTGACTTGCAACATCTTTCCACTCCAAACCCTTTGTTGTGTCAATAGGTGGTGTTGCTAAAACATTCGAGTGTTGTTTGTATCCATGACTGTTATACAGAAAAACTTGCAACATATTATTTGCCAAGATGCTCAGAATTGACAAGCATGCAACTACCGCTAACTTAGTTTTCACAGTGCATTCCATTATCAGGCCAGGGCTTGCTGTCCAGGCATTTCCTCACAAAAAATGGAACAGGATCTGTCCTGCCTTTTAAAGACAAGGCCAGTTGTAAACACAAAAGACTGGCTGGCTAGAAGGAGACAGATGACTAGGGAACAGCAAAGCAGCCAGACTCGAAAGACTAAAAATGTGTTTGCTCCCTGTTAATGTCTTATTTATGTATGAAGGATCCAACTTAACCACTGCATATAGAGTTCAAGTTGTTGATGACTGTAATACAGGAAGACAAAAGAAAAAAAACACAGGCTCAGTGTGAGAAAGACTCAGGTTCTCTGGGTATGGAGGCAATTCTGGTTCAAAATTCAGAAAAAATATTTATGTATGTAGTGGAAATTATACCATTATATACCATTCTATTCATTATGTATTAAGCACAATCTCATTCCAGTTGAATGCTGTCTCTGCCTTCAGGAATTTTCCATTCTCCACCAGTTTGAGATAAACAAGGTTCTGCCCAGAGACGGCCTTGAGTGTCCAGTGGGAACTGGATTTTGTTATGCACCAAAACTTCTTATCAGAAGAAACTTCCACCACAATGCATATGTATATGTACAGTATGCAGTTACTACATTGTCACATGCATGTGCAAGTTTTCTCTTCTCATTAAGTTACTCACATTTTAGCATAAGACAGATGTAGCGCGCTCTCCAGCCACTGAGTTCTATGGAGACAAATTTCCACGGGCCAGAGTTATATAGTCGCAAGCGGGGAACTTTGAGGATCTTGAGTAGCTCTGCAACAACCTTTTTGACCCTTTCGGTGTGCTGTCATTTGCAAACAATGACGTAAATGGACTACTCACCCTCCTGTCAGTCGAAACACCGGTGAAGTTTGTATATCTGTAACATACGGCGAGTTTTCTAGCATCACTTCATGACAGGCTTCTTCAAAACAACAGAAGCTGCTGGAGACCGTTTCTTTACAGTTCCAAAAATGGCAAAAAAATTACCATAAAATTACTCCACTGTTCTGAAGCCAAACAATTGCACTGTGGGTCCAAACGTCCACAATTTTCCTCATTATCTCCTAGATTTTCACACTTGTTCTGCACTGTGGCAACTGCTGCTACAGTAGCAAGCAGATGCTGCCTTTAAATGCTGTCAGAAATACGGGTAGAGCGCACTTGAACAACCCAACAAAGTGGTAAATACAGTGGTAAATATTTTGGATTTCTTTCACTTGTTCTTGCATTGTGTTCTCTCACAAATGTGCATGAAAAGTAATTCTGAGACAAAAGTAACTCACTACACAGCAATCTTCCTTGAGTCAAGTTAACTCCACTAAAGCTGTATGTAGTCTTTTACCCCTGATGATTGATACAGTAGGAATCAATAAGGGAATTGATAAAGAATCAGATAGATAAGAATTGAATCAAAATGGCACCGCCCTACTTTTCAACATGCCGAGTGCCACACAAGAGCCTTGCGCTTCATACTGTGCTGTACCTCCAGCACTGCTGCAAAATCTGGCTGTGTGAGCATTAGCCGTGAAAGGAAATACCAAACCAGCCAAACCACACTTTCCCAACCAACCACTGCAACTTGTATTTCTACTTCCCATTTCTTATTATGTCAAAAGTGTCACCTCAATGCTGTGCACTGCATCAGGCACTGTCTGGTTACAACTGTGTAAACTGCAGTTTGACTAACACAAACCCCATTCTGATTGAAATCCTTAGCTGATGACTACAGCTAAGTTCATTACTTACTGTAAAAGTATTTAGATAGTAGATACTATATAGATTCTGCCAATATTAACTCAAGTTTTGTGTTTCTCCTAGGTCAGTAAACATCAATATGAAGAGAAGAGACACTCCCCTCTTTAAGCAGCAGTCAACCCCTTGCCTTGGGAACGGTGAGTTAGTATGAACATACAGTAGTACACACACACACACACACACACACAAAATAAAGCATCGTACAAAAATAATACCACCAGTGTCCAGCAGCAATGATGACAATGGCCTCGCTTAAGGAAACACGTGCACAACTAACTTCACCTCACACTTCCACTCATAAAAGATCTATTTTAAGCCACAGCTGACCTGGCATCTGTTGACACCTTGGGTAAATCAAAGTGATGCACACATCAAACCTCTGTCACTGGTGCTGGACAAGGATTAAACTGCAAAACTCAAAGTAGCTCCGCACAGCTTTATTGTTCCACCTGTTGTTTATAGTAACAAATATTGAACCGGACCTACTTTGAGTTGTATCTGTTGACATGTCGCTATAAAGTGCTTCACTGGTCATGTGCAGATGTCACTGAAATGGAAACGGAAAAAAATGACATAGCCTACTGTACTGTACTGGCATACAGCAGAATAATAATGTGTGCTACATGTACTTTTCTTTATCTTAAATCAAAGTCCAGTTTATATAGTCATACATCCTGATTAGTGACACACAAAAGAAAAGTTAATGTAAAATATGAAAGAAATATGTAAATAAAAATAAATGAAACTAATATGTATGATGTATTCAATATATAACAAATTAGAAAATATGAATATGAAAAAATATGTAGATTAACAGCATAAATGGAAAAGATAGATCCCGTCCCTCCACTCCTCCTATCAAATAAAACTGCCTTTCTCTCCCTAACTGATCTCCCATTGGTTTACACTTTTGAATGATCTTTCCCCGCGTTATGTCCCGCCCCAACATCCTGTTTCAACAGGAAATACATCACATTAAGGAAGCAAGACGCTCTCAAAATGCTGTTTCATTGTGACTTGAAGTATCTGTCCGCCTTGTTTGCATTCTGTTGAGAAATTGGCTGCATTCATAGCTTGACACTCCCGTTGGTCTTGCCACATTCAAGACCAAACTGTACCAATGATGAATTCGAATAGCTCTCAGGATACTCTCTTGACACTTTTTTGGCCAAAGAAGTAAGCTCAGCAGAGTACTGGAACATTTGTAACTGCAGCCAATGGTGTAAAGCCAACCGGCTGAACTTCCTCGCGAGCTCACCGCCAAGCCACAACAGTGAAAATAACTCTCCCTCAGTCAACAACTGCACACAGCCGTTTTATTTACATGATATCGTGTAACGTGTAACTGGTAATAATTTATTGACGCTTCCTCGTCATCTCCTCATCATATCTTAATCGTTGGTAGATCTTTGTACCAGTGCTCTTATGTTGCATACATCTGTACACGTAAGGCTGTATCTGCCATACTCTCCCTTTCAGCAACCAAATCACTCCTAAAAGGTTTTTTTTTAACTGGTAAGCTTCATGAGGGATTGTTTATATGTGAGAAATAATGGATTATACCTGCAAATCCATGCCGAGCCAAGCCTGAAATAGAGCTACTTCAGCTACCTCTATCCAGTCATTGGCCTTTTAAACCTCAGTGAATGGGTAAAATGATACTCAACTTTGACATCAGGGGAAAATAAAAGCCGGGCTTTAAGATTGTCTGGAGAGCCATGGTACTTCATTCCCTCTTATTGCCCCATCTCAGAGACAGAGAGTCGCCCACATGCTAGGAGCCATTTGTGACATACCAGCTTGGATTAGCAGGCCCTGTTGCCATGACGCTCTCAACACCCTAAAATAGAGGGGTAGAGGGACACTCAAGACAGCAACAACCAGCAGCTGCATCATACATACAGGCACAGGACCAAATAAACAGCAGAGCAAAGCCTGACAGAGGCAGTTGGAGTGAAACACCAGAGGAGAGAGACATCGCAGATGCAAAGAAACAGCAGATAGACTTGAGAACAGCCTTGACAGTGTCAAGAGGTGCCAGCGACACTTCAAGTGCTCGCTGAGACTCTACATCGAGTGGCAGACATTAACAAGATAATAGTGGAGCCACAGCAAAGAGTTAGGGAGTCTGAAAGAGAGACAGAGGCAGACGCAAAAGTCTGCACAAGAAAGCTGAAAGACTCAAGAGGCAGAGACAGACATGGCCCAAATCGCTGCAGAAGGTAAGAGACAGATAGAGCTACTTGTAGTACACAGCTGTGTAGAGACAATGGGGTGTTGTATAATGACAATTTTGAATAATTGTAAGGGTCAGTGAATGCCTATGGCCTGAGGCACTAAAGCAGTCAGATGTGATGGACAGTCCACTTCCTGAGTCCAAAAAAAGACTGAAATAAAGCAGATTATGGGCAAGAGCCAAAACTGAAATAGAGGGGTTATTTCTACAGATACTACTAACAGTGAGATGTGGTGAGTTGTCATTTTGGTGACCTTTTGTGGAGTTACTTTAATCTTCCCATGCAAGCACAAGTCGAGTTGATCCATACAAATCAGAATAATAAGTCAAATTTTATTGCACAGGTTAAAAAAAAACCCCTCCTAATATACACCGACTGTCTAGTGTAGGTCAAGTTTCCATAGACGGGATGTAGGTCGATGGTCTCGTCTGTGAGACTGCTCAGCTGTTCCAGTAGGGACAGTGTACACGTGCTGGGAAGGCTCGTCGGGAATGCAGGCTTCCTAAATGTGCTTGGCTGAAAACTGTCCCAGCGCGGGGGCAAATGTTCACGGTGTCATCTGTGAAGCCGCCCGGATTGTTCAAAGTTCTCAGATGGATAGAGTTGCATGTCAACATTTGGTGGGAGGGGGAGGCAACAGCACAGCAGTTTGCCATTTGATACAATGGTGCTAAATGTACCGGTCCTGTACTTGTTGATTCACATAACTACACAATGATTAAATTGGAAACTGGCCAAGTGACCCACAGCGGCTGGAGCACTAATATTATTAGCAACAGTGATGACAAGGTGATCAAAATAACCAAACAGCTCCAGTACTGATGGGATGTTGGATAGCAACAGAAGTTGTCACACCTAAAGGCTTAAGCCAGGCAGGTAAATATAGTCTTGAAGCTGTCAAAATAACTCCGGTGTCCTTCATCAGGACTGATCAAAACATGACTCCACAGAATGTGGGACACATTCTGTGGATTATCACACAACCTGATGAAAACATTAATCCACAGAATGTGTCCTGAAAATAGGACCATAGTCAATGCCATGGGTATGGACCAGAATCGGGTCATTTTGAATAAACATAACATTTTTCCCACCGAATGGTCTTGGGAACCCAAGTAACTGGTATGCAGACAACGATGGCTATAACAGCAAAGGGTCAGAATTTCCCTTCCCATTTACAGTAAAAATACAGGAATTGCTTTCTAGAATCAGTTTCTCGAATCAGTAAAAAAAGGAACTGAGTTTCTGAGAGGAACCACTCTGTTTGATTTAATAGATTACCATGCTGCAATGCAGCCACAATAAAGAAGAAAACTCAGTGGAATAAATTCTTTATAACTGCATCAACTGTCAACCAATCTTCTAAAAACGATGCTGCCTATCAGGCTGTGAGCCAACAGATTAAACTGGGTCACTGGCTGAATGAGCTCTGCGTTGACCAAACCCTTCTTTCCACCCAGTGTAGAGTATTTACATGAAAATAAAGAGCTGCAACAACAAGTGTCACATGAACATTATGAGACTTCAGAAACCAGGTTTACTTCACTTAACATTCATCCCATTATTTTTTATGTAAAAAGGAAAGGGTGTTAATTTAACTCAACATTGTGATGAACAAATAGGCAAACGATATGGAGTGAGGAAGTGAGCTCTTTTGACGCTTGTGGTTTCGTTTACGTCGCATACCTCCCCCAGTGTTGTGCTGTCCCTGGAAGTGTGACCCTTGGGGTCAGAGGTCACGCCGCCGCAGTGTAGGGTGGCCAGTGATTAGTCGTGTTTACTGTAACCTGACTGAGTGATGGCAGCACTGAAACAGGAGTCAGCCACTCAAGACATGTTTACTGGTGTGATTTAAGATGAGGTGTTGCAAAACATGCTGAGCTCACCCCTCGCCCCCCCCCGTCCCTTTACCTAGAACTTGTACGTCTCATGTTTACCTCGCTGGTATTCGCATTTACTGCCACCAGAAAGATAATGTTTTTCTTTCCTTAACTGCAGTGACATTTCACTGCATGCTTAACATCTCAGCACATTAAATAGACGCTAAAACTGTTACCCAACATAGAAATTACCCTGTCAGGTTCCAGTAACAAACAAAAAGCCTATTTGGGGCGTTCGTAACTGAGCAATAAGGGAAAAGTACTTCAGTAACTACTACTGTTGACTACCATAACTAATGGTAGATTTCCCAGTAATCACAAGTATTACCATTGTATTATCATGTAGCAATAAAGTTGTACACATCTAAAATTACGTTTGCAGTTTAATCCTTGTCCAGCACCAGTAAAAGAGGTGGATCTGCGTTTCACTTTGATTTACTCATTACCATGTTATTATCCACTTAACACCAAACTATAATGTAAAGTAATGTAAAGTGGTCCAGCATGAGACAATGGCATTTTAACTATTCTAACTATTTCCATCCATTGGGTCCATTGGTTGTTTTTGTTTTGTGCAATAACTCAATGTCATAGTGCAATAATTTATTGTGCAATAATTTATAGTGTGTATTTTTCATATAGTGTGTATTTATTTCATAGTGTGTATTTTTACATAGGGTGTATCTATTATTTATTTTTTATGCTGCTCTTTTAATTGCCTTTCTTTGCCTGTTTTTATAAGCTGACTCAGTAAGTTACGCACAAGAATTCCAATGTACCTGTACTGTTCTGTACCTGTGCAAATGGCAATAAATCTCTTGAATCTTGAATCTTTAGCTGCAGTGAAAACACAAAACACATGTGTATTCATAATCCTCATTCAGCACAAAACTCACTGTAGGCCTACACAGGTTGAAGATCAATGCCTCGTCTCCCAAACCCAACCTACCACACTACATAACACTGCAAGTCTGAGGAGATAATATAAACCCAAGACGCTTTTTGGAAACCCAGCCTTCCTCTGTAAGACAAAAAAAACCATTCAGCTCAAAAATGATCTGACTTTTAGAGTTTGTTAATGTTTCTCTCTTCCCTCAGAGATGCCACGGCAGTTCCCCAGGATCTCCCTGTGTGACGTGGATGAGAAGGTGCGGCTGCTGGCGGAGAAGGTGTACGCCACAGCGCTGAAGGAGGAAGACACCAAGGATGTCATGGCCATGTTCACCATGCCGGAGGACTGTCCCATCGGCCTGCACGAGGTCAGGGAGCGGGAGCTGCAGAAGGAGCTGGCTGAGCAGCAGTCTGAGGAGACGACTAAGAGGTCAGATGGAGAGATGTTTGATTCAGTATACCTTTTCTGCTCTAGAGCCGTTGCAGTTGTGTCACAAATCTCTTAGCAATGTCTGGTGCCACAATGGAGGTCCACTGGAGAATTGGTTGTCCCCAAAAAAAGGGAAAAATATATAAAAACTGGGGAAGGAAAAGAGAAATGCCTGAAAAAGATTGTTGTGGTGTGGGTCATAGGCCAATTCAGAATGTAAAGTAAAAAGTAAAACTGTATGGCTAAACCTGGCACTTTTACATGATGGACTTAAGTACTCATGTTAATTAATGTGCATTGTCCCTTCTTAAATAAATAAACTCAAACTCAAAAGTGATTGGTAGATTCGTTTCCAAATTTAGGAGCATAGAGAAGCTTCTTTTGTTTCTTTATTTGATAATCAAAAATAATGCACAGCCATCAGTCATGCATTAATTAAAATCATCAAGGATAACACATAAAGTTTCCAAAACTTATTTCCAATGTCGTCCTCTTTTAAAAGACAAGAAGTCTCAGAAAACATGTCATTGGCTGGCCGATCTTTACAGTTTGAGATGGGCTGTGTGCTGGATGTAACACATAATCAAATAAATGGGGAAATAAAAAAACAACAAAAAAACATTCTCTCTTTAGACCTGAACCTAAGTGGCTTTAGTTTGACAGTAGTGTAATGTTTGTTCCCCCTTGTGTGTCTCCAGGAAGAAGAGTTTTAAGCTGAAGCGTTCGCAGTCGATGTCGTTGCAGATACCTGTGGGCGCAGACTGGGCCTTGTCTGCGGTTTCCCCCCTGCTCTCCCCGGCCACACCAGAACCTTCTCTCCCAGAGAACTTTCCAGACTTTCAGAGGGTCACCATCAGCGGAGATTACTGTGCAGGGGTAGGTGGCATTGAAAACTCCTGCGTGTCCATGTGAAACTACACATAATATATAGAGGCTTGAGTCGCAAAATGTAGGGACCACGTCTGGGGCCATCATGGAGGTACATTGAAGAGTTGGCTGTGTGCAAATAATGGCTAAATATGTAACATCCGGACAAGGGAAAGAGATATAACTGGAAGAGATTGTTGTGGTGTAGTAGACTCATTCAGTAACGTTATAGTGAAAGAGAACAGTCTGATAAGGTTGATTTGCTTCCAAATTTAGATTATTGACACTGGAAACTAGGCCTGGGCGATAATTCAATATTATCGTTTATCGTCTGTCAATGGAATCATATCGTGATGATGTGAAGATATTTTAATATCATTTCTGCTGTCTAAATATATGATGACAAGCAAATTTTACTTAAAAACTCTCATAATATGAGGTATGGTAGGAATATTATTTGAATATTCCTGCTTTGTTTGACATCACACCTAACATTACCATTCGGTTCAATGAGATGAACATTCATTTGATTATTTAACGTGATTTTGCATACATGAACCATATCGTGATATATATTGATATCGAAAAAAATCCTTATGATTATCGTAATATTGATTTCAACCATATCGCCCAGCCCTACTGGAAACTGTCTTGTCTTTAGCCCTTGTCTCTATTCACTGTGAGTTGTTGCTTGAGAAGAGTTTGCTCAGTTCATCTAAACAAACATAGAATTTGAATTGATAGAATTCAAATCTACTGTCTTGGCCATTTGGCTGATACCTTTACAATGGTTGCCATAGAAAATTTTATAATGTTGCCATGGAAACCATGTTTATTTACTTGATGACATTATCATAATTTTCTGGAAGCTATGTTAGGTGTACCTAAGGAAATGATAAATGTCCTTTCTATCCATTCAACTTCTGTGGTTAGCTAGCTAACTAGCCAACAGGCCAATTTAGCAAAACAACCAATGTTAACATCATAGTCACTACTAGCTTCTACTATTCGCTAAGTGTGCAATTTTGATGTTTTGATGTCTTGTTTCAACAAGACAGTGATGGTTAGCTGACCAGATACTATAATTAGCTGGCTAACAAGCTGACATTAAAAATTATCAGTGGTGAAAAGATCAGCTCCCAGTGAAAAAAAGCACAGAAATGAACCATGTCTATTCAGTTCTGTTGAGGCAAAGCTGTACGTTTAGAAATCCAACCAGCTGTTCACAGCCACTGCTGCCCAAGAGCTGAGGACCTCCAATATGGCTGCCAGGTGATGCATTTCGTCACCTGTAAGCCCGTTTTGCTTAACATCAGAAATGCTTTTGTCCAGAATATTAAAATGATAAAGGGCTTTATAAATAAACAATACTAGACAAAACTAGACTATTAAAGAGGCATTTTGACATTTTGAATTTTATGTCTCCATCAGACACTTGTTGCCTTGAGAAAAAAATTTTGTTTGTCATTTCAAGTTAGCTGTGTCCCATGGTTTCAGTGAAGAATGCTAACCAGTCTAGTGAGCCATTTTAGGGGAAACTAAAGGGCAAATATAAAGTTTTTCCTCCCAATGAGACATGTATCTGGTAAAGACAAAGATCCAACTAAAATTACTATACCTTTAAATATTTGAATTCACTTTGGGGGAGTCCAGCCTTTTAAAGGGTTCTAACATTCATATTTCCAGATCACAGTTGAGGATTATGAGCAGGCAGCCAAGAGTCTCCTGAGAGCGCTGTTCATCAGAGAGAAATACTCCAGGCTGGCCTACCACCGCTTCCCCCGGACCGCCGCCCACTTCCTCTGCAGCGCCGCCAACAAGAGGTGGAAGGAGGAGGAGGAGATCTTGCCAGGTAGGGCATTGGGGCATTATGTCATACCTTGCATCAAAAACAAAACTATAGGAATTTGTCATCGGAAAAAAATACTGATTAAAGGTCAAATTTCAAATTGCAAATCTGTCCTTTTCATCTACGCTTAAAGTAATAATCTGTGACATTTTCACTTAAAAAAATGTCAGTTTTGCTACTCTCTGTCACCAAGTGATAAAACACAATAGTGATTCACCCTTTACCCAGTTCAAGAAAGACAGGTGATCTCTGGGAAGTGCGGTGCAGAATACCACAGCAATGAGTGCTTCGCACCAAAGATATTGCCAAAATTAAAATATGTACTGTATAAACAGTATAAAAAAATGAAAAACTTTGAGACCAAAGGTGATGCCCTATGCCATTTGGGCCCCTAGACTTTTAAATGTTGAGGAGCTTAGGCTGTCAAAATTAGTTGTCATACCTTAAATTACTTTTGAAAAATGTTGTTTTTACAGACAGGCTTTTATATAACTAGCTTTTACCTATCCTATTAAATGATTACTATTCTTAATTTGCCCCTATTTGTTTATCCGCTGCCATCACCTGTAGACATCTGGCCTTGCCCTCGTGAAGGTGAGGATCCGTACTCCATGGAGGGCATTCCAGAGGACCTGAACTACGAGCTGAAGATGAAGGACGGCATCGTGTACGTCTACGACAACGCCGAGGCCCTTAAACAGCAGCGTCCCCGCACACTCCCCTACCCCGACCTGGAGACCTTCGCCATCGACCTGAGCCATGTCCTCGCCATGATAGCCGACGGCCCAACGTGAGAACACAAATGTTGTTGTATACGCTTTAAGACACCATGAAATGCCATCTTCACTTCCTTGATTTGATACATTTTCTGTTGAAACAGTATGTTGGGGGTGGGACATAACGCAGGGAGGGATCATTCAAAAGTATAAACCAATGGAATATCAGTCGTTGGATAAAAAGGCAATGGTTTTATTGGTTGGAATTTTATTTATCATTAATGATACACTGTTTTCCAGGAAGTAACGGTAATGGGAGTTCATTTCATGGGGACTTTAACCTCATAAGCTTAAATGTACTATCTGCACAGCTTTAACAAACCTTCTCAAGATTTTTATATTATTTTTGGTAAAACTGATTCTTAATTGAGAAGAAGGATTCAAACTGGAAACTGAGCCTGTGTGGTCTGCCCTTCTTGATTGGGAAATTCTGGGTGGTGAAAGTGAATAACCGTTTCCTTTCCCTCTACACCTATAGAGCTGCCCTGCCTTCTTTGACTCAACATTAATCCATTAATCCTGCTCCTCAGATGTTATCCTGGTTATACTGGGCAGCTCCCAGGTGTGAATGTCTGTAACTGTATTAAAGTAAAGCAGGGTCGTGCTGAAAAGAGCATGCACGCTCAACAAAACCCTCCCATGCTCAAACAAAAAAATTATGAACTCCTGTTGTGTCGCCTCACAGGAAAACCTACTGCCACAGACGACTGAACTTCTTGGCCTCTAAATTCTACCTTCATGAGATGATGAATGAAATGGCAGAGCTGAAAGAGCTGAAAAGCGTTCCACACAGAGACTTCTACAATGTCAGAAAGGTTGGTTGGTATTATGTCCTCAAGTGCAGACGCACCACATCAAGGAAAGCTAACAACAACTTGGTATTCAATGGCAGAGAGACTCTTGAGTGTGTAAAGTAGTCGGACCACATTTCCATAAAAGAGCTGTTTACCTCAACCAGTGGTGGAAGAAGTACTCAGATCTTTTACTTAAGTAAAAGTAGAAATACCACAGTATAAAAATACTCTGTTACAAGTAGAAGTCCTGCATTCAAAATGTTAAAAGTACATAAGTATTAGCATCAAAATGTACTTAAAGCAACAAAAGTAAAACTACTCATTATGCAGAATGGCCCATTTCAGAATAATACAGTATATATTATATTATTGAATTTTAATTATTGATGCATTAATGTGTAAGCATCACTTTAATGTTGCAGCTGGAAAAGGTGGGGCTGATTTCCACTACTTTATATACTGCTGGGTATCTTACAGTAATCTATAATAATACATCACAATTTATTAGTTGATTATATTTTGTATTAATAATCTGAATCTGCAAAGTAACTAGTAACTTAAGTTATCAAATAAAGGTAGTGGAGTAAAAAGTACAATATTTCCCTCTGAAATGTAGTGGAGTAGAAGTATAAAGTAGCATAAAATGGTAATACTCAAGTAAAGTACAAGTACCTCAAAATTGTACTTAAGTACAGTATTCGAGTAAATGTACTTAGTTACTTTCCACCTCTGACCTCAACTCAGTATCTCAGTCCTTTTAGATCATTCTCACAAAATATTAGGAACACCTGCTTTTCCTGTGAAATAGACTAGTTCAAGTTCTAGTTTAAGTTTGTTTATTTATATAGCCCTATCACAAGCATGTCTCAAAGGACTCGACTACTAGATCTAACTGATCAGCAATCAACTATAGAACGGAACGATATAGGACAAACATCAGCAAGAGCAAGACACACAAAAACAGATTTTAGCAATACATAACAGCTATAACATAGACATAACACAGCCATAACATGATTCTACATAGCCTAATCTACCCGGCAGCACCAGCCTTAGACCCTCAATGCATGCAAGGAAAAGCTCCCAAGAAGAAAACAAGTGACTAACCAGGTGAATCCAGGTGAAAGTTAGAATCATTTATGGATTCCAGTTATTCAGAATAAACAGAAAGAAAATAGAGGACTAAGCCATGTGCATGTTGACTTGACTGTGTCTGTTTCCTATCACACCCAGGTGGACACACACATCCACGCCGCCGCCTGCATGAACCAGAAGCATCTGCTGAGGTTCATCCAGACCACGTACCAGACGGAGGCGGACCGCGTGGTGCTGGAGAAGGGCGGACAGAAGGTCACCCTGAAGCAAGTGTTCGACAACCTCACCATGGACCCCTACGACCTCACCGTGGACTCGCTGGACGTGCACGCCGTAAGAACAAAACCTCCAGAGTCCCCCCCCCCCCCACGTTCTTAAAACACCCAACACCATTCCAATAACGCCTCTGACATATTGATATGATCCAGCTTGCATAATGTTTCTAGAAATACAATGTTGTTGACGCCAAGAGCTGCCATTTTGTCCCTATATTGAATATTCATTTGAATGTCAATAATTGCATAATGACTCTACTGTATGTGCGTGCCAACAATGAATTTGTAGTCCGCACAAACCTAAAGCACATGTTTCGCCAACCTGCATTTGTTGACACGAGGATGCAATTACGGGTGTTCATGCACTTCATATGGTGTTATGCAATTATTTCTGGAGCCGCATGCAAAGTCCTCTGCATGTGTAATCTGAATATAATCAATACAATCACTTTGCTGGACTGGAAAATGTGATTGCCAATAGATGAGATTCACCCTCTCTCACGAAATATTCTCCCAGGGAAGACATACGTTTCATCGGTTTGACAAGTTCAATTCCAAGTACAACCCAGTGGGAGCCAGCGAACTCCGAGAGATTTACTTGAAAACAGATAACTACATCAAAGGAGAATACTTTGCACGCCTCATCAAGGTATAGTAAACATGTATAATATATAGTTTATAGTAACTAAAAGCACAAATGTCAGTCTTCTTTATCAAACATTTTGCCTTTCCATTTGAAGTAGAACCACACATACACTACCAGTCAAAAGTTTGGACACACCACATTTTTCTTTATTTTTACTATTTTCCACATTTTCGAATAATAGTAAAGACATCAAAACTAAATAACACAAACTGAATCATGCAATGACCAAAAAAGTGTTAAACAAATCAAAACTTTCTTATATTTTAGATTCTTTAAAGTAGCCGCCCTTTGCCTTGATGGAGAGGCAAAGGCTTTGGAGAGAAATTCATACAGAGGCATCAACTTCACTGTTTATATTTTGCCTAAGAAACACATTTCAAGCATTTAAGCAGAAGCCTTTAGATCAAAATGGCTTTAAGATAATGAAAAACATCATACATTCAATCAGGTGTGTCCAAACTCTTGACTAGTAGTGTGTACAGTGTATATAATGTACACATACAGGCTGTAGATGCTCTTCAGAGAAACTAGTTAGAGCAAGTAGAATTTCTTTCATATCTGTAATGTTCCTTTTGGAGCAACAAGTACATGGGAGCTTATTGCTATGAAGAAATATTAAAGATGTGTAAGAGATGGAACAGATCTGACGCCTTTCAGTATGCAGCTGAGGACGTTCATTAACTGAACGGTTAGTAATGTTCACTCTTGTGTGTTCGCTTTGTCACGGAAAACATCACCAACGTCCTGTGGTTTGGTGTCTGCGGCAGGAAGTGGCTCATGAGCTGGAGGAGAGTAAGTACCAGCACGCCGAGCCCCGGCTTTCCATCTACGGCCGCTCTGCAGACGAGTGGGAGAACCTGGCGACCTGGTTCATCCAGCACAAAGTCCACTCCCCCAACATGCGCTGGATGATCCAAATTCCCAGGATCTAGTAAGTGCTGAGAGAAAGCAGAGATATTCCTATCAGAAAGCAGACACATTCCTAATCCTAAACAAATACTGTTTTTTATATACTGTATGGGCTTTTCAAGTTTTTCAGGCAGGGACCAAATCGAGTAAATGTAATCTCAATATTGGACTCAAACTCATTAAAATATGTTAGGACTCAGCCATTTTAAAAAACTGACACCTACTCTAAACAAAATGAAAGTAAGGCACATTTTGGATTGCTAATAAAGCCATGAGTCGTCTGAACACCTTTGCTTACAATATTTTTTTGTTTTGAGGGATACATTTAAGGAAGCAAACTTTTTCCAAAATCACATTTATAGCATTTTAGAATGAAATCCGTCATACCTGCAAACTATTTTTGGTCCCAACCCATAGTTTAAGAAATCCTGAATGGATAAATAGTCAATGTTGCCAAAACTCTCAGCTCTTGTTTGCTCATACCAAAAGTGTGTGTTCATAAAACACATAAGCTTGGCAAGAGCGGCGACTGTGCTGCCAATGATAAGGGTATAGTTCAACTATTTGCTAACATTACTCAACAGGCTATTCCGAATAAGGAAACAAACGACGAATATCCGTGTTTTCTGTATGGGAAGATGAGCTGACAGCTGATTTGTCTTGCAGTGACATTTTCAGGTCAAGGAAGATAGTTCCGCATTTCGCCAAGATGCTGGAGAACATTTTTCTTCCTCTGTTCGAGGCCACAGTCAATCCGCAGAAGAACAAAGCCATACATGTGTTCTTAAAATACGTAAGTACTTTTTTAAGGTGGAATGAGTAGGAAAAGGAAACTCTCTGAAATCCGTATGAAGTAGCAGACTTGATCATTAGTTTTCCCGGGAATATTCAGTGATGTCCTCTCAAGTGTTGCTCATTTAGAGGCTTTTGGATTCTATACGGATCCAAGTTTTTTTGGGGGATGGGATTTTTGGATCCTGTTTGCCAATCCTTTTGTTCTTAAAATGGGTGAAATAATGTAAGTTGAAATGACATGTGACAAAGTTATTACATGTTTTAATGCATTACTGAATTAACAATCATAATGCTAAGCTAAGTATGGCTAGCATTTTTTTGACTTTTTTAACTGCAGCTTCAAAACCGAACAAATCAGAATCCACCTGAACAGACACACATTATAGAGAAACTGTCGAAAGCAAAAACAGTTAATAAGAAAATACAGTCAAGCAAATAGCCCTTCCTATTGTTTCATCACCAGTTAGTTAATTTTAGTGTTAGACGTAGTTAAAGGCAATCTTTTTACACCTCTATTCATTTTCACCTTAGACTGAAACAGGGCAGGATCCAGAATCCCTAATTATGGCTCAAAAATGATGTCACACTTGAGAGGACAATTTTGTGTTTCTGTACTGCTGAGCGGGCCGTTTAAAGCCAGCGGGGTCAGACATCCCTTTAGCCTGTGATTGGTGGTATAATTTGGTTTCAGGACTGTTGAGCAGGCTGTTTCAAGCCAGGAGGTCAGCTGACCAATGAACAAAACATCTGTGATGGAAGTTGCTCTCTTGTTAACCCTAATGACTCACCCTCTACCATCCAGGTTTCTACATAGGCTCACGCTAAATAGTTACATTAGATCTTGTTCCATTGATGATCATTCAGGGATGTGTGTGAGATCTCGTTTTTTTTTTTCTGTCGTCTTGTCCTGCAGGTGACAGGTTTTGACAGCGTGGATGATGAGTCCAAACACAGCGACCACATGTTCTCCTACAAAAGCCCCAAGCCTGAGGACTGGACCACCGACGACAACCCTCCCTACACCTACTACCTGTTCCACATGTACGCCAACATCATGGTGCTCAACAACCTGCGCAAGTAAGTCCCGCATGCTTTCTGCGCACGCAGCAACCTCCCCAAAACGTCCCCCGCTGTCCTTACATCATCCAGCACTGATCTGATGACGCTTCATAATCTGAATCAGGATTGTGTTAATCCCAAGTGCAAGAAAATTTACAATTTTGTGCATCTAAACTCAAGTTCTGAAAAGGTCTTGAATACACTTAAATACAGGATCTTAAGACTTAAATTCAGTCTTTTAGGTCTTAAAAATGTTGCAGTTTATTAGCATGCTGTTTTTTCTGGAGAGAATCCAGACCTATATTCTGATAAGTCTGTATTTGTTTACATTTTCAGAAGTTTTTTTCATTTTTTTCAAATTGGTCTTATATTTCATTCTAACTGGCATTAAAAAAGTATTTTAAAAAGTCTTACGTTTAACTGAAATTCGGAATTTTAGGGTTAGGGTTAACTTTAACATTAATGAATATTCATTATAGTGTACATACTGTACATGTACAATGATTCTACTGTATGTCCCAACCAACAATACATTTGTAGGTAAACTGCTATATATGGGTGCGTAACACTGTGCACAGGGTGTTGCTCAAAAACAGCATGTGTGCTCGGCAAATCTTCCCTGAATAAATTACAATTTTTTTTTAACCACACTAGTGTTTCTCCTCTCTGTGAATATTTTGCTCATAAACTTGATTCCCACTGTTTTAGAATGAAAGAGGCATGCAAGAGTGCTTACACTGAAGATGCTGATACTTTCATCATCGTTGTAATGAAACTGGATTAGAGTGGCTCAAATACAGGCTTTGCAACATTACACCAGACAGATTTTAATTGACAGTGTAAGGTGATTCTAAGCTTTTTAAAGCCCTTAATCTCTCCTTTGCGTCTGTGTAATGCCACAGATTTGACTGTATTACAATCCATCATTCTTTGTTCCTCCCCAGGGAGCGCGGACTGAACACCTTCCAGTTTCGTCCGCACTGCGGCGAGGCCGGATCCATCACCCATCTGGTCTCCGCCTTCCTCACAGCAGACAACATTTCCCACGGCCTCAACCTCAAGAAGGTGGGGTCTCGAGCTCCGATAACTAGGGTTTCACAAATAGAGGGTTTTGAATGTCGATACCAATAATGATAATTTTGGATTGAAGCTGCTGATACCTGGTATTTTTTGCCAATATCATTAAATTTGACATTTTTTTCATTGCCAAATAATTACAAAAAATGCAAGGATTCAGTGTTAAACATGAAATGATGTTTTGAGAGCATGTAAGTGGTAAGAAAGTTATTTTAAGTAATTGCTAAATACTTCTTTACTGGATATAAAGTTTCCTTCCCAAATGAAATACCCAGCATGTGAAAAAATTGAGACATACTCTTCCAAAAAACACAAAATTAAGACAAATTATGGTACTTTTTAAAAGATAGAAGGTAATTTAAAGTGCTAATCCGTGAGATTAGCACTTTGGTGTGAAGCGCTTATTGCTGTGGTGTTTCTGCACTGCACTTCACACAGATCACCTGTCAATCAAACAGTGTGGGCGGGACTGTGACGTATTTTTCCTTGGATTTTCTGTTGATGAAGTTTGAGTTTCTGCAGGCGGCGCTCTTCGTTTTTCTGTTCAGCCATGGTGGCTATCGCTGCTCATGCTAACGACCCAGTTCTTCTTCTATTTATTCCAAACAAACCAGAAACATAAAATGCATCACTTCCTATGCGCCAGAGGATTTTCCCCAGGAAAGATATAGCATTTTGTAGATGAACACTTCATACGCTCATAATACTGTGGTGTCTGCACCTCTTCCTCCCCAGAGTCCGGTGTTGCAGTACTTGTACTACCTGGCCCAGATCCCCATTGCCATGTCGCCACTGAGCAACAACAGCCTGTTCCTGGAGTACTCCAAGAACCCGCTGAAAGAGTTTCTCCACAAAGGCCTGTGTGTGTCGCTGTCCACCGACGACCCCATGCAGTTCCACTACACCAAGGTCAGAGCCACAGGAGCGAGGACGGGCGTGTTAAATAATCGATTTTATTTGCAGACAGAAAACTAATAGAGAAACATAAATATGCACTTGTGGTGCAGGAAAAACAGGACGTCACATAGAGTGGGACGGGACAGTGCAAGAGAAGATACACCAGGGTTTACTTTCATTTAGCTGCAGTAAACACTCTCACAATCCACATAACAAAAGTAAAGTTACAAAGAAATTACACAAAACAATCATGCATAGCATTAACAGGAATCACTCTAGTTTTGACAATTTTTCCCAATATAAGGGAGTTGGTTTTTTTTATTAGTTGTTTTATATTATTTGATTTTTTTATTATACATTAGTTAACAGCTTTGTTCAATAGTCGATACTGATTGGCCACTGAAGACATTTTGAGGTTTGTTATTTCTGAATAGCAGACCACTGTTTCACATCTAATCATATCACTCTGCAGTCAAGAAGTCTGCTCGATTTTGTGGAACTCTAATCAAATTAACTAACGACACTTCATGCCAAAAAGACTTTACTCCTTGGTTACTGCAGACAGTCCTGCTGGACCGTTTTTGTTTACTTAAGCTTATAGTAATATCATATTAATCAATATGTGTCAAATGATGAATGTCTTTGGTAAGTGTAATAAGCAGCATAATGTACAGCGAGCCGGTCATTATTTCACTTTGCGTTGGGGTCATGACTTACCCTTTCGGGAATTATTTTGTTATAATGACCGGATGGCTGTACTTCATCTCTTACTTCAATTAATTAATTAACTGATATTAATTTAATAACAATTCATTACTGATGTTCTTTTCAACCCCTCTAGGAGGCCTTGATGGAGGAGTATGCCATCGCAGCCCAGTTGTGGAAGCTGAGCACCTGTGATGTGTGTGAGATCGCCAGGAACAGTGTGCTGCAGAGTGGCCTCTCTCACCAGGTACGCTGCAACCAACTTTGCTTCAGCAGACTCTAAAAGAAAGACAGGAGCCGGTTTTTGGACGGGACGTTTGGCAGTTTGAATCCCCAGACCAGCTGAGACCTGGGTGAGGAAAGTGAATGAGTGACGATCTCTCATCACTCAATAACAACTGTGACAGTGCCTTTGAGCAAGGCACTTAAAGTTGCACTGGGCAAGATCTCAAACGCCTATAACAAAAAGTGGATAGAGGAGAGTGCCTCATCCCCCCCTAATTGAGATTAAAGCATCACAGACCGGTCAGGCTGGTGAACATGAGCGTGTGCTGTGTGCAGTTTACTGATGTCAAGTTATGTTAATTTCTGGGTATTAAAGTTGCTTAGTGCAGCTTAAATTCCCAGTTGCTCCCATGGTGCTTCTCTGTGACCAACAGTAGAAGACTGTGTTTGTGTTGGGCAGCTTCCAGGTGTGAATGTGTGTGAATGTGAAGCAGGGTGTTGCTGAAAAAGCTTACAGGCTCAGCAAAGCCCTGGATAAACAAAGATGATACAAAATACCGGTCAAACTACACTGAGTATGTTACATTATCCCTACCTTCCTAATACTGAATTGCACTCCTGCCTCAGTTATCTAAAGGCTCAAAAACCCTTCTGTCTCCTTCCCTTCAATTACATCTCCCCTTCCTGACTAAAATAAATTTAATAGGCGAAATCAATAAGGAATTCATAGCTTTCACCTGTAGTCACCAGTCGGTCTGTTTCGTGAAAAGAGCTGGGGTTCCTGATATGTCGCGCAACTTGTAAGCTCATAAGTTACCAAACTATCGCCAGCTTAGATAGTGCGAACGCTCCAGGACAGTGAAGTATCAAATACTTGTTGAGATGAGCAACACACGCCTGCCCCCCTGCTTAAAACACCCCAATACTGAGAGTTGGTAGAACGGTCCAAAATGAAACTTTGCCCCTTGAGCTTATATTCGTTCTGCCAACATCTTGTTATGGGATGAAAGTAGGCCAAGTAGTTACAGAGCTTGTCCCATAACTTACAGGTCAAACGTTCAATCCCTGCAGCACTCAATGGGCTCATCTGCAGCTGTGTGTCCTGCAGAAGTGACTGAACCCCTGGATAAGAGCGTCAGCTAAATCCCCCCAAAAATAAACACGTGCAACATCTAATGTATATCTGTTTCCCCCTCCTCTCCGCAGGAAAAGAAGCACTTCATCGGCTCCAACTACCTGCAGGACGGACCGGAGGGCAACGATATTCGGCGGACCAACGTAGCGCAAATCCGCATGGCCTACCGCCACGAGACGCTGTGCAACGAGCTCAGCTTTCTGGTGGACGCCGTGAAGACGGAGGCTGGCACTTCGCCCGCCGAGTGATTCGCTGCGCGGGCAGGAACTGTGTCTGAATACGTCCTGAGGGATTCAGGACATAGGTTAGACAGCAGCTAGAGTTCTCACACCTTGTAAATCCTCCTGACCCAGATCTAAAAAGAGGCTTCGCATTTGTACTCTATGTTGACCTCGAAGTGGGAATTTTGGCTTGGCCTACTTGATATAGTAAAAACTTGACCTTTGGACCTTATTTTATACGGTGTGGAGGAACTTTTCCAATCATCTGAGACATTGTGTGCCTCACTTTAATGCGATTGGGGCTCATTTTCTTGAAGTTTATTATCTAGGGGTTGATTTGGGTTTGGACATCTGCCAGAGCACTGGACTTGTTTTAGACACTGAATGAACAGACTTGTGTTCTCTCTCAAATAGAGCGAACGGCAACACAACATGCACAACATGCAAATAATCTAACGCCATTGAACTGTAGTTTATACCACACATTCAACTGGTCCCACAGGTCGATCAGCACAAAGTTAACAGACTCATGGTGGATTTTTTTCTTGTGTCGCTGGCATGTTTGCATGTTCCAAAGACTAATTTGACTAAGGCTAGTTTTTTGAAGGCTTTTATGAAATGTGTATCCATCGCAAACCCCTTGTTAGTTCGCACATGTAAAAGAGAACTAATCCACCAGTATGATTGTATTCTTTTTATCTTCTTTACTTTTTTTTACGGTTTTTCATCTACAGTAGAGTGCAGAACAGCACAGCATGACATTTGCATCTCATTTAACTTTTTTTTTTACCCTGCCAAAGAGGTGATGTCTTTGCCCCTGTTGATTTGTTTGTCTGTCTGTCAGCAGGATATACCAAAAACTTATGAATGGATTTCCATGACATTTGGTGGACAGATTGATTTGATTTTGGTTGTGATCCAGATCGGGGATTTCCGCCACTAGACGATTATCGTTTTTTAGCCATATCTGTGAAACTAACAGAGATGGAGTCTTGATTCCAAATCCTAAGGGGATTTTTGCAGGGTCAAGAAATCAATTTATCTTCAAATTCAAGTTGGAAAATTGTTCAGCATTGGCGGAGGGTTGTACTCTCAGAGTGCCTTCTAGTTTTTCTCATTTGTTTTACAATATGATGATGTATTATTGCTTCAGCTTTGTTAACCCACGGTAGATAGACTGAGCACCTGGGCTTTTATTCAGCAAGTTAGACAGCCTCACACCCGGGAGCTGCTCAGCACACTGCTGTCTGCTGGCCATGGTGCAGGGGGAAACTTTTTGACTTCATCCACACATTTCCCCACCAAATTCCAGCCTGGTGCTTTTCATGCTCCCACTGCCCTCATGCTTGAACATGTGAAGGACTGCTCCGTTTTTTACTGTTTAATTGTGACAGATTTTTGTGAAAACTAACACAACCTGACATCTTGATCAAAGGGCAATTTCAGTGCAATACATTTTTCTAATACCCAACCCTGATTCAGTCAGTTTTACAGCAGCGTCATTGCGATGGTGAACACTGGCTGCATCAGAGTGAACAGCAGTACATGTGCTGTACAAGCTGCAGGCCACCTAGTGGTGTAACACTGTAATTACATAGTACAGGCTTGAAAAAGATGTTCCGGTATTAGTTTAGATGTTTCCTCATTGTTGCATGACAGCATTTAAGTTCCTGTCACATACGCTTTACTTTGCAGTGTTCACATGATGAGATGGATCAGTCTTTTTTTTTTTATATCACTTGAATTATATTTGTGCGACTTATCTTTTATTAAATCCAAGCGTTATGATATTGTGAAGTCATCACAGTGGTGTCAACCTTATTTCAATTTAACAAAACACAAAGCGGTAAAGTGCAAAAAGTGAATATCTCTTTATTAAGGATAATACAGTATGAATGGTAGGTTTCAATCTTTTACACCTCCATGTTAGTTGTCATATTGATTCTAATTCAGGCATTCTATATTGCAAATGAAATGCCCCCCCCCCCAAAAAAAAAACCAAATGCTAGCAGTCATTTCACCAGAATGATAAAGTAAGAGTAAATGTTACCGCTCTAAAGCTGCAACATCACATTACACAGCAGTTATGCTTATGTGCTCCAGTTCAGGGACCTAACTTAAAAAATAAAGTTCTTGCACAAATTTTGAGCTTAGACTCAAAAGTTTGTGTTTTAAGAAAAAATGACCAAATTCAACATTAATTTTCTCAAATTTTCTGTGATATATCAAGTGCTACAGCTAATTTCTATCATCATGGGTGCTGCATATAATTTTCTATATTTTTAATCATATATTTTTTTTAAATTACCATACAGGAGAATTTGAGGTTGAAGTGGAAGAACATTTTTGTTAAATGAACCCCTAGACGTGTTTGGCCTCAGTCTGTGGAACAAACTCTTGCTTAATTTAGTGCAGGACGGGGCGCCCCGGTGGCTCGCCGAGCGGAGCGCGTGCCACATAGGGCTCGGTGCTTCCCGCGGCAACCTGGGTTCGAGTCCGGCCCGCTGTCGTTTGCTGCATGTCCACCTCCCCTCTCTCTCTCCCATACCTTCCTGTCTCTCTCTCACCCTGTCTGTCAATAACGCATAAAATGCCTAAAATAAATCTTTAAAAAAAATTTAGTGCAGGACGTCCCTTCTACCGCTGTATGTCTTTTGGTGTGCTTGGTGTTACAGTGTCAGATAATTTCTCCACAGGTCTCTGCTGCCTTTCCAAAGGTACAAACCTGTCTGTTGTTGCGCTGCACAGTTCTAACTCAGAGACCCGACAGACCCAGAAAGCTACAGTAAGGTTCCAAAGTGCGATTTGTCAACATCGACAACCAAAAATGACTTTTGGTAAAATTTCGTTTTCACATCTTCATGGTCTATTACATGACGAGAAAACAAACTGTTAGAAAACAAAAGGGACTGGAGCACACTGATAGATTCACAGCTTTTAATTGTGCAAACAGACTAATGTTTCGACTTGGACATTGACTATGGCAACTCCCACCCTTGGATTCATTATCCAATAGATTTGAAACCCTGTTCAACCAATTATCCAATGATAATTGTACACCTGGTCTAGGTTGATTATATATGTTGTTTGCCTCATGTCTTTGTCCACTTTGACTCTGATGAAGACACAGTAGTGTCGAAACGTTAGTCTGTTTGCACAATTAAAGGCTGTGAATCAATCGGTGTGCTCCAGTCCCTTTTGTTTTCTGGACGTTTGCTGTCCTCAAGCTGAGAAGCACCTGATTCAGCCGCATTTTGCTGGAAGATGCGCGGAGAACCCTGTTTCTACTAGAAAACAATCTGTTAATTAGTAAATGGCTAATGTGTAGAATTAAAATGCTTAGATTTAGTTACTGTTGACCACAATGTAATACTTGTGTCATTAGTATCTCATACTTGGAAACATTTTTTAAAACATCATCCAACAAATTATTAAGATTGATGACAAATGCCTACCATATGCAAAACCTGTTTAATTAACTGAATATCAGATAATAGAAAGGTGAGAATTAGCATTCCTTATCGCCACCGCCTTAATAATGTTAATTAGTTTTCAATAAAATAGAAAATTGTATTATCCTGATAAAAACTAAGGTCAATACATTTTCACATTTCCTGAAATACTTAGTTAAAACTTAACTACTACATGATTTAAAGTTCTACATAATGCATTTCTACATGAGCTCATTTGTAACTGAAAAGCTGCCCATTTCAAAACATCAATTATTCATATTTCAAAGTGCAATTATTAGAGATTAGATTCTATGGTTACGCATTACCAAGCAGAGCAAAGACAAGAGTGGTTGAAATATATTTGTTTGGGGAATGGAAACCACAGTATTTTTACAGCAATCAGATAAAAATGATCTCAAATAAAATTATGGAAAAGTAGAAAAAAAGATGAGAACATAAAAAGACAAATAGTGGTTATGTCCGACAGTGAAGACGACGCCACAGAGAGCAAAATCCATAAAAGCAACAACCAATTTAGTTGTGATAGTCACAATGTCAGGTCCTGACCTGGATCAGAAGCAGTATTCACTCCTTAAAAGTCAGTTTACAATAGGTGCACATAACACGGCTCATACGGCATGTCATGTGGGATATAAACATGCAGTATTACATTACACTGACTGACTATATAACAGCTTTTAAGGTGGAAAATAACGATCAGCTTCGGCTTTGCAGCGCGGCCAGAAATTCTGGCAAAAACGGGGCATATTGGGTGATCTCAGATTAGCACTTCTACTCTAAGAATGTTAATACGCATCAGTCATAAATATCAAACCTCTCAGAATACGAGTGCTGACCTCAGTTCACTTCCCTTGTCTGTGCATCTGTCTCATTCACAGTAATGTGAAAGGCAACACTGTCCTTGGATCAGGACTCTTATTGTAATCCCAGCTCAGGTCTACTTATCCCATTGTTGGTTAAACTTTAAATCAACCCAAAATTAACTTTAGACTTGTACTTGTGGTTATTCTGTTTGCTGAATTAGAGAATATAACTTATAATATATTATAAATATATAATTTCCACTTAGACGAGGTATCACCACACATACAGTTCCAATAAAGCACCACATCTACTCTACATGGGTTGCAATGAGAGGGTGGGCAGAGACGATCTGAAGGCCTTAAGAAGAGACAGGGTTTCATCTTCCTAACACAATAACTAAGAAACCAGGCCGGTTTCTTACGCGTTGCTAGCTTTTTTCCTCAATGACATTTCATGTTGAAACATCTGAAGTCTACTTAGTTGATACTGGGTTGATTTTTCCTGTCAGAGCGGCTCAGTGTGTTGGGTGTTAAGGCCTGTGTGGGTGGCCTGCCTCATCGGCCAGGTTGAGGATGTAGCCGGCGATGTCGTCCTCTGTGGGGGCGTCGGACATTACCCACGATTCATTGGCAGCGGTCACTTGCAGGCGGCATATCGGACAGTTTCGGCTCTGCCCGCTCCTACAAAAACAGAAGAAATTGGTTGAAGAAAAATGTATGCAATTACTGGTCGGTGTTTATGCGTGTTTGTATCAAGGGAGACTAATGTTTTTCTGTGACTAATGTTTACATGATTTACAAGGCAATACAACAGATGTTGGAACAAACTTAATAAGATTTCTCCACAGGATATAGATGTGTGTGTGCATGTGTGTGTGTGTGTTAATCTTACCATTTGTCAATGCACTTCTGACAGAAGCTGTGTGCACAGGGCAGAATAAGGTCAGACTTGCCGTCCATGCAGATACAACACTCCTCCTCATCAGTCAACTGCTTCACCCTGCATGGGAACAGACAGTGGAGGATACCAAGGGTTTCATTCAAGATAGCTTATCGCTTTGATAATAATAAATAGTGGGTCAAACTTTCACATCAATAATCGTTTGTAAGTAGGTGACACTTTTGGAGGAAATCTCATTTTGGTATGAAACACTTCATGTTGACCCAGACAGGGGGGGCTCGGTGGCTTGGTGGGATAACGTAGCTAACTGCCAATCAATGTCAGAAATTAACGGGGGCTCAGCAAATGCCCATGAATTTAAAAATGAGGTTCATCCTGTTCACATTTTTTTCCATTGAACTGTCAAATATCCACACGTGAAAGCAACTACTGTCCCCACCAGGTGAGAAAAATTTAGCATTATTTGATTAGGACAACTGAGAACGCAGCCTGAAGCAGGGGAAAATGCAAAACAACCAATATCATAAAAAAAACTCAACAATTGAGGGGTTAAAGATGAATTGGTTGGGGACAGAAAAGGGGAAAACAGCACCATCATCTTCTGTTTCCAGCAGTGGGAAAGAAGCGTGGGGCAGCTGCTGTATTAGGATAAAAAATTTTTTTTTTTTTAAATCGTAGCGGTGCAATAGTGTTTATTTGCCAAAATAATAAATATAATGAAATAATTTGCAAACGTATTATTTCATGGCTCAGAAGGCACTCAGTAGAGTGCAAACCTCCATCAAAACTGAACAACTCTCCAACTTGTAAAGCTGCAGTTTCGTATGTGTTCATCGTTTGTCTTCCGGGTTTGAATTTACGGCAAAATAGCACGTGAATGCAATGCTGTTTAGCAGCCGACATGGAAGTCCCAGAAGTCAGACCTTCCCACCAGCACATGAACGCAGCATAATAGTTATGGCTAAAAAAAAAAAAAAAACAGACAGACAGACAAAAAAAAAAAAAAAAAAAAAAAAAGGGATAATCATCTTAAGGCAGAAATCGCAGATCCGGCCCTGCCTGGACAATAATTCAATATGATGCTTTATTGCCTGCCTTGACTATCGAGTGCTGCAGGAGACTCATTTATACCAACCTGCCCATCCACATGCTGGCCTGGCAGGAGTCTGTGGAGGGCAGCTGTGTTGACGGCCCCTCGGTGGCGCCCCCTGCTGACAGCACCTCTGCTGCCTGGCTGGTGATGTCGCGGTACAGCTGGATGAACTGGTACAGGTTCATGATGCGTGATGCTTCCACCATGCCGTCCTCCTTATTGATCTGGTAGGAAATAGAATAGAGGCAGTTGCGTGACTCAATATACTAGACACGCTAATACTGTATACACACACACACAGTCACAGACTTACACAGAAGTCACAGAAGTAGTAGTAGTAGTAGTAGGAGAAGTAGTAATAATTTTTTTACTGAAGCTGTCAAGAGCCGATATGTTGGGCCGATATTCAATATCTTTAAATTTGACAGTATTTATGCCAAAAACTTCAATCACAAGTATTCAGGGTTTCCACCTGAATTGTATTCTTGGCAGGATGGAAAAGCCACTGAAACATCACAGAACATCGGACACTAAAACTCTCCACTGAAACCCAGGATAATGATAATAAATTATTCATGCATACTTGTGTGGAATACAATAAAAATTTTACATTAGAATAAATACAGATTAAGGTCTTCCCATAGACAACCAGTAATCAATCGAGCTGCATCATACCTATTATATCAGAGGTGGATGACACTGACTGGCCAATATCAGATTTTTCATAAAAGGCCAACATCTGCTTGATATATCGGCAAACTGATAAAGTGGCCCAACCCTAATAAATTGACATACACACTCAAGAATATGTTTGAACACAACCTCAAACAGAATCACACACACACACACACATGTGCAGGAGCATGCCTTCACTCTTCATCTCTCTCTCTCTCTCACACACACACACACACAAAATCAAAGAGTGGGCAGATGCTCGTGTTGGCGCGTGTGTGTGAATGCCTCGCCAACCGCAGTTCAATGGTCTCACCTTGGTGCAGACGATCCTGACGGCCACCTTCCACAGCGCCGTGGCATCAGAGCCTGGCTGCACCTCAAACAGCAGGTGCTTCTGCTGTCCAGCAGCTAGCTTGGCCGTACTGAGAGACACCCAGCAGAGGAGAGAGCATGTTCAACCCTACCAGCCACACTGCATCGTATGTGCGCTGAAGCAGTAAATAATACTAATAGTAAACTGTATTTATATAGCACCTTTCAATACAAATGTTACAAAGTGCTTTACATAGATTAAAAGAAAATAAACAGAAAATAAAACAGACAAAAGCAAATAGGAGACATTATTTAAATAAAACAAGCAAATAAAACAATACAGACCTAATAAAATTAACAGTAAAACGCAAGGTTATAAAATTGAGTTTTGAGATATATTGACTCAAAACTCTATTACCTCTTTACTTCAGCCTGACATACGGACAGTTAAAAGAGCTTTGTCAGCTCATCTAACACTGCGCTCTGACTAGGAGAAAAGTTCAATAATGTAGGTAGGGGCCAAGCCATTCACTGCTTTAAAGGTAAGCAATAAAATCTATCAATTCTGAATTTGACAGGAAGCCAATGTAATTTGCTAAAATGGGAGTTCTATTAAGTTCAGCACATGTACAAATATCCAAATTAAAAAGGTCCTACATTTAGCATTTTGTGTTTCTCAAAATTAAAGGATGATTTCAGCGGTGAATGTTAAGAGATTTTTGTATTTGCAGAATTCTGATGATCCAGCTCAGCTGCTACGGTGTTTTGCCTACTTCCTTGTGCCAATATTTACATTTTCACATAACGTCACAGACACATCTACTCTTTCCCCGATCGGCCAATGAGGGCTTTCTGAATGTGTGCATTAATTATGAGGGCAACCTCAATGGTTTTTCGAGTTTAAATAAAGGTTTGAAATGAAATGAAATAATAGCATGTAAAAATCTACAGGATTTTTTTTTAGAAGGGAGCGAGGGCAGGCTGAAAAAAGGCCAGAATTATCCTGTAAAACCGTATTTCCCCTAAACCTAAAATACTAACCTGATAGATATCAAAATAATTTCTTTGGATTATTGTGATATTCATTTTGTCCATATCGTCTGGTCCTAACTGTAACTCTAAGAAACTTCTTCAAGATTTATCAAGAAGGAAATCAAGCTCCCAGCACAGTTCATCACCAGGTTATCATCAAGGCTTGTATTACAAAACTCAGCATTCATTCACCAGCATGGCTGACTGGCTAGGCAACTGGACCTTTTGAACTTTTGTTTTGTTGCCAATTTGCCACTGCAAATTGCATGTTGCTACTCGCCCCGCCCTTCCCCCCCCGAATGATAACAGCCAATAACAGCCTTTGATAACAGCCAGTACGCACTCCAACACGGTGAAACTGTGCAGTCAGAACAGTGGAATTGGAGTGAAGCTGTGTATCACTTGCAAAGTAAAAAAAACAATTTCTGTATCGTGCCGTGAAGCCACCGCTGAAGGGATTAAAAATTCAGCATGTTTCTGTATTCATATGAGTCTCTCACAAAGCCTTAGTCATGAATAGGTCACACACTGTCGTCAGCTATTTTCTGTATTATTCTGTAGCACCGTGCCCACAAGCTGTACTGGTGTGTCATAGATTATCTGATCCAGAGAACAGAACATCTTTCTTGCGTCAGCAGATGAGTCAATCAAAACTCATATTCATATCTGTATCATTCACTTCTGATTTAGTGAGCAGGCTGTACAAAATTGAAACCGTTTACCTTTGTTATTATAATGTCCTTAGATAGGCTGTAGTCAGAACAACTATGTATATTGTAGTTAGGACCACTGCTAATTGTCTTTCACTGGAGAGACACGCGTTTCCTTTATTAAACCCACAGCAGATTTCCCGCGGCATCCGCTGGCACACACGTATAATGTAAACATAAAATCCTTTAATTCTATTTTGTCCAGATAATTGAACATGTCAATGCACGAAGCATGACATTCAATACACACACACACACACACACACACACACACACACACACACACACACACTCTCTGGCCTCATATCTTACAATTTGTGATGTGTGCTCTCTCATGTTATTATTTTATGTTATTTATCTATGGCATTTGTTGCTCTGTAAAGTATTTTGTGTGTCTGTTAAAAGTGCTTTATATCAGTGGTTCTCAACGTGGGGTCCGGGGACCACCAGGGGTCCTTGGGGGGGTTCCAGGGGGTCCCCAGCAAATTGATGAATTTTTAAACTTCATAACTATTTAATTTACACAAAGTTAACGCAAGAGAGAGAATAAAGAAGAATGATTATTTTGGTCATAGTTTCACTGTTATCTCTCTGCCTACAATACAGACAGTCATGGAATTCTGGACAAAATCATATCTGATGATGAAGTGATGATAAAAATATTCTCAGATTTGGGTTTAAGAGACAAAATCTCATCAAATGGGGGTCCGTGGCCCTAATGTGGACTAAATTAGGGGTCCTTGATATGAAAAAGGTTGAGAATCACTGCTTTATATAAGCTACTCATTGACTTTAATTGGCTCCAATCCATGATCACAGGCTGTGAAATTCAAAACAACATCAGAAGTGAACTGTTGATTCCAGATGGACGGCATGCCTACGGTAATGATGTTCGCCGACTGCAAACTGGCTCATACTTTGTTTTTTTACAGCATACATCTGATGGCTTTCTTGACCCGGCAAGTGAAATGTTTTTTTTTGGTTGGGCGGTAACCAGCCGATCACCGATGACCTATTTAGAATGTTTATCGGCCGATTATGGTTGGTGTCCGATCAACTGCCGGACCGCTAATTGATGTATAATATAGAAGTTGGAAGGGTTAAAAGAAGAATCCACCCTCGGATAATCTTACACTATAATATACCATCAATTTGTGATGTTCCAGCAGTTATTTTGAGGATACTGTCAGTGGAGAAATTGCTCTCTCTCCTCTTATATGATGGACTTCTCCCTGTATGATTGTCGGTGCAAAATGGTGAGTCTAGAAAGAAGCCCTCGCTCTTTGATTCTGAGGGACTGACACCAAAACCTGATGTCTACTGTGTTTTACATCGCTAAAACATTTTTGCTATCAAACTCCATTGCAGCTGCACTGGAAATATAAGTGTCTTTGTTTAGCCAGTTATAAACAAAATGGACCCATAAATGCAAGGTGCATCACCAATAGCTGTTTTTTTTTATTGTGAATTTTTCCTTTACCCTAACCCTAACCCTAACCAAAATAAACAACAGTCTACTCTTATTTGTGTGGTCAACAGAACTGAGCCAATCATGTATTAGCATTTATGTTTGTATGTTTTGGTGTACAAATTCTTATTTTGCTTGTTCAAATTACTTCTTTGTTTTGAAGATTGAGCAGCATGACATTCCATACATCAACTCTTTATCGTTTCTCTTTAACAACTCACCACATTATCCTGCCTCTCACTTCCTATCTCTGAGAGCTGGGCTAAATTTAAATCGGCAGAGGCAGGGGCCTAATGTTTGGGGAATAGGCTGGGTCAAATCCTAGATGGTGGAATACTATCGCAGCTCTCCAGAGTTTAGCTCTCAACCAGAATAGTCTACATTAGGCTGAAAAAACTCCATGGCATTCAGCTATTCTTTAGCAACTCAAGACACATATTCCTACCTGTATGTTCCAAAATGCTAGGAGTCCTCACAGTCAATTTATTAAAACTCTCCTTATAATCATTTTGTTTTTTCCCCCCAAAGCAAACCTCTTTCTTCTGCTTTCCATACACTTCACCATAGTAAGCTGGAGCAAGTAAACTCAGCTGCATGTTTGCACTACTGAACACGTATTTTCACTATTAAACACAAATTTTTGGCCTCTTGAACAGATGTTTGCACTATTGAACAGACTGTGTCAGACTTACACATCGTTAAGTTCGGCCACCCTTGCCAGAAACTCCTCGTAGGTGAGGTAGCCGCTGTCGCGCACCAGCCCGGCGTGTTTCACCAGCTTCTCAGGCAGACGGGTCATCATCGCCTGGCCTGAGATCTGCTGGCCCATCCCGGCTGCAGCACTCACACAACAGCACTCGCAGAAGACCGCACCTCATTCAGTGTTGGGGAGCCTAGTGGGAAATAATGAACTGCTGCAAGTCAGTTATTACTTACTAACTACCCTTCTCTGTGACTGATGTATGCTGTACACTGTATATAAGTTGTATTGACTGTCATACATTGATGTGATGTTTTTGTTTTATTGATGTGATGTACATGAATGTGATGTTGTATTCTTCTATTCTATTATATTTGATTGGTTTGGGCTACTCATTTGTAATACCCTGTACTTCCAACTGAATCTTGGTACCAGTGTGGGATTTTAATTGGAGGTACAAGTTTGTGACCTCTACAGCAGCCACTTTGGCAGGTAGCCCATCACTTTTGGAGATCCTATTCTATTCAAAAACAATCTCGTTGACTACTAGTTTCCAACCCTCTTAGGTACTCATATTTTACAGCATAGCTGCAGTAGCAACAACTGCCACTTGTTTCTGTGCAGGATGGTTAGCACTTCTCTTGCAATGAAGTATCAGGTGTCAATAAAAAGCAGGATTATTTCAGTGGACTACTGTAGCTGACCACCTAACAAACTCCAAACAGAAACTCAGATAGTTGCTTCAATTGGGACACACAGAAGTTGCATGTGAACTGTATTGATTAGCATTATGTAATAGCTAATGTGACAGCTGATTAGTGCTAGTTGTTCGACATACTTCCGTCACTGAAATGAATGCTAACATCATCCTTCTCTTGAACACATTTCGATAACTCATTTTTAAGGGAACCTTATATTACAATGATTAAATCTGCTATCTGCCGTACACCAAGAGCAACATCAACAAGCCTAGCTAGCTAATTTTAGCAATCGTGTAACGTTAACATTACTGCTTTGCTGACGAGCTTCGTAACGAGCAGCAGCAACATTATTTCGCCGTTAACCACACAAAACACGGTGGGTGAAAAAGCCGAGCCCCCTGAAAAGACAGACCATTATCAGAAACAATGGCTTCTTACCAAGCACTGCAGTCAGTCAACATAGCTGGTGGGAGGTGCGTCTAAACTTCACAGCTAGCTTAGCTGGTGTTTGTTTTGAAGGGAACCCGTCGCCGGTCGACGACGTCACGAAATGTTGAACCGTTCACCACTCGACCGCTCTGTTGGCGCTTATCTTCTTTTGTGAATCGTCATCTTTTCTATTCTTTTTGGGCTGATTTTATCGAGGCAACTGCACAATGGATCGATCTGTCCTTTTAAAAGGAATTTCAACAGTTAGCTTGTTATCAAATCCAGTCACCACATGACTGACTCATACAAGCTGTCTGATAGGGCGAAGTTCACACCCACCAACCAAGTCTGGATACCATAAACCATGCTTTCAGCATAGAGATAATGTCAATAAGTTTTACCACATGAGACATGAGACAAGTAGGCTATATTGGCTGAATGATTGTGTCCCTGTCACGGGTCAGACTCTGCCCAGCCCAGGACACGGGAGGTCTAACCTCTGAAGCAGGATAGATAAGAGGAACATGCAATGTGTCTTTAGGGAATGAAGAGGAGGGTAAATTCAACTTAAACTCAGTTCATGCACCTTTTAATTATATTTATTTAAGATTATCTTTTGGATTTGTTTGCCTTTATTAGACAGTTGAAAGTGGAGAGAGACAGGAAAGACTGGGAGAGAGAAGGGTGACTGAAAGAAATTGAGAAAAAATAAGAAAAAATAGACATGATAATAAATTTGTAAAGCAGAAATATGTTTATTTTCCTATCCTAAATTATCTCGCAACCCCCTGGTGGGTCCAGACCCCCAGGTTGAGAACCACTACCTTAGACCATTGACCCACCAGGATCCCCCAGTTGCAGAACAGAGACTACCCACCTTTTTTTGGCTGGCATAAATCTTTGATGTAAAATTCATACGCATCATACTAAGAGATATCAAACAGTTTCAAGCTAACCAACAGTAGGAAAGGGCCCTTTAAGGGGAAAACACCATAAATTGATTTTTGTTTATATTGGTGGCTGACTGGAGGTCAGAGTTCACCCAGCTCTTTATTTACCACTACACCACAGGGAAAGATGATGGAGATTGAATTGGATTCCACACGGCTGCAGCAGGACAGGGAGGCTACAGGAGGAGAGGCAGGAGGAGGCAATAAGCAAGAGGAAGGAGAGAATGTGACAAGTAGAGGAATAGGATGAGGGGAATTGCATTGGATTAGTAGGAGGGGAGAGCAGAAATCATTTACAAAGGGCCACCCAGGGAAAGATTGGAGGAGGAAATACAATTGAGGAGGAAGAGATCAGAGAATAAGCTGGAGCAGCGAGACAAGCCACGAGAAGAGAGAGGAAGAAACTATAAAATGTGTATTAGAGCAGGCAAATCCAAGAAGATGGCAACTGGGAATAAGAATTAGGACGTTGATCTGATGTTTTCGAAAAAGAAAAAGGGAGAACCAGAGAGTGAAAAATAAGTTGAACCAAGAGAATGTAAATGGAGGCAATCTGTGTGTGTGTGTGTTTGGAGAGTATGTATGTAAAAAAAGAGGCTGGAGGCCAGTTCTGCACCCCAATCCCCAATTCATAATGAAGCATCGTTATTATAGCAGAGTTGGAGAACTTGATTGAACTCTCCTCCAGGGGAAATTCTATATTTTGTCCAAGAGCTCACTTTTGGGTTGGCCCGCTCTGCAGCCAGGCCATCTGCTACACTGGCAAGCAGAGGATATGATGGGGACTCACCCAGAGAGGAGGTATAATCCCTGCTAGCACGAATGACACCTGTAACACTCTCAAACTTGAAAAGATGATCTAAAGGACCTAAAGGATAGAGGGTAAGAGGCTCCAGACTTGTAGCAAATGATAATGTAATACCTGCAATTAGGTAATTACTTGTTTAATAAAATGCAACTCCTGTTGGATTGAAAATGTAATAAAACCTGTTAATGTAATAAATGACCAGATAAAAAAACAGATAGAACATCACATTAGTACATCAACTGGCAATTATTACTCTATAAGGGCTGAAACTTATTTTAATTGATGATGCAGCAATAATATTGACTAATTATGGAATAACTGGAGTTATTACATTCATCTTATTCTTACAAGATATCACAATATTTGCCAATACTATTATTACATCATCAGTTAAAAACATGTTACAACCCATATGAAGTAATAATCAGCGGATAATGTAATAATGTGATATTATTACATTATCTGACGATTCGTTACATTATCAGGTTTTATTACATTTTCAATCCAATAAGAGGGGCATTTTGTTACATTTTGACAAATTATTGCATTATCAGGCAGTTATTACTTTATCAGTTGCTATGGACCCAACATCAGTCCAGGAGGGTCTTCATGCTCAGTCCAGTGTTGAGAACTGAGGCTCCCTTTGCTCATCCTTTGAAATCACCAGCAGGTGGCAGCAAAGAACACTTCATAAAATATCAAACTAAAGTCAGCTGTAGTTGAAATAGTTGACACTAAGCGACAGAATATATCATATGAGATTCAACAGACATGACCTAATGCGTAAAAAAGAAAATCCCTCTGCAACAGGATTGTACAAGACCGGAAGTAACATGTGGAGCTGTGAAGGATGTGGACAGGATTCAGTGCTTTTACACTGAAAGAAAATGACATTTTTTGGTCTAGTCCTGACCTGTAAAATCTAATTATTCTCAAGAGAAATAAAAAAAAATCTTCCAATTAAGTGAGAAATGTGACTTTTTTCCAGTGCAGTTGTTTCAACACTTCCCAGGACTCAGGTGACATTGTCCTGATACAAGTGAAGTCATATGTTTTGTTTCCAGATATTGTTGCTTGATTGTTAATATGCATTGGAAACAATTGAAATGATCAACTGGCAGATGTTTTTCACTTCTCAAGAAAATAATGACTGAAGGACTAAGGATAATATTTGTTGCAGTATATTCTCATCCTTATAACCTTTTAGACAGGCAGTGGTTCACAATGGCACCACTGGATAAGTCTTAACAGGCTTTAAATGAGCTTGCTAGTCTTCAGCTACTCACAGCTCCTGCCCGCATCACACATCAA
The DNA here is from genome assembly GCF_046629955.1 of Centroberyx affinis. NCBI lineage: Eukaryota > Metazoa > Chordata > Actinopteri > Beryciformes > Berycidae > Centroberyx > Centroberyx affinis. The sequence continues at coordinate 114,691 of NW_027279860.1, read as the reverse complement.
GTCAGTCTAATGATCCAGAACTCCTGATATAGTAAACCCTTTCATCCTTGATTTTTTGCCTCACACAGAAATATGAATAATTCTAATTGTGTTAATTTTGGCTCCATTTTCAGTGCATCAGTATGAGGAAAATTGTTGCATAGTGCAGCATTGAATCTATGCATCCATTTTCAGATTTAGAACAATAGTACTGAAGGCAATAACCTATTAATTTAATCCGTCTCTCTGATCCAACCTAAATCTGTCTCTCTGAATGAAGAAAAACACGACAGGCAAATAGTACTTTTACTAGATTCAAGATTTTGAAATGTTTTAAAGCTGAAATTCTGTGGCATTCCTGTTTCAGAAAAACATTGATACCAGCAAAGTATTAACAATTTTATATACATACTTTTATTTAATTTTTTTACTTAGGAAAAAAAACGTAAGTATAAAGGCTCCATACAGATTGGTAATTTTAATCCATAGGGAACAACACACTGAAAACATAGATCTCTGAAAAATCCAAGAAAATATGGATTGTTTCAAATTCCATAAAAAGATAACACCCAGCAGTAGTCCAAAATGAACAATGCATTCAAAATTAACATATATACAGATAGTAACTAAAAAAAAAACCCTTTTATTACCTTTTATTGACTTGTTGGCTGTGTAGTCCATAAACTGATAGTTCTTATGATAAGCCATTCTTTCTGACTGGCAGTAACTACTATTCGCACACACTCAATGTCAAAGCCAATCTTGTGGTCCACATTGCTAACCTCAATGTTGCCACCTTTAAACTCTCCTAATGTGATGAAGGAAGTGCATTGCCTTCCCTGCTTAGTTTCCACCAGCTTTTGCCCAACTTCCAGAGCTCCGTGGTGAAGAATGTCATTCTGCCGATCCTCAGTACCTGTCACAATTTTAATTTTGCTGATTTTAGCTGATTTGTTAAAGACGATGACAAAGAAATCTCCGGTGCATGGAGGCTTCCCCCAAAAGTATTCGTCGACGATACTGCTGTAGGCCTTGGTGGCGTCATAGCTCTCAAACACATTGATGTTTGTGTAAAGGCTGGCAGGAGGGTTGTCAGGAATGTCTATGGAGTCTTCCTCGAAGTCGTCGTCCTTCAGCTTGTTCTCCGCTCCTTTGTAAGAGGAGTAGTAGCCCATGTGCTGGAACAGCGAGGGCTTGAAGCGGATCACGTCCTTCTGGGCCAGCAGACCCCTGAAGTGAATGAGGAGCCAGTCGCAGGGCATTTCCTGGTAGAACATGAGCAGGAAATGGGCCAGACGCGGCAGGTCTCTGGAGTGGTAGAGCTTCCCTATGTAGCCCAGCTTGGAGAACTCCAGCATCACCCAGTAGGAACCTTCTCTGGAGGTGATCACCTTCTTCAGCGCCGTCAGGAAGTTCCTTGAGCAGCGCACGTCGTCTTCTAACATCATGTAGAAGTGAGAGAGGTTCGTACAGAAGTTGAGGAGGAAAGCGTAGTCCACGTTCTGCTTGGAGCGGAAACGGACCCGGTCCTCCGGGTCGTTGTAGTTCCTTTTCAGCCCGTCCAGAGACGGATAGTATTCCTCTGGAGCGTGGATCACCAGGAGGCGTCCGGCTATGATGTGGTGGGCAAACTTCCTGGTGATTTCCTGCACCAGGTTCTCACACCAGACCAGGTCAAAGTCTGCCAGATGGACCACAACCACAATCTCTTTCAGTTCCTCGTAACTGGACTGATCGAAGATGGATTTGATCGTCTCCAGGAGGTAATTCCCTCTTTTTCTTTTGACTGATGACAACCCAATGGTAAGATACTCTGTGAACAGAAACATGTTGTTGATAAGATCCATCACTTCAGTATGGAACAATCTTAAAACTGTTAGTAATCAGATATGTTCAGACCTCAAAATCTAGTCATCCTGCTATCTTTAGTGAAGATCCAGGCGTCGTACACCATAAGATTACATCATCACTCGAGTTTCAAAGTTGTGTGCTGTGGTAGAAATACTTACTTTTGCGTGGCAAAGGGATTCCAGCAAGGTAGCGATAAGTCACGTTAATGGTCCCAGAGGAATTGGAGAGATCTCTGAAAGTGTGGACATATCTTTCAGAGTTTGCAGGATGTATCAGTGTCTCTCCCAGTTGTCTTTTTTCAGCCTCCTAAAAGAGCAAAGCAGTCTGTAAGAAGGTATGCACATTCCATGACACATCAAACCTCGGTAAAATACTATGGGTAATAAATGGGCAAAGGCATTCAAAGGGTGTCAGGAGGATGTTTTACTGTAATGTCTGAGTCAAAAAAATTCCAGGAAGACTTCTCAACTTCTTACCAGCACATATCCATCATCCATGTAAAGGTTGAAAAAGAGGAGAAAGGTAATGAGGAAGCCAAGGAACGGAAACATCGATCGTTTCCGGAAACACCTCATCTTGTCCATGGACTTCCACATTAGCCTCATGATCACGTCTCTCACTGTGGAAAAAACACATATACAGCACAGAGTCTGCCATCAATAGCTGTCTTCAGCAAATACAAATGTATGCGATCTTGCACACATGGCTAAACATGGATAAATGAAAAAGAACTACGGTTCAAGTGAGAAGATTGCCTCACTTATCTGAGCAGCTTCGTAGAACAGAAGTCTTAAAAGATTTTTCCCTACTGAATATCAATTTCAAAGCTGGATGGATCTTCACCCTAATCGGGTTATGATGAGGTATTGAGCATAGCCTATGCGCCCGACAGCATTGAGATTGAGGTTTTAGAGATATGGATGGTCGGTTTTTCAGGTTTGTAAAGTACTCACTGGATTAAGCAACCTTACTGCTAATAACGGGTAATTTAGGTCATTAATCGAATCACAAAAAGCAAAGGGGAAAAGACAGACATCTGTTAAGTTCGTGCACAGCAGCATGGGCCTAATGCTGCAAGCCAGATGATCTTGCAGAACTCAATAAACATCAGCGTCATCTCTTCTGATAGAAAACAAATGCTTCCAGCCCAGTTCAGCATGATGTTTACTCATAGTGTTGACAGTCTTTTATAAGAATTACCCTGCTCACTATGTATACCCTGTCCTACTTGGCACCTCATTTAAAATGACTGATCCCAGGACACCCTCCCTAATTCTGATGTTGCATAACACAAAAACACAGCCTTCAATATCAGGAACCGTGAGCTCCCCAGTGAGAGGGAGACAATTACGGCATAGACTTGTGTGCCACTGGACTCGGTAATTCAATAAACAACTTATAGCACCCAAATCAAGTCATGGTTGCTGTGTTATTCATTGCTTGAGTTCCATCTTGGAAGAAAAACCATCTGCCATCTGCCAGAGAAGTAAGCCATTTTGTGTTTCTGTCACGCAACGGCTCCATGGTGGGACCTGAGAGACGCAGCGGCAAGAGTAAGTGGAAACACAGTGACAGCTGTGAGGTAACATTATGAAAGTCCTCACAAAAAAACACACTCGCACAAGCACGCATGCACACACAAGCAGACACACACGTCATTATTGAAAAAGCAGTCTGAGAAATCAGATACTGGAATGATGAAAGACTATCTAACAAGGGGACATATAATGCACGTAGGCTTTCTTTACAAGAGAGGAGATTGCCTAGAATTCATCAGGTTTTTTGTTTGCCTTCTGCGAGAGTGAATCTAAACAACAAACAAACCTCCCATAGGTCACGTACATTTATATGGAAATGAAGGTACACCTATGAATAAATAAGCACCGGTTGTTGAGACTGTTTGCTTTGGTTTAAAGTGCCTCTCTGCCGCAAGTTTTTTTTTCAGCATATTATTGTTATGTATGCATAGAAAACCTAATTTCTACGAGTGAACTCATTTCAGATTAAACCCAAAAATAATGACAGGTAGAGGTGAATACCAATGAATTTCGACATAAAAATTTGAGATGCCTCACGCCTAACAAGGGTTTATCTTTACTAGTAAACATTCACAACAGTCTCCCTAGGACAGAAATGAGAAGAGATTTGTCCTGCCCTCTAATCTGTGGTGTTTTATCTCTGTAAACTCCGCAGGAAAAGGGAATTACGGCCGTGCTCAGTATGAAGTGTGATTCCCCTGGCATATGGGTACATTTTCTGGCTGAAAACTATTGGCACTGATATGAAGTTAATTTGGATGTAGACATTCAAACAAACAATTTTTGGGTCCATTAAATCAGGATTCCATTAATTTTCAGTAGAGTAGTTGCAGGTTTTACATCTTAATGACATCAGCTTGTGGACAAAGTGGTTTATGTTTATAGGTGCTGGCTGGATTGTCCTGAGACATGGGAATGATGTCTTAAATTAAGTCGTATCCTTTCACTCTCTTGAGGGATGGCAGTAGTCAAAACCTCTGGTCACACTGCAGCTGGAAGTGTCTCAATTCTGATTTTTTCCCTCACACGTGACACAGATCTGATGTTTTATAATCGGTGTGATCGGCAAAAAGCTGCATGGAGTCACATTTTTTTGCCCTTGTTGCCATGCCAATAAGTACATTTTACATTGTTTATCTGAGACAATTGTCATAATTTTGGCACCCGTAGCAGCTTGGCTGAGCCTGTATATAATGGAGGATGACGAGACACAACAATGTAAAGCATGATACTGTACCGTAACCGAAATGTGTTTGAAACAAGCAGGATAAGATTAGGTACAAAAAGTATGTGACATCTTTTGTTCTTGTGATTCAGCGTGTCTTTTCTGACATCGCTGTCAGTTCATATTGGTATCGGATCCTAGAATAGATACGAAGAGTCAGATCAGACACGAGCCGCAATTTGGAAAGTGTGAATGTAGCCTAAAGGTTAGAAGAGGTAGGTTTGTGAGCAGAGGGTCGCACATTCAATAACTAGACCTGCTAGGAAAATCTGGGTGGGGAAAATGAACGAGTAATGCTTTAAATTCAGCAACTACCGTCAAGGTGCCTTTCAGCGAGCCACTTAATCCCCATTTACTCCAGTGCGGCTGCTCAGTCGCCTCCAGTAGAAGACTGTGGTTGTACTGGGCAGCTCCCAGGTGGGAATGTGTGTAACTGTACGAATGTGAAGCATTGCTGAGAAAGAGCATGCATGCTCAGCAAAACCATTCCCTGGATAACTACAGGTAGACCAAGATGGATAGGAAACTTGTTGCAGTTGGGAATAAAGCTGTAAGACTGATACACTCACTCATGTCTCTGTCACCTGCTAGACTGGAAGCATCTGCATCAAACTAAAGGAAACTACAACTAAACTAAAGAACTAAAGAAACAGCATTTTAATGATGTTCCCTCAAATTTCTTGAAAGTTCAAAGCCCACTGAAAATTTCAACAAAGCAGACAGTGCTAATGGATAATGGCTCAGCAGCGCTAAGATCATTTTAGTCCTATTTTAAAGCAGATCATCTTAGTGCTGAGATGTGCTCGGGCATGTGCGCCGAGGGCTGTTAATGGCTTTTTTTTATCCCCTCTAGTTTATGAACTTCATACAGTCTTGTGGAACTGTCTGTGTATAATTTAATATACAATGCGCGTCTCACACACTGTACTCAGCTATTATTCTCCAGCTCCATCCTGCCTCGGAGTGCCTCTGGCAGAGAGCTAATCTGGGTCAAAGCGCTGACTACTGAGAAGAGCCCATCCTCATTACAGTCGCCACCATTGGGACCGCAGAAACCTTTCATGTTCGACTTTGACCAGAAAGGTAAGTACACTCTAGATGCAATTTACATCTATATATGGCAGGCCTACTTCACACAAGTGCCTATAGCTTTAGAAGTACAACATTACTTCTCAACAAGACAGTAGCATCCTATTGTATTGATTATTTAAAAAGAAATGGTGACTAATCTGGAAAAATGCAGCAGTCATATGTCGTCTTGTATCTCCAAAATGTCATCTTTTCAGGAACAGCCTTGGTTTGAGCTTGACCACCATGCATTTTTTAATTTATCGAATAGGGTTTGACAGGGTTTCGACAATTTTCTCAATCCATAGAGAGGCATGTAATCCTTCAACTGAAGTGAAACAATTAAAAACTGGAGTTACAAGGTTTTCACACGACAAGGCTGATATGTGATTGTTGGATTATCCAAATGTTTACCCCTATAATGTGCTGGCTGGGGTTAATTTTGGTTTTGGTTCCATGTCTGGCCATGTTTTGGTCTCAGTTTTGGTTCTACTGCAGGTTGCAATGCTAAAACTACTTCTAGATTTTATTATAGTGAAATTCTCCTCAGAGCAGGGAAAAAGACACACCTGGTGATGTGTCTGCTGACAGGACTAAACATGTCAATAAAAGATGTGGCTGCATTCTCTCGTTGTTGTGATGTACAAATTCATTAGGACACTATAAAACTTTCCACAGTTTCCACAGCAAAGTTGCATTCGTTAGCTGTATCTTTTTGTTTGAAACAATTCTGGTTGGTTCAATTTCTGTTTGTGTCTTAGGGGTTGGAGTTTAGATGATGCATTTTTAGTTTAATGTCACATTTTGTCTGGCAGCACTAGCACTATTTCTTGGTGTTGTCGCCCACCACTGCTGAATGAATTTAGAGAAAACACTGGATTATTTATGAACATGTTTGAAGAGGGAAAGCATTTTGAGCCTGAAATTAGAGATCGACACAAAAGATATTGCTTTATTATGGTTGCAAATAAGATAATAAAAGTAGGCTGAATTGATTCTTTACTTGGGTTAATTTACTATTTTCAGCATCAAGTCTATATTAATTCATTTCATTTTTCTCACTTTTCATCTGTTTTGTTTGTTTTATCATTTTCCTCCTTGTGGTTTATAATTTTGGGGTGGTGTTAGCCTGGAGCTTGTGACCAGAAGGCTGCTGGTTCAAATTCCTGGACTATGGTGTTGTGCCAAAATTGCCTCCCTTAAAAAGTGTGTTGTTGTTACTGTTTTGTCATGGTACAGGGAAATTATCAAGGAGGACATGTGCTTCATAAATGATAAGTACATTCATTTAAAGCCTAACAACTTCCTTGTAGAATCAATGGACAATTTCATTCTTTGTAATACTGTGAAATGTTTTTAAAAGGATCTTTCACTGTTGTGTTGAAAAGACAGCGATGGGAAAACAATCCACAGCATCATTAAAGGAAGACAATTTTGTCCTTTCCTCTCATGCCGTGAAATCGAGGTGAAAACACAGCCAGGGGAAACACAGTTTTTAGATGCAAAGCAACTCATGGACCTAGAAACTAACGCTCTCTGCTGCATCTATGACACTGTGTGTCCTTGTTAGGGGATACAAATTTTGGCACAACACCGGCTGGGAAATGTGGGCGGGAAAAGTCAAGGTGTGACACTCACCCATCCCTCAATAACCGCTGCCAAGGTGCCTTTGAGCAAGGCAGAGCAGAGTAGAAAGTGTGCTGTGCTGGAAAGATACTGGTAAGAATGTGAAGTAGGGCTTTGGCTTGTCGTGTGCTGTTATCCAGTTCATTTGTATCTTTTCTATCTTGATTTTTTTGAGGTGAGATGTTTTAATAAGCCTGTGTTTTTTCTGTGTTTTACATTTTTGATATATGCAAGCAACTAAACTAAATGAAGCAAAACTAAACTTAACTAAGGAAAACTAAACTAAACTAAACTAAACTGAACTAAACTGAACTGAACTAAACTGAACTAACAACTAAAGTAAACTAAACTAAAGTAAACTAAACTAAAATAATCTAATCTAAACTAAACTAAACTAAAAAACTGAATACAATCATAAGCAGGTAATCCATAATGAGTATTGTGGTTACATTTTAAAAGTATCCTCACCAATACTGGTGATATTGAACTTCATGTTCTTTAGACATGAGTCAAAATGCAAGATAGATTCCATCGACAACTTCAGCATTTTGTTGCTTTGTTTGGTTGAGTAGAACCTTTAATCATTGGACACTCATTAATTTTAATCATTTTAATCATTTTAATCACAAAGTGGAAGGAACGAGCAGGAATTTGTCTTGCTGACATTGATGCAGATGCATCTTTGACAACTTACACAGTTTGACCGAACAAAATGACAAACACGGCACAAGGACAACAGGGCCTCGCATACAGTGCAAATGGACAGTGGAAGATATACTGTGGACGGAAGAAAAAAAAAAAAAAAGGACATTTCATTAATTTACTTCTAGCGGGAAACAGCTAGCCTATTTATACATCCAGAACAAAGGCGCTTGTGTTTGGGATTCAGCGGCAGTCTGAGCACCGGCCCAGCTCCGCCTTTGGCTCATTTCCCAACCATTTCTAAGCTTCCTGTAATATGAATATGTAGGGCCGTTACCGTCGCAGTGAATCCATATGCAACACGGAATAATAATGAAGAGAAAGTGCTTTCAAAAAATGCAATTAATCTCTTATAAAACGGCGGCTCAATGCCTCTAATGAGATGCCATTTTAATAAGCTAGTATGTTGAACAACAAAGCCATTTGGTAAACACTATTGTTCATTTGCCTGTTGACATCCAGGCAGCATATGAACCCACATGGACCCTGCTGTGCTGGGTTGTGTGTGTGTGTGTGTGTGTATGTGTGTGTGTGTGTGTGTGTGTGTGTGTGTTTGAATGTGGTGCGGCAGGGAAACTAGGCAGTAGGAATGCTATGGATTAAATGCTACTGGTTGGAATGTTTTTATGCTTTCATGCTTGAATGTTGTTTAACATTGATTATAAACGAACAAGCATTTTACAGTAACACTGTGGACTTGAACAAGATACGTTTCCACACCACAGAACGATACAGTGAATCTTTAACCTTGGATCTTTATTCACGGGGGAGTCTGTTTACGCTTTAATCAACATGGCTTGATTCATCTCTGAATAAATGAAGGGGAGATGAAACTGAGCAGAGCCTGATTTGGTAGGGAACATTGTGCAGATTGGATTAAGAAAACGATAAGTATCAACAGTTAGCTAATTAACCAAAACCTTTGCAAAAACAGCTGAAAATTGGTTCTAACTAGCTGGATTTGACTATTTGGAAAACAATCCACCTTAAAAAAAACTAAAGTAAAACCGAGATAACAGCGGCACAGGAGGGTCGACCTGATATGTCTGTGTTTGCTCTCACATTATTTACGACACAAGGGTTGCCGCACGTTTGATTGAGGCACTGAAATGCAATCTCTGAGCCAGAATTACAGCTGATGCATGCATCCAGATTCAGAGGAAATGTTAATAGAGTTCAGAGGGAGCGAGCTGTGGAACCATCAGCAAAGTAAACAGCACTGCTTCCCGAAGAAAGCGAATCTTCTCGCTACCTGCTGGGAGTTTTACCGACTGCATCTCTGCCCGGTTCAATGTGTTTACTTATTCATCAAGGTGGAGAGGGCCAGCCGGTTTCTCAAACTCCGGGCTCCAGCAGTTATCCTCTTCCTGCTGTCGGACAAGAGGGGCAGACCCTATTAAAGATGCATGGGAACAGGCGAGACTCGAGCCAAATATTTGCGCGCCCACGCTGCATGTGCGGTTGTTAGCATGCAGAGTTAATGCGACGCCCACTGCGGTGATGGGATTGAAGTCGGGGACGGAGCGTTTTGCTGTAAGGAGGCAAACCTCGTATTCCCTATTTTTGTTTTAAGGAATGATCCCACTGAGCAATTTTACATTGATTAGACGTTTAAAACACGTCTAAATGGCCATAGCCGTCTAGGCTAAATTAAGTTTAAATGGGGTTGAAAAGTGAAAGTTTATTAGATGTCTATACATAGACAATATTATCCTGGACTATATGAGAGCTACGCATAGATGCAATGTTGAAATTACTTCTTGTGCTCAGATAATTATCTTGTAGGCTAGTCTACAGGACTTCTCTGGTGCATATTTTTGGTATTTACAGATGTTTATTCATTGTAATATTGTATTTACTGCTTGGTCTAAAATAGGTCTATACATAGCCGTAATGATCTTGGGCTATATGAGAGCTACAGCATAGACGCGACGTTGAAATCACGTCTTTTGCTCAGTGGGATGAAATGAATGTTTACTTTCTCGTTACCACTTTTTTTTTTACATGATCCTATGGGTTTTAAACAGGTTTCAAGCAGCCATGGGTTATGAAGCCCGTGCTAACACTTTCAGCTCAGGGAAATAAAAACACTTAAATTGTAGTTAAGAGGTTTTTCCGTGACAGCTGTGATTTCTCTTTTAGCCGAGGGAAGACATGGAATCACAGCGGGGAGGCAGTCATGCACATTTTAGTTCCACCTTTAGGTATCAGTGAACACCAGGAATCAAAAACAAGACTTGACAACCCACATGAAACGCCTCGCCAGCTTCAGAGGCCTGCTTCGTAAAAAAAAAAATGAAACACGACATCGCAATCGCAAACTAACTGCAGCAGCTTTCGCCTTAATTTATCCGGGGACGTTTTGCTGAGCACGCATGTTCTTTTTCAACATGGGAGATGGCCAGAGCAACATCAGTGTTCCTCTGTTGGTCCACTAGAGCAGTAAGGCAAGTGGGGGGGGGGGGTAAGTGCCTTGCTCAAGGGCAGTCCGGTGAGATATACTTTAGGTGTTGAGGGAATGGAGAGTCTACCGTCTAGGCTCCTACCACCCAATTCGTTATCAAAGAAATGACATGCCACCAATCTAAATGTACTTAGTACTTGTTGATTTTGCTTCCAGGTCTATGAGTACTTTGACTAATAATCTGTGAATTTTTCATATGCATCGATGTCTGTTTTGCTATACTCTCTATCATCGATTGATATAACGCAACAGTGGTTCAGCCTGTAACCAGTCCATGAGAGCTTTTACATTTGCTGTTTGAAACACCCGGTGTCTGGTAGGTCTTTCCTCCTCCTCTGGTGCACAGGAAGTGATGCGTTTTATATTTCCGGCAGCAGTTTGGAATAAATAGAAGAAGAACTGGGTAGTTAGCATGAGCAGCGATAGCCACCAGACAAAGAAAAGAGCGCCACCTACAGAAACTCAAACTGCATCAACAGAAAATCCAAGGAAAAAGACGGCACAGTACTGGACACACTGTTTAACAAGTGAAACATGAATCTCATAGATCAGTTCAGTAAAGACTAACAGTGGGTTGGTGTGTATTTTATGCTAGTGGAGGTCAGACGAGCTAAAATCACACCCGTCATCTTCAAAGCTTATATCATTTTTCAAAGAAACAGTTTGCAGCCACTTAAACTTAAATTATAACAGCATCTGCTTCCAATATCCCAACAACCAAAACGCTGAGGCAAGTGGACATGGATGGGAAAAGAAATAACGAGTTTCAAGATAACCATAATACAGCCTTGTCTGTGTTTCAAAAACACTTTATAGTATCTTTGGTTTGATCATCTGTCAATCTAGTCAACCCAGCATGACAGCATTACAAATGGAAGAGACGCAGACAGGGCTTCAACTAAGCAGCACAGAGAGGGAATGCTGCCTTGGCCTCAGTGTTATAGTGGAGATGTGCTCATTGCAAAATGGGGCATTGTTACTACTATTTCGCAATCAAATCCAAGGCAGTCAAATCTTGGACGATTAAAAATCCTTTATTTTACTTGGCTAATTTAAAGCTCGGTAGTATAACATTGTATAGTAATTGACTGTTTTGTAGATTCCAGGCTTGAATTGAAAATGACTGGCTGATTATTATGTAGTGTTAAGGATGAGTGGTGGGGGGTGATGATGATGAAGCCAGTGGGCTATTTCCCTGGTTCGTGTGACGTCAAGGCCGAGATGAAAGGTGGAAAATCAATCATCTGGGTGAGAGACGTTCGAGTAGCTTGGCCTCTTTGGCTGTGTTAATCCCTTCTGATAAGACTGAGAAGATAGATTTTTTTATGTTTACTTATCCAGGGAAAGTTTGTTGAGCATGCATACTCTATTTCAGCAACACCCTGCTTCACATTTGACCAGGTAGACAACTGTACAACCAACACCTTCCACTCCATTGAGCCGTTCAACTGGAGCAGATGGGGTCAGGATCAGTATATTTCAAAGCTGTTTTCCAGATGCAATGAGGAGCCACAGAATATAAATGCCTTGTGGACTTCACCACGTTTCATTTTAGTCTACTGTGTTGTTTCACATAAAGGTTTCGGCTCAATTTAGTTTTACTGGTATTGGTTTCACGCGCTCAGACAGACAGTAAAAGGTTGTTTATATAACCACTCTGCATGATGGTCTTGTTTAGTCTGGACCGAGTCTCAGAGTATTGGAGACCCAAGCAGAGGGAAGGAAGCGGACAACAGAGAGCAGTTCTGTGTTTTTGAGCAGGTAAGCCCCTTTTAAACACCGCCCTGCTTCATCTTCAAATGTCTGTTTTAAACATTGTTCATACGTTTTGGATGTATATTGTGTTTTAGTGGGACCCCGTGAAGAATAGTGGACACACTTGTGCACAGCTAATGGGGATCCTTATCAATAAACAATAAACATTCAAGCCAAGTCTTCTACTATTGGTCACTAAGTGGTTGAACTGGAGCAGTTGGGGGTTTTGTGCCAAGATCAAGGGCACTTCAGCAGTAGTTGCTGAGGGAGGAGGCAGCATTACTTTGGCAGCTGAAAGTGTCCCAACTCTGATTTTTTTCCCTCCTATGAGACACAGATGTGATGAACAGAAAAAAACACATAGAATCTAATCTTTTCATATCTGATTTGGACTACATTCATACTGTATGTGGTCTTAAATCTGATCCATATCTTCACGTCACTCAGATCTCTGTCATCATGACTCTGTGTCCATTTGACCAGGAAAACATGGAGCAACTCAAGCAGCCAATGGAGAGCCACCGAGGTCACAAACTGAATAAGTATTTGGGAAGACGCCTCCATTCAAACAAAACTGTTCACATTCATTATAGACTAAAAAAATCAAATCAGATCCGAGCAAAAAATTGGAATTGAGCACTAACGCCTGCAGTGTGAACAGAGCCTATTCACTTTCCCTGGTCAGATTTCCCCAGTTGGTCCGGGGATTAAAACCACCAACCTTCCAGTCATGAGCCCATCCTGTGAACATAAAGTTCCTGCATCCCGCTATTCGTTGCCAAAGGAGTGACATGCAGCTGACATACCTGGGTGTAAATTTGTTTGTCTAGTCAGTTATGGATGTACTCTGACTCATTAATCATTCATTGGGCAGAGGAGCGTCCATGGAGAGCTGATTCTTGGCATTTAGATGGGAGGGAGACTACAGTAAACACATTTTGTGACCACTGCTCTGCGGTCCACATATAATCAATTCTCCTTTTATTGCATTCCAGTTGCTGTAGGGCAATAGGGCTAAGGGATATGATATCACTGGAGACTTGCCAATAATAAATTTCTGTCAGTGGAGAGCACCAGAGGGTACTGGGAAGTGTCAAGCTAGTTTGAACCACATTTTCAATAACAAACGGCCCTCTTGTGACAAGTCAACAATGCCCCAAGGTGAGACGTGCTATTTGTCATTCTGGACACATGACAATGTGTGTTGCATCAATTCAAAACGTGCGCTACCCGCCCGCAGGGGAAACCGATATTATAAATCTGAAATGAAATTGCTTGTGAGGGAAATACAGAAGTCATTATGTATCCTCAGACGCCATCGCTTTCCAAAGGCTCAGCAGGAACGGGGGAAATCCTTGGTGAAGCAGACACCAGTAAAAGGATGTAGTCTCAAAAGCACTAGTTTGGGAGATACGGGAAATAGAAAGATTTAGAGATGCAGTAGAGTATGGGGGAGAAGATGTTGGTCTCCATGGCGACCAGCGTAATGGAAACATCAGTGGGAGCTCAGTGGCAGAGTGGCATTGAGATGCCCAGAATCTTTGTGACTCTAAAATGATACCAGTCGGTATAAAATCATCCCACAGCTCAGTGGTGCAGTGACAGAGAGAGAGAGACTGTTGGAGCACATATGCTCCGTTCCAAAGCAACAGCACATTCATTTCAATTGAATATAAAAGTCGAATGCGCAGATATTAAAGGATAAGGCTGGTGTTTTATAATGCATTGCTTACCGTCAACAAATCCTATGAAAATAACAAAATCAGCAATGATTTTGTTTTGCCAACAAGTGTCGTACATGTAGCCGATGCCCAATGCAGCCATGTCCCAGCAGCCATAGAACTCCATTGTATTAAAAAAACGATAAAAAACACGTCAGAGAGCCATGCTGCTGCTCTGGTAGCTTATTTCATCATTGCGATGCACCGGGCCGGCCGACTTTTTCCTCAAACAACTTAATAAGATGACCATAAACACGTTTTCCATCTCAGGAAAGTAGTTCCGTAGCACCGCAAATAGTCCCCAGCGTAAAGAAGAATTTGTGCCCATTTGAATTTGATTTGGTAAAAACTACAACAGCCTGACTTTTCGTGGTAACAGTTAGCGATTTTTAAAATTGAAACTATGTCTTTGTGAGCTGTATTTCAAGGTTTTTTGCTTACAGTTGGAGCCAATGACTTCCAGGTTGACGGCTAAAAACGGTACGTGGGAAGTCAGAAAGTAACAGGAGTAGAGCAAACGCATTGTTGATTTTGTTATTTTCATAGGATTTGTTGTTGTTGTTCTTGCCTAAACGTAACTAACTAACCTTTACATGAGACGAACATGTGAAAACACTGTGTCCAATTTGTGCTGTTGTCATAATCCTTTCATGGTGGAGGAAAATGATGTTCACATAATTTGTGTCCACAACACGTAATCTGTGTTTCAGAGTTCATGCTCATTTCACAAAATTTTATGAGACTCCCACCTTAGACAATTGTCAAAATTTTGGCGCCCGCTGCAGCTTGGCCGAGCCAGCGTTACCATGGGAAACAGGGAGTCACAACTATAGAAAGATGGTGAAACAGATGACTTAATTGGTATTCGGGTTACTTGCTGATGAAGTCGTGGACAACTTGCACTTAACTTTAGCAGCATCCAAAGAGCAAAGGTCTTTGTTACTCTCTGCATGTGTCCTCTTGACATCGCTGTCAGTTCATATTGGTATCGGATATGGGTTACATCCTAGAATAGACAGGAACAGGCATCTAAAAACATCAGATTGATGCAGCAATTTGGAATTAAGCATGAAGGCTTACGGTGTGAACGCAGCCTGAGAGTGCAGAGCAACAAAACCATCATTATTCAGCCGACTGCCAAGGGTGTACAAGGAAAGCTGCTACTATGAGATGAACATAATAGGACGCTAATAAATCCTCTGGAGATCACTGTTAGCTCAAAATGATGTTTCCCAGAATGCTCATCAATCAGACAAGCAGGAGGCTGACTTCCTCTTGGAAGGCGTCCTATTTCAGCTCAGCCTCGCCTCGGCTA
The DNA here is from genome assembly GCF_046629955.1 of Centroberyx affinis. Classification (NCBI taxonomy): domain Eukaryota; kingdom Metazoa; phylum Chordata; class Actinopteri; order Beryciformes; family Berycidae; genus Centroberyx; species Centroberyx affinis. The sequence continues at coordinate 99,447 of NW_027279860.1, read as the reverse complement.
GTGCAGCATACACTGAATTTGTCTGTAATATCCTGGTTTGATGTAATTAATCCCCAATTGATAAGCGACGGTACAATCTTTTGCTGCTTCACTGTTTCTGAAAGTGACAGCACTCCTCACCCCGATGAATCCCTCGACTTGTCACTGTCTGTTCAGATTGTCTTCCTGTCTGGTCTCGTCCTGTTCGGCCTTGTCCTGTCGTTTCCTGTTTTGTTCTGTCTTGTTCTATTTTGTCCTGTTGTGTTCTGCCTGAGGAGCTTATAGGCTGGTAAACTCAGAGTAATCTTTTAAATCACTCTTTAAAACACATTTTTAATGACAGGCTTTTATGTAGTTCATTTTTTTTTTTTACTTATTTTATTTCTGTTATATTTTCCTGTTTTATCCTTTTTTAAAGCCCTGTTTGAATTCATGTCTGACATTTTCATTGTTTATCTTATTGGCTTTTTACTCATCTGTTAAGCCACTGAGTATCACTTCATTTTGCATTGTCCTGCCTCCCTGTCAACATTATGTCACAGACCGTCCACTGAGGGTTTCCTGCTGTCGTCATGCAGCTGCCTCATCATCCTGACATGTCAGGAGTCAGTAAACACACTTCTGCAGGACAAGAACATAAGACGCGCTGCAGCAGCTGACAACAACTTAATAACTTCCGGATAATGTCATAACTTGTCAAAATGTAATAAAATGCTCCTTTAAATTAGTGAGAATGTAATAAAAGACTGTTTATTCGATTTGGGAAATAGAAAAATTCTTGATAAACTACAGAAAATAAATCAATAAAAACAATTAATGCAGATTTGATCCTTGAGGATAGCGCAAAATAACTTAACATGCAAAAAAACACCATTGAAAGACCATATATGATGTTTAGATTGTGTTTTACATGGCACTTCCCACTCAATTCCTCCTTCCAATTCTTAAACTCTGTTAATGTAATACATTGCTGGATAAAATAATAACATCTTCAGAGTGATGTCGTAATATTTTTTCTTGATAATGTTACATTATTATAATTGCATTATTATGTTATGAGACATGGAATTCTTTTAATTATTACATTATCAGCCTACAGATGGTATTTTATTATCTGGCAATTCATCACATTATCACATTTTCTACCCATTTAGAGGGACATTTTATTACATTTTGACAAGTTATTGCATTATCTGTCAGTTATTACATTATCAGTTGCTACAAGCCCCCCTGCTGCTGAAAACCATCAAATCCGCCACATTGAATGAATGTGTTCACACAGTTGAGGTTAAGGTTGTGTGTGCCATTAAAGAATTTTGGCCAAAAACCATTTGTCATTTGGATGGAGTTTTGCTCCGTCTACACTGTTAGAAAGATGAACTGAAGACAATGCTGAGTCTCACAGAGAGCAGTTCATCTTGTCACTGTTTATATGCTGCTGCAACACAGCTTTTAAACTGATGTTATGAACGCAGTGGAAGAATACCTTTTTCATTTTGTGTCTTGTCTCTGAAAAAAACTTTTCTTTTTACTGAGAGCGGCAGTTCCCTCCTTGACTGTTTTTTTTTTTTTTTTTTTTTTTTTTTACTGAGAGCAGTCTTGATGAGAAGGGAATGTGGCACCAGCAGGATAAATGGCAGCGGAGAAGGACCACCTAAAGACTGCGTGCGCGTCTGGAAGAATAATGAGGGGTTGGCTCTGCCAGAGGTTTACTCAGACTACCAGCATAACAATTCACTGCAGGAAGTGTAAACCATCTTCCTTCTTCTCACCAAATCAATTCTAATTTTGTTCCTGAAGTCAATACTCTTCTCATAGCACTCTTTTCCTTCAACCTCCTTACTTATTAAATCAAATCTCATTCACTGACTCAACATAACTATCATAATGTGAGACGATGTGCAATATACATGTGATTCAGAACTATTTTTCATTTCATTTTTAGGCATTGAAGTGATGCCCTTATCCAGAGCGAGTTACATTGAGCAGGTAGGGGTTCAGTGTCCTGCTCAAGGACACTTCAGTAGTCGATGGACACATTGGCTATTGCTGGAATTGAACCTGTCATCTTCTAGTTACAGGACAGTCTCTTTAACCTGCAGCCCATTCTGTCCCTGCCTCATGCCCTCTGTTTCACTCATCCGATTCACCATGATACTCTAACTGATCATCAGCAGTGACCAATTTCTGTCTGAAATGTTTCGCCCATCCTTTACAGGGGCATTAAAAAAATTCTCTGAGCTCTTTACAGGGGCTTCTAATTTTACAAGCCATTCTTTGTTCTGCTCAAATAGATATACAGAGACACAGAGAGAGTGGGCATTCAGAAGAGGAAAATATGAAGCAGACACACTGTTGGAGATTTCTGGTACACTTACACAAAACTTTAATTTTGTTATTTTTCCAGGCTGTATACTAACTTTGGATTGCTAACAGCCACTGAGAAAGACAGACAAGAAATTGCTGTCCTAAATGACAAATTCTTCATTGCCATCGGTGTTCAAGGGAGACAGCCACTTCAAAACATACTGACAAGCCAACAGAAGTGCAACATTGTGGTTATGTATGCATGTAGCAACTGATAATGTAATAACTTGTAAAAATGTAATGAAATGTCCTTCTAAATGAGTAGAAAACGTAATAAAACCTGCTACTGCAATAAATTACATCACATCATTGCAGTAACTGGTGATTATGATGATTAATACTTCAAAAGGGGAGTAACATTTTTAACTAATGATGCAATAATAACGTCTTTATAAGGTGTTCTCCTATTCTTACGAGTTCTTACTTTATTAGTCAATATTATATCATCAGTTAACAAGAGGCACTGCCTAATGTCCTGCCATAATCACCATGATATATGAAACATTATGTGAAGGAGGTCCAAGAAAAAAACAGTTGTTCCTCATTAATATGCAAATCTATGCAGCAAGGTGCTCCAGAATCTAATCAGATCATCTGCTCTATAGGGGGAACCTGTGGTGTAAGTATGAAGTTTCTCTCAGTATCAGAATTAATAAATGCAATTAATGTGATAATATGACGTTATTACATTAACAGGTTTTATTACATTTACAACCGATTTAGAGGGACATTTAATTACATTTTGACAAGCCATTACTTTATCAGTTGCTATAATGAAACAATGATAAAAACTCTATCTACAGTAGGTGTTTTGCTATGAGTAGGGTATACAAAAGTATATTTAAATAAATTTTTCTCCCACTCAATTCCATGTCCATCAGCTGGTTCAGGCGTAAATACACTGTTTAGACTGTCAAATTTCACATCAACATTTTCTCACTCAGTTTGTGTTTTCTGGGGACCTCGCCTTAAATAAAGCTGGATCCAAATCCATGGATCTGGAACAATGAGAATAATTTCAAAGAACAATTCTCATCATAACCATTTCAGAGTCTGTGGGGAGTTTCACATCCATCACATTCAAGTTGTTCCAAGAACGAGCCGAGCCAAAGATTCTCTGTGCTGGTGGAAGATAGCGCTCAGATGCTTTGCTCCCTGAGATGTTGCCGGCGTCCGCGATAATCAAAAGGCGCCGTCAAGAAACTATGAAACTAGGTCTTCCAAAGGCGGGGATGTCTGGCGTGATGAGACGGGCTCGGTTTATTAAGTCTTAAGGATCTATGCGTGCAGCTGTCTTCAGGGACACTTTAAGCACCACAGGAGCTGCAGAAGAGCTCACACTTTGGATCTTACATACCATTACTCAGAGACGTAGAACAAAGCTCACATACAAAAAACTCAACTATTACCAATCCTATAGTTCCTGTCAGTTTGTTTAAATGTAATCTGCCTCTTTCTGCTTTATATTATGTGTACCGACAGAACCTGCCAGAAGCAGATTGTCCGGTGCTGTAATATATCTGTTTCCAGGTGTACCATGCCGTACCTGTACTGTATGTTTTCCCATTGTGTTCTATGTACAGTTTTGTTGGGTTCAGGTTAGTACATTTACTCAAGTACTGTACTTAAGTACAGGTTTGAGGTACTGCCACTTTACTTGAGTATTTCCATTTTGTGAGACTTTATACTTTTCCTCCACTACATTTCAGAGGGAAATCTTGTACTTTTTCCTCCACTACATTTATCTGACGGCTATAGTTACTAGTTACTTTGCAGAATAAGGTTTTACATGCAAAGCATACAATAAGCTCATAAAATATGATGCATAGTTACACATACAGTATATACACAATACACAACAGTATATAAACTAGTAGACCTAGCACCACCTGGATCACTTACAACATTAAAATAGATACAAAATATCAATAATACAATACTCTGAAAGGGGCCGCCCTTCAGAATGAGTTCTTTTACTTTTGATACTTCATTTACTTTTAATGAAGCATTTTTCCATTATGGTATTGCTACTTTTACTACTAAGGATTTGAGCACTGCTAATGAGACACCTAACCATATTTAGTCGACTTACAAAGGGTCCTGGCAGGGATCAGGGATTCATCATTACATTAAAAACTGGGCAAGATTTTTATGTAAAAATACACCTGTCTTGTCAACCTAGATCACAAAGTAGGGCTGCAACAAAGCAGAGCATCCCACCCACTGTAATGGAGACACCAGAGAACTGAGATTCATCCTAATCACCCAAATGACATTCTGGTGTCTGATGGTCACTGACAGCAAATCCTCTCTGTCCACAGTAAGTGCTTCGTCCAGAGAAAGCTGGACTCACCAACGTTAGATCTTTTCCTCTCTTGTCACTTTGGTTTCCTTTGGCATAAAGCATCACAGACTTGCCAGGTAGGTAAACATAAGTTTGCTGTGTGCAGTTTACTGACATCACATTACAGGATGTCTGCATTTTGAAATCCACAAAATTCAAACTTATCTCTTGCTGCCATTTGGGGCCACCAATGTGCAAATTAGTGCAGTTTTGAGTGACATTTGCAGTGTTGTTTCTTACTCTGCTCATTATTCCAGTGGAAAACCAAAGGTCGATGACACTGTACCACGCCCACAGTAGGAGCAGCACCGGTACAGCAGCAAAGTATTTGTGCAATGAAAAAACCCCTGGAAGAGTTTGGGAGCTCGCTAGCAGGCAGACAGAGGTGCGTGATGAAATCCTCACTGGGATTTGCAAGTCGGAGGGTAAAAACAAGCTCTGAATGTCAAACCCTCGCCCGATCCGATCATTAACGGACAGGGTTCAGCCTGCGCAGCTTGTCAAAAGAGAGGTGAATGTTCTTCCTAATTAGTGAATTAATCCCTCAGTCAGAATGAGCGTTATGAGTACAGTGCATAGCATGTGGTGGGAATCTGACTTGTGTGCTCTTCATGGTTCACGAGGTTGCTAATATAAAGGGTTGATGGCATGAAACTGGAAGATTGATAAGCTCCCATTTAGTTCTGGATTCAAATGAATAATACACTTAGAACTGTTCAGTGACCTTAAAAGCCTATTATGTTGTTGCTTTTTATATATGTATTTGTGTTTGTAAATTGACTTACATATTTTGTGCTGTTTCTTTTCTGTTAAGTGGGCCTTAATGGAGCCTGCAGTGCATCTCTTCTATTTATTAGAGGGGTATTATTATCATTATTATATGTAGTATTAGTAGTGATAAAAGGGCAATAAGTATGATAAGTACCACAGACTTGTGTAGTTCTATCATTGTTGTTGTAATTCCTACTGGTTGCTGTTAGAGGTCGATAAAGTTCATAGATTACTTAATGCCCCTTTAAGATAACTGACAAACCATTAAACATCACTATCATTGAATTCTAGCTAAAAAAAAATCCTTCTCAAGGCTTTTAGCACAAAAGGCACTTGAGCCTGAGGAGCACTTTGGGAGGAGGTGGTTGAGAGTCCATGGCTCCTAAATGGCTAATTGTCTCCTTCTTCCTCAGATAGATGAGTGTATTTCTCTGCCGTCTGTACTTTTCCGCTCTCTCTCTTCTAGCCTGAGATGACTTTGTCATAATTACTTTTGCCAACAGAGGTGAAAGCGGATATTTGAATCATTAGACATGGACACACGGCTCCCAACCCCCCCCTCGTATTTGATATCATCATATATCATCATTTGATATCATCTCTAAACGTTAACCTTCGGTATGGAAAAAGATTACATTGGGGGAAATGATAGCTACCAATGATATGACCTTAATCAAGAATGACTATTTATCCAAACATCAGGAATAAATATATACCACCATTTCTCAATATAAATTTTGACAACATGATGACTTGAAAGTGTGTTTTTTGATAATGTAACAAAATGATCACTTTGGCGATTTCTTTTTGGGACAGGTTTAGTGCTGTCGAGTCTCAACCCAAAGTGGTTTTCTCTGCTTTTGCTCTATGGTAAGTGGCTCTGCACGATGTCATCTTAAATAAAGATGGGGAGAGAAAAATGTTGGCCATCATGTCTCTATTGCTCTCTCCTGATACATCCGCTCTTTTGCTCTAAAGGCGGCTCTGCCATCCTTAGTCCCAATTTCAAACACCTCCTTCAACACCACCGCCTCTGTCACATTTTGTTCTATTCATCTTTTCAGGTGACATCTCAGAGTCTTTATTAAGATAAAAAAATAATATATATATATGGAAAAAAATCTGTCAAAAAATGTCGCCATCTCAGAAGGAGAGAATGAGAGGGAGCACTGTCAAGGTAACCCTCAAAACAAACAAATCAAAACTATCTTATATTTCAGATTCTTTAAAGAAGCCGCCCTTTGCCTTGATGGAAAGGCAAAGGCTTTGGAAAGTAATTCATACATAGGATCAACTTCACTGTTTATATTTAACTAAAGTTAACTAATTTCAAGCATTTAAGCCGAAGCCTGTAGATCAAAATGGCTTTAAGAGAATGAAAAACATAGAACATTCAATCAGGTGTGTCCAAACTTTTGACTAGTGACAAAGTAGACTAAAATGTCAAGACTAAATTTAACTAAAACTAAACAAAATCTGTGAATGGATTAAATTACTAAAATGTAACAAAAATTCAAACAAATTCAATGAAAAGTCTGAGGCTAAAACAAAATGTAACATTGCTGCCAAAATCCACCTTGCTCCAAACCCTTGTGTATTAATTTGCCTTTTACAGGCTGGTAACATAACATATGCCATCTGATGAGTGTTTTAATGCAATGCATACCTTCACATGCGTATTTACAGTAGCATGAATGCGTACATATTTAGTATGGGAGGTCCCAGTGGGAGCCTCCAACCCTGGCAGTGTTAATGCCTTGCTTTAACCATTCTGTAACACAGGACCGGTGGTTTTTGGCATCGCCAGGAGGCTCCAATGGATTATGTGCTCCGCCTGCCAACACAGTCTTTTGATCAGAGGCCAGGTAATATCACACAATCTACATTAATCTCACCATCTCTATCCCTCCTCGGTTCCCTTTCTCTTCCCGGCCCCTCCTCGCACTGGGCTGTTATCAGTCTGAAGGATAATTATGCCTTGTGGGATTGCTGTAGGCCTTCCTCTCCTGAGTTGTCAAAAGTTGGAGCGAGGCAGATCAAACGCCTTTCGAAGCACGAGGGAAAATAAGGCTAATCCGCGTTCTGCCAGAGACAACAGACTTTTGGTGGAGATGCTTTGCTTTCTTTTGACCCTCATCCTGCACTTTGCTAAATAAAAAACTTCATTCAGACTCTGGGTGGAGTTTGAAATCCCAGGCGTCCAAACCGATCCACCGCTACAGCTCCAAAATATACTATAACCTGAAGTTCAATACCTCTAATATATAGCTGATCCAGTCAGAGTGTCTGTCAACCATCATAGTGTTTGCCAGCCAAGAATTCCAGTGGGCAGGAAGCCAGAAATCTCACCAGCTAGCGAAGTAATCGTTGTCATTGATATTGATCATCAACCCTATCAAACCGCTGCAGAGATGGCAAAAAATCGCACTTAATGCACCTTTAATTTACCTACTATCCTTTAATAAGTGCCATCATTTTGTCTTATCAATCATTATGTAAGAGTAGTTGTCACGGGCTTTGAGTGGAGGATGGTATCTTGCAGAGTGCGTCCTCGCTTTATGCTTCTCCAAAGTGAAGTCTGTTTAAAGTCTGTTTTTTGAGAAGAAAGTGCTCACTGGATTCAAGGGTAAAAAAAAAATGCTTGAAAAAAGGATCTCTAATGAACTGTCTAGCCATCTGATACAGAAGAATGCTTGTTCAGTTCGATTTTAGCATCCGTCTCTTCACTGAGAGATCCAACAAAGAGTTAATTTCCAAAACACTATGTCTGCATTATGAAAAAAAAACCCCAGTGAGGATAAAAAATAAGAGAAGTTCATCATTCAACATCAAAATCCAGAGAATCCAGTCTGCACATCTTGTTAACTCCAGACTTGATGTACCGTCTATCCTCTAAAAAGTAGAAGCATTTGTTGTAGTTTTGTGCTGTCAATCATTTTTTTAAAGAGTGGGCATCATGTCTCATTTTAGGACAAAACTTCAAATAACACTTTTACTGTATGTGATGTTTTGGAAAAAAGGAACAATGGCCCTACTATGGCATATTAACCCATGGATTAAGGAAAAGAATTGTATGTTCATAATAATTCTCTGTAAATTGGGTTATATCTCATTGTGAAATCTCAAAAAAAGCACACATTTTTCAATGGCTACCCAGTATGTTTTGGCACAGGTGCTTTCCTCAGAGTGGATAGAGTCTCATTTTGGAACCGAACTCTTCATCTGTGGCTGTCTAATGAACAGGGAGCGGCAGCCTTTGATTGGGGCTGTCCGTTAGAAAAAAACAAAGGCAGCTGTTATTTCCAGCGGGGATTCATCTGCTTATTACTGTGATCTCCAGCAGGAATAACTCAGCATGGGACGACACAACGTGCCTCAACACATCGGCTGGGCGGTGGCTGAAATGAGGCGTAAATCTGTCTGAAAATCATTGAGATGTGAATAGCCAGCCTGGTGGGAATCTTATTTTAACGATCGTGGAGCAACATTTTTTTTAAAGAAAAATCCACCTTAAGACATTTTTGACTCTTTGAAAAAACAGTTATTGGTGATTTACCTTGTATTTCTAGGCCCATTTTGTTGTTTGGTGGTGTTTTTCTTATTTCTGCAGATAACTGGCCAAACGTAGTGTAAATCTTTTCAGCAATCTAAATCATCAATGGTAAACGTCAGGTTTTGGTGTCAGTCCCTCAGAATCAAAGAGCGAGGGCTTCTTTCTAGAGCCGCCATTTTGCACCAAGAGACGTTCAACAATCATACAGGGGAGAAATCCATCGTAGAAGAGGAAGAGAGACCAATTTCTGCACCAACAGTAGCCTCAATAGCCCAGAATGCAATGCAGCACTGTCGGTAGTGTGTGAAACGTCCTCATTGATGGCTGTTGCTGTAAGTTTGAACAACCAGCAACCACGACGTCGTTCTCTCTCCACTCTCACTTTCTCACGACTGGAAAAACTCACTCACTTTATCACTATTGCTCTCTGCACCTACATGAATACAACAAGTCCTCAACCCTTTTCTGGAGGTTGTTGAAAGGCATTCTGGGAAAATATAGGAAATCACAAACTGAAGTGGAAGTAGATGAGGCAGGTTGAGGGAAAGTGGGTTCACCAAAAAATGGAAATTACAACACAAAATAAGTCCTGGAATGCATTGAACATCACAGATTGATGATATTATAACAGTGCAAGAGTATCTGAGGATAGATTTTTCCTTTAACATCACAGAGCCGCTCCATCTTCAGTTTTATTTAATAACAATAATGTGATACTTTATTGATCCCTGTAGGGAATCAGTCTGTTTCTGCCTTCCTCCTTCCAGGGAGGTCAGAGGTCAGAGGTCAGGTTCAGCTACAGAACAGCTGGCAGGGATTCAATATCTTGAACCTGGACCCTCTGACTGAAGGATGGTCTCTCTAACCACTAGGCCAGTGATTCTCAACCTGTTTCATATCAAGCACTAGGGCCCCGGACTTCCAATTGATTACATTTTGTCTGCTGGAACCAAATCTGAGAATATTTTTATTGTTAGATATGATTTTGTCCAGAATTCCATGACTATCTGTGTTGTAGGTAGAGAGATAACAGTGAAGATATGATAAAAAATAGTAATTCTTCTACATTCTCTCTCTTGCATTAACTTCTTGTAAATGAAATAATGATGAAGTTTAACATGAATTTGCTGGGGACCCCCTGGAACCCCCCCAAGGACCCCTGGTGGTCCCCAGACCCCATGTTGAGAAACACTGCACTATAGGCCACTCTGCCACCTAAAGGTTATATCCACACTGTTTCGAAACAGGAACCTTTTGCGTGTTCGGTGAATGTGCTAATCACTACAGAAACACATGTTGCAGCCCCTGTATTGACCCATTTTCCCCAACCAGGATCAATAAAATCTCATCTCATCTTACCGCTGCTCTCTTTTGTTGTGGTACAAATATGTGAGAACGTTCTTCAAAAGGTACCAGGGATTTTTTTTTTTTCAAGCCCAGGAACACAGTTTGGAGCCTGAACACACGCTGTCCGGAGCCAGGAACAGCTGTTTGGATGAATCTTTAATGCACAGCCACATCAGGGTCTCGCCGCAGCAGATCAGCATATCAAACATGGGAAACTTTTAATTGTTTGAGGCTGCTGCCATTTAGAGAGCTCAAGTTCTTCTGAATAATTAATTTCCAGAAGTTAACTGAAGTGATTTCACTAATTTTCCAGGAAGATCAGATGTTGTTGATAATGTTTGCGAAGCACTTTGTAACCTTTCTTTGAGAAGTGATACATTAACATTTATTTATTTATTTATTGGTTTATTTTTCAGGGACAATGCACATCAATCAACAGTCAAACTGTAAATGAGCCAGAGTTAGCCAGAAAGGCTAGTTTTCATCCAGATGTTTAAAAGGCAGCCTAAAATTTAAAATAAGATAGAACATAACTCGTTCTTCTTTTTTATCATTTACAGCATTCAGGTAATAACCGGCTCATCAGAATCACAGGCAAAAAGGCAAACCATGGTACCAGCCAGGTAAAAGGCAAATCATGCATAATGTCTACAAATCAGTCAAATGAATAATGAAGCATTGGTGTTAACTGCCACTGCTTTTCCTTCCCAGTTATTTTTATGCATAACTTACCATTTCAGCCTGAAGTGTTTTCATAGATTTTGCAGAGAATAAAAAGCTGAGAACTCCCGAATTTGAATGAAATGATGGCACCAAACCGATTAGAGAGGCTACTGTGTTTCTGATGGCACTATTTACATTTTCAGCTACAACTAAAATGTGTGATCACAACTAATTTCACAATAACATGAGAAAATGCTTCACATAGCCTAGTATAGGATTTTTAAATGGAAATGCAAACTATAAACTCCCATCTGACAATCTTAAACACTTACCAGCCTGACGTTGTCGACTTTTCTGTTGAATGTGGAAAGGTTTATTCTGCTGGCTTTGCAGGCTGGCATGAATCCTTGATCATCAATGGTGACAGTCTGAAGAAAGAAATAGGAGAAAAAGTATTAAATGGCAATGTGTTCTGTTTTGCAATTCAAAAGACCATAATGCATTTTCACCCACACAGTCTCTAATGAACTGTCTAGCCATTTGGGACAGAGGAATGCATGTTCAGCTAGACTTCAGCATCCGTCTCTCACAAACAGTGGCATCTGCGTTTGCACAATACTCTTCACTGAGAGATCCTGCTGTAAACAAAGAGTTCATTTCCAAACCACTATGTCTCGGTTATGAAAAACAAACGAGGATAAAAATAACAGAAGTTCATCATTCAATCCAGTCTGCATAGGTTAACATCTTGTCAACTCCACACTTGATGCACCCGCTATCCTCTAAAAAGGACAACCATTTGTTTTAGTTTTGTGCTGTCAATCATTTCATAAAGAAGAGTAGATGTCATATCTCATTTTACAACAAAACTTCAAATAACACTTTTACTGTATGTGATGCTTTGGAAAAACTTGACAATGACCCTACAATGGCATATTAACCTGTGTATTAGCCCAAGGAAAAGAACTGTATGTACATAACAATACTCCATAATAATACATAATGTGCTTAAAAGTGTGTGACAACTAAAAGTACAACTGTTGTGCAGTACTAGCACACAACTATTGTGTAATTCAGTAATTATACACAGGTTAATGCACCAGAATAAGGCCACTGTAAAGTGTTACCAAATGTTCTTCTTTTTATATATAATCTTTATTTAACTAGGAAGTCACATTGAGATTAAAACCTCTTTTACAAGTGAGACTAGGGCTGGGCGATATGGACCAAAAATCATATCTCGGTATTTTTAGGCTGAATGGCGATACACGATATATATCTCGATATTTACTACGAAGTAGGCTAAATGTTCAGTTGTAAGTCAAAGCCACATGTGAGATGTCTCAAGCACTTTCATTAAAACGAGACTGTGATCAAAATAAAATGTAAAGACAGGGTTTCCTTCCCTGTTTTAAAATATACTGCAACTGATAACCCTTTCGGAAGGGGAACTGGTGGCTGGTATGCAAAGATACTTCTTTGCCAGGTGGCTCAGTGCTGGAAAGACAATTCCATGAGAGGATCTGTATCACTCTCTACACTAACTGACTGTAAGTAGCTTGAAATAGGGCTGGGCGATATGGACAAAATCAAATATCACTATATTTTTGACCAAATACCTCGATATCGATATTGCGACAATATCGTAGGGATGACTATTGGTGCTTTCACAAAATATTTACACAATGAGATTTTTGATAAATAATCATCAGTAATGTGGATATAATGACTAAGTGGGTAAAGGCAAATAATAGAACAGCTAGAACAGTCTGGTAAGATCAGAAAATGACATCACTTTACTGTAATGCAGCCTTTAAAACCAGGAACAGACACTTATGCCATATCACGATATTACGATATCCAAAATCGAAGACGATATCTAGTCTCATATCACGATATCGATATAATATCGATATATATTGCTCAGCCTTAAGTGAGACCTAGCCAAAACAGGGTCAAATAGCAGCAACAAACACATAACAGGACAACAACATCAAATCACAACAGCAACAATAGGTACGACAAGAATACATTACATAATACAGTACATAAACAAAAACAAGGCAGCAATATTTAATCATATGTTTGTTAGTTGAAGCAGCTGCAGCTAACAGTGACCACTTCCATAATAATAATGAAGGAAGAAAAAAAAAGTTCAATAAAAAGTGGCTCAGCAGCAGCAGCAGCAGCAGCAGCAAGTGTTCACACCAAGTAATCTCAGATTAACTTGTCAAATACAGCATCTGTTTGTGGCACAATAGCTGTGGTTTGATTTAAACAGCTTGCATGTGATATAAGTAACATGTTATGTTGTGCGTTCTGTCTTAACACAAGATGCTAAATTGCAGAGTGAGAGAGTCTGGTCTCTCACAGCCTGCAGCTTGATCAAACGAGGATTCTGGTTGGAGCAGATGGCCATGTAGACTTTGCTTGCTTGTTTAAAAGTAGGCAGTCCACCCACCTTCCATATTTTTCACACTTTATTTTGTTGAAAGGGGGACAGACAAGGAAAGGAAAAAAAAAACCACACACAACAATGTGCAGATGTTGGATTTCACTCTCCATTTGTCTTGCAAAGTGGACAGATATTTCATGAGCTTGGAATTATAAGGTTATAAAGTAAGTAATCAAAAGCGAGTTATCCACATATTGATGATCTTTGAATGTTTCCTTATACATGCATGGTGTTTTTTTATTTTTTAAAAAGAACCTTTTTGGGGTTAAATATTTTAAAACATAGAAATTACATAACGGGTTTTGCCAGAAGGTAACGTCAAATCTTTGATGCTCAGTGTCTCTGAACTGCACTCCACCCAGATACAGCCTTGTATTTCCAAGCTCAGAGTTTATAAGGTTACCTGCCTTGGCACAAGTAATTAAATTTGTTTATTACCTATATTGCTTGTCCTTTACATTTTATCTATCTGTTCATCAACCCCTTAACTTGAGCTATTTCACCCAGCTGTGATGCTTTAACTTTAATATAAGCTGATATAAATGTTTTGAAAAGTCCTTCCTTGGTCACTCCGATAGCCTTCAGTTACTTCAGTGAGAGACAAGGGCGGCCACAGAGCAACAAAAAGACTGCACACCGAATGTGCCAAACATTAGGGACACTCACTCTTTTCATGAAGCCCACTGATGAGGTGAACCAAGGTAAAAGCCATTATCTCATATTGATTTCCCTGATTAAATCTCTACCAGTCACAAAGGAGGAGATGCAGGTAAAGAGAAGCAGATGAGTTAGGGAAGGAATTTGACGCTTTGAGATGTGGCTCAATATCAGTAAGATGTCCCTAACATCTTGTACATTCAGGCTCTGTCTCAAACCCAAGGAAGCTTTCTATTCAGGCAGCATTTCTAGCTAGGAAGTTCATTTTCAGCTGTAGAACTGTCTCATTAATATACCTTGTTTTGGCTGATTTTGAAGGGAGCGTCAGTGTATATTCAATCCAGTGTTGATGTCTAGTCTGTGGCCCAGCCAAAGAAGATAAAAATATCCTCTTGAGTTGTCCTTTATGCAGAGAGAGTGATGGAGGTCCTCACTGACGGTAAATCCAGCCCGCAATAAATGTAATTTCTAATTTTAAGGGGTCCATTAATTCTTGTCCAGCACCTCTGCCGGTAGTAGTTTTGATGGGGGTCACGAGGAGAGCTAACATTAATAACAACTGCCACATTACAACTCGATGTGCTAGGTGAGAGCGGCCCGGACCCGTCCCGTTTGACAGTATCCTCTTGGAAATAACATATGATGCCATTAGGTGCTATTATAGGTCAAACCGCACACAAACACATCCTGGCTGACGGGGAGCAACAGTAAATCACTCTAATCCAGCCGTGAGATGAAGGCAGGTTATTCCCACATCGCTGGGAGGACGGGGATTTGTGTCAGAAGCTGAGCTGCAGTTTACCAGCTTGAGTCATGATAAAAGCTGTGATAGAGCTGAGCTGTCACTCAAGAGGGTTGAGCCACAAATCTCTGATAACCTGCATGCAACACTTTGAGCAGCAAAAATGGACCGAACGCCACAGTGTGGAGGCAACGGGATCAGGGATGCCAAGCCCACGCAGGAAATATCTGGACCGACTCTTGATTCATTGTGGTTTTTACACACAGAATCCTTTTGTAATAGGAGAACAGAGTTTACATTTACCTCCACAGTGTTATGAAACAGAAAAAAAAAAATGACGTGCAACATTTGACAAGCAGCCAAGCCTGTTTTGTGCTGGATTATCTTTTTTCTTTCTCTGCTCTCGCACAGATCAGGATCATCGCTGATGCTGTAACCCTCCTGGTCCCTCAAGCAGAGATTTGACTCATCTCTCTCTCTCATCCTCTTCCAGCCCTACTGAGCCTGTCTGTCAATACACACACACACACACACACACAAAATGCTGCACAGACAGAGGGAAACTACAGCACGCCCCTTACACTTTACACAGTACTATACCTACACTAGCAGCAAATATCACTATTAAACTGACATCAACTGAGATAGATTAAAAAAAAAAAAAAAAGCAGAAATGTGGAAAATGAAGTCTGGGAGAGACAGTGTATTGGGAAAAGAAGAGAGAGAATAGAGATAGAGAGAGAGTGTAGAGAAGCAGTGGGAGACTGAAAACCAAACAAGACTCAAACTCTGCAGAAGTTGTTTGATCCTCTTCACGGGAGAAGAGGAAAAAAGGAAGCAGGTAAGGAGAGTGAGAATTACATCCAAAGCATCGGGCAGAGAGCAGCTTACCTGCCCAAGGCGCAGACAGACTCAGACTCAGACTCAGAAACAGATCTCTGCCTTCCGCTGATGCTCCGCGCGCTCCACTCATCTAAATCACTTCCATGACTCACACAGTGGGGGGGGGAGAAAGATAACCGGCTCTCACAAAAGTGGAGTAAACACTCGTAATGGCAGCTGGCTGCTCAGTCCAGCCGCAGCGCTATCTCTCATCCTCGCTTCTCCTCCTGTGTCTCTTCTTTTTCTTTGATCTCTCTCTCCCTCTCTCTCTCTCTCGCTCTCTCTCTCTCTATCCAGTGGTGCCCCCCTCTTTCTCCATCTCTGCCACCCCCTCACTCTCCACAACAAGGTGTCACAAACAGAGCGTGTCTGCACCCACTGCCTCTTATTGGCTCTCACTTCTCTGTCTCTTCCTCTCTCTCTCTCTCTCTCTCTCTCTCTCTCTCTCCCTCTTTCTCCTCCTCTCTCACTGGATTGTCTGCCTTAAAGAGGCAATGCATCACTGTGCCGCGCAACCCTGAAACCAAACCACGGCTTTACAAGTAACTCCAATGGGGAGAAGAGGGGGGGAGAGAGGGGGGATTTAACACCCCAAAAAAAGTATTCATGCAGAAGACCAAAGGGCCATAAAGAATTGTGTATTTTGAGTGGATGTGACCTTTAACGATCAGTTCACAATGAGTCTGTACTGTACCAAGAACGAAAGAGGGCCAGGAGTCAAGTTTCCAATTTGCAATTATAATTAGCCTTCCACCCCTTAAAATGTAGATTACATATATTCTCCATGCTACCATGTCCTCATGCAATATTCATACCAAGTCGGCATGAATCATAGATTAATAGCAGAATAACAGCATTGCTCACGGTGAGGCGTTTGTGGTGTGAAGCGCTCTCGGTGTTGTCGTGTTTGGGCAGCCCAAATGTGCTGCAGCCGATTTAAAATGGAGCACCCTAAATCATTCAGATCACACCGTGTAACACCAGGCAGCGACACAGCGTCCCGGCTGGTACAGTACGCCCGCCGTGACGCCGCGCCGACTCGCCTTTGTAAGCATTAACCTAATTCATGTGCATCACTTTGATCTGCACAAAAAATCAGAGACGAACGCCGGAGCATCCCCCTGCTCTTACAGTATTCTCATAGGGACTTACAGTGTCTCTGTGGTAATCAATAGTGAGTCCATAGTCATCATATTGTAGTATCATAGTATTTTTATTTTTATTTTTTTTACCCCTGTCTGTCTGATGTCTCTGTGTCTGTTTGTCAAGATTCCTCAAAAAGTTGTCATTGGATTTGGCTGAAATTTGGTGGACAGATAGTCCTTGGCCCAAAGATCAGTTGATTAGATTTTGGTGGTGATCCAGATCTGGGATTGCTGCCACTAGCTGATTTTTTTCGATTATGCTGCATTCATGTGCTGGTGGGAAGGTCCGACATCCAGGACTTCCATGTCAGCTGCTAAACAGCGTTGCATTCACGTGCTATTTTGTTGTAAAATCAGATCAGGAGGACAAACGATAAACAAATGTTACGGAGGCTGCAGCCTTGGTGGAGGTTTCCAGCTTCTAGCTTCTACTATTATTACTATAGGAGTAAGAAGAAGAATTGTTATGTAGAATAATTTTTTTGACCAATAGTGGCTGTGTGATATTTAGATATTTTGAAGTACTGTTCTGATATTTATATTGAATCCTTCTAAAAGTTGTCAGGAGATTACTGTAGTTCTTTTTCATAAGAGCAGCTTAGTTCCAGTTGAGGGGGAGAACTCAGATTACTTCTTTGTGGAAACTAGTGACTTTAATGCATTCGTTTTTTAATTCTATGAAGTATTGAAAAATTCTATGAAATGTGAAATGAGATTGACTCACTGTTTTAAAAACAAAGCAACACAATGGCATTGCATTTTAAAACAATGATGGGAGCATAATCCGCATAGCTACAGCATGTTTTTGAGGTGGGTAACGCAAAAATACTCTGAGTTACTTGTAATAAAGAGCAACTTTGTAACGTAACATGTTAGTGGTAACGGTAACGATAATGTTTGCGGTAACTAATTACTTTTAAACGTATCTTTCCCCAACACTGCTTGCATGGTTGTAAGAAAGAGAATGCAGTGAGGCTGGACATGGTTGTAACATGGGCCTAAAGCAACGCAGACTGTGGATCACTCCTACTGCTAGAACTCAATCCACTCAAACAGAAAATAGGCACCGGTACCCAATAGACCCATCAATGCCTCAATATTCTACATACGCCTGATTAAAGTCATTATGTACTGTATTTTGCCTTGGGAACCTAGATGTTGATTCTAATTTCAGTGTTATTCTCTCGGGAGCAACTTCATTAAGGGCAAAAGTTCTGTGCACTGCAGTAATTTCTCCGCTGACTTCCCTGAGTGGCAAACAAGCCGGAGCCATTAGCAGCCATGATGATGAGTGACAGGCAGCTGAGTATTGATACAACAAGGGACGCAATTATACATCAAGGGGCCTCGTATGTGCTTTAGATAGTCATGTGTACTTTGGAGACAAGCTAAGCTAATTTGTGAATAGATGAATAAATCAATTAAAAATTGATGAGGCGATGCAAAGTCCTGCTCAAAGACATCCGTGGGTGACTGGTCTCTCGGCATTGTGCAGCATGACCTTCTTCTCTCTCAAATACGAATATGGATTTTCTGTCTGAAAAATGAGCACTGAATGTGTCGGAAACGGTCTTAATTAACTGTTTTAAAAGTTCAAGTTGCTCTGACAGTATTTTGAGAGGTCGACAGATTTGACTATCACAAACACGGGAGTAGGGGAGGAGGGTGGAGAGAGAGAGAGGGTGAGAGAGATTTAATTTTCTCAAGCAGTTTGACACAATCCTGTCTTGTCACGCTGATAACGGATGCAAATTATTATTTCCTCCATCTGGGACGCATTAGAAAGACGATCTTATCTTATTTAGCTGCCAAACAAAGTTAGAACTGTGACGATGTGGTGCGTGTCGGGCCTCACAGCCAGATACACAACGAGTAGCATCCAGTAACACGCAAGTCATGAAGCCTAATCATTTGATATCAGCAGTACCACGTAAAAGTCTGATTCATAGAGCGCTGAGAGAGTTTCAGGAATTTCAAGCCCCTCTCCCAAAGCAGCCTGTTCCCAGTCTGCTCTCCATCTTTCGTGTATAAAAACACCATAAATTCAAAACTTGACGCAACGAATGATTAATACTGGACCTTGTGGTATGCAATGAGAGCAATGATTGTGCAAGGTAAAAAAAAGTCAATACTTTCCCTCATCTCCTCCATACATCAAGAGATTTCCAATCAGAGAGGGAACTTAGAGGATCATACCGGCAGTGTTTTTTTTTTCCTCGTCTCCACTGGCCAGCAGTCACATTACAGCAACCCGAGCTCCATCCATTAGCTTGTCAGAAACTTTGAATTGGAATTGATTCACCATGCCGTAATTTTTCATCTGTCTGGGTTATTTATTGTTGTGACAATAATGTTGGCGCGTTTGTGTTGAGTATTTGTTTTGATTTTGAGTCCAGAATTGGACTTCAGACATGGGAGTAGATGCCTCCAAATATGGAATCTGTTTTGCCTTTTCTGCCCAGACAACGTGTTCGACTAGCAGCTGATCCAAAGTCAGCTTTAAAGGAGAATGCCGCTGTCATTTAGAGTAATAGTCCATTTACTTCAGTCTATGTCTAGTTTACAGTTCTTCCAATCATTTCATGATGCATGTAGTTTTTTAAATACAAACTTTTGAACAAAAGTGCAAAACAAATACAAACTTTTAGAAATTAATTGATGTGCCGGCTAAGAAAGCCTCAAATAAAAAGACATACATAGATGTGACAAAGTTTTTAAGACAACATGTTTTTTAGGGATTATTTCTTCCTGTGGGTGTCAGGTGCTTGACAGGAAGCACCTGTCAAGCACCTGACACCCACAGGTGCTTGACAGGAAGCAGAGCATAACGTAATGCAGCGCTGATATGAAAACACCCAACTCGGCAAAATGAAATAACAGAATAAAACAGAAAGTCTGACTAAACCAAATGAAGGCTTCATGTTTACTGTGATGGATTCTCTCTCGCTCTGGGGAAGTTGTTTTTCATACTGTACAACAATGAATGACAGCAAATGGCTTCTTCTGAAGGAGGAAAACAAGTGCTGATATCTCCAACTACGCTGTGTGCAGAAACAGTGGGATGAATGGAGAGGAAAGGGGAACCTAGATGGTACAAACCTTTAAAAAAAAAACCAAAAAAAACAAAAAAACCACTGGTATTATCCTTTAATGGCTGGAAACCCCATGCTTTTCTTCATGTGAACCATTTTTTCCATAAACAAAATAACATTAGTGTGAATATTACTGTCAATTAATGTAAAGTGAAGTTCTTGCAATGATAGACCACTGCTGCAAATAGATTCACTTTTGAAATGCACTGGAGTCAACGGCATCTGTGAGGTGCGAAAAGCCCCAGTCTCTGATTCTGTTAGAACACTGTCACCCCAGTGGCTTTGTTTACATAGTGATTTGTCAGATTAAACGTGTAAAAACACCTTCTGAGGCTATAAAAGGTTTCTTAACATTTGTAATAACTGGAGTAAAATACGCTTGCTTTTGGAGCTGTGGTGCGTTAACCAAGCTCCAAAAAACTTACTTTCCATCAAACACCTCAAGAACACAGATCATGGTCAAATAAACTGCTGTTTGTATCTTTGACTGTCGACCACTAGAGCTACATACTAGCTATGCTTTAACAACATTGTTCTTAACATTTTGTGAGATCGTAATTATATTGTTCAGACGTGCAGGTCAGAGATACTGAGCATCAAAGATTCAACATCCCAGTTGGAGAATTGTTACTGTATGTATTTTTGAAATATTTCACTTTTTTAAAATATTCAACCCTGAAAGGTACTTTTTTCTTAATAATTATAATTCCATTCCGAACTTGCAAGCTCACGATTTAACTATGTTTGTGTTAAAAAAGAGGTCAATTTTTTACCAGAGGCAATACACAATGGTTCAGTCAATGTTACACTGCCCCCCCCCAATCCACTGCCAATTATTTTCTAACTGCCTGCACCATAATTACATGCTTGATAGGC
Organism: Centroberyx affinis; assembly: GCF_046629955.1. Taxonomy (NCBI): domain Eukaryota; kingdom Metazoa; phylum Chordata; class Actinopteri; order Beryciformes; family Berycidae; genus Centroberyx; species Centroberyx affinis. Next base: position 78,574 of record NW_027279860.1, on the reverse strand, counting down.
ATGAAGGGTATCCGTTAATGTCAGCCTTGTTAGTGAAAAGGTGAACGTGGAGGTGCGACGTGAGCTAACGGGAAACTCTTTCGCCCAATCAGCTTCCCGGCTCCCGCTGTGCTCACGCGCCACTCCCACTGAGCCGGGGTCTGAATATTTCATAGCTCTTAATTTGAAGCGTTGCGAGAGTTCCCAGTATGACTAAATATTCAATGAAGCGCTACTTACATTCCAGCCCAGTGGAACGGGATAAAAGGCATCACGGTGGACGAGACGCGAGCCGCTCCTCCTCACCTGGAAGACCGGCTTCTCTGTTGACTCTCTGGGTCAGATCTTCTGGAATGGGATAAATTATTCAGTGTAGTATTTCTGCACATCACCGCAAACTTAATAATTCTGGAGCGGCCAGCCCTCATGTGTAAACATTACAATCTAAGACCAAACCGTTGGGCGGCGGGTTGGACCAGTGACTGCAGAGACCGAGCCTCAGCTGGAGGCCTTAAAGTGATGGTGAACTTTGGCAGTACCTTGGGTTGTGCAGCTTCCTGGCCGGGATATAACCCCAAAATCAGTGATTCTCTGTTTTCTGTTGCTCTGGTAGAGACGATTGGAGAATTGCGTTTTTTTTCTCTCTCCATTCACTGCCATTGTATGGAGGAACAGGTCTGAAAATCACACTTCTAGCACATAAACAAGCGCGAACAAAGCAGATTCTGACAATATATAAAAAATCTCGTCATTCTGCTGAAATGTTTTAAAGTGAATCGCTGTCTTTATGTTATTAAACCTTGACACTGAAATTCTTCCGACCGGATCTTGGTGTTAGGCCTACACGGTCGGAAGAATTTCGGTGTTAAGGTTTAATAACATAAAGAAAGCAATTCACATTTCAGCAGAATGGCAGAATGGTTTATGTGCTAAAACTGTGAGGTTCCGACCTGAGAGAGAAAAAAAACACAATTCTCCAATCGTCTCTACCAGAGCAACAGATCACAGAGAATCACAGATTTCGGGGTTATATCATGGTCAGGAAGCTGCACAACCCAAGGTACTGCCAAAGTTCAAAGTGTCATTGAGCAAGACATTGAATCCCTGCCGGCTCCAGAGGCGCCGCTTTGTTTCTGACCCTTCACTCTGACCTGTCTGGAGGGAGGCAAGTAGGGATCAATAAAGTATCAAATTATTACTATCAGCGGTGGAAAGAGTACTAAAATCTCCTACTCAAGTAGAAGTACTGTTACCTTGCTGAAATTTTACTTTAGTGGAAGTGACATTACCGGTGTGAAAATCTACTTAAGTAAAATTAATAAAAAGTAGCTCATTTAAAATGTACTCAGAGTTACGGAGTTACTTTTTTTAGAAAGGAGAGCATTGTTGTGTGTGATCTTTTCCATGTGACTAAAAGGATGAGAGGACAGAGTTCAAACTAGATTCTTTTAATTGGAAAAATTATAATTTATATTGATGTAGTGCGTTTCATGCCTTTAGTGTAAAATGCATGTGGAGCAGCCAGCCTAGTCCAGGATGAACTGACTGTTTTCAAGCACAACACTCCAGTCCTACCTCACCTGAAACTGTAATAACCTTAACCAAATAGCAAAATATGATGTTTCTCACCATAATACCACTCTTCTCTTTGTGAAGTGAGTAATTTATTTGAGGCTGTCCTCATGCCCTGAAAACATGTCTAAATCATATGCTGAGATAACATTTCCGGGTGCTAATGATTTTAGGCTGATAGTTTTCCATAGCTTCAGTATGCAGCACCAATATATTTTTCCATTATGTTTGCTTCACAGTTTGAGTTACAGGTACACTTAAAATGTGCTAGACAGACACACTTAGACTGGTCCACTTTCATAGGGAGCTGGATGTTATTACTGCCCGTTGGTAATACTATAGGATAACTAGGGGTGGGGGGGTATTCTTCTAATAGTGATGTTTATGCTTAACATGACCAAATATTGTGGGTATTTCACTCTGGCTTTTCCAGATGTCTGTTTAGTCCAACATGCTCACTGAGTCTTGTCCTGATCAAACCACAAGTGTCGTCAAGAGTCCTTTCACTAACATATACAGCACAAACCCATCTGCCTGCGTTTCTGGAACAAATCATTTGGCTCAACCACTTATCTGGTGATCAATGTGAAGGACCCACTCGGCATAATTGATACGCGGCGTGATGAAAAAAAAGAAAAAAACAAAACAAAAAAAATCCCCAACAAAACAAAGCGAGAGCACCCGGCTAAGTGGCAGCTGAAGAAGAGGTTCTTGTAGAGGATACATTTAAATTTGCATCTGAATAATAGTGAATAATGAATTCCTCCCACTTGTTATTGTTATGGAGCGAAGCGGTACATGCATTTCCTCTTAAATGAAGCCGTAATGAATAGTGCTGTTCCTACTGGCATTGTTCATGCTGTAACCATTGCACTAAATCCAGGCCTCTTTCATTATTTCTGAGCATGATAGCATTGCAGATGACCTCAGTGGGACTATAGCGGCTCTATTTACAACTGGATAAACTCCAAGATGATGGTATTCTCCATTTGTGTACTCCTACTAATAAAGCTAATATTTCTATTTATGTATTTTTCACTTAAAGCAACCATCAAACCGCTACAAAAGAAACTGCCTATTTGTAACCTACAGTTGTACAGTAAAAACGCTACTTTGGGTGGAAAAGAAACTGTCCTACAAAATGTAACAGTCTGCTTTTGCACTGAGCGGAGAGCGGATGTGAAGTCCCGCGGGCTTGTTTGACTCACTCAACTTGGTGAACAACATAATGAAACGGTGATGGACGTGGCTCCTGTCTCACTGGGCTTCCTCCACTCTCCTCCTCCTCCTCCTCCTGAGTGCAACTTCTATGAATTATGGATGGAATATTTAGTCTTCACAAAAACGATCGTTTGGAGAAGACCTTTCAGCGCACACACACACACACACACACACACACACACACACACACACACACACACACACACACACCCCGAGTGTTGTGTATTTCAACACATTGCCAACAGCTTTTATATGACGTTTCCCAACACGTGTTTGGTCTTAAAAGTTTTCTTTGATGTAGTGCACCTGCATAAGAACAGGTTTCCTACACAGGTAATTTCCAGGTCTTAATAAGTTTGGAAATTGCACAAAAACATTTGGAAAAGCATAGAAAATAATGTTGTACTGTCCCAGAATACATTCAACTACACATTTTCTCGGTTTTACATCATCTCATATACTCTTGATATTTTTGCTGTGAATAATCATCTATGGAGTGATAAGGCAGAGTTAGTAGGGGCAAGATGGCGTAAACCTGAAATCATACAGAACACGAAAATCTTCAAATGAAGACATTAAGGTTTGAAACATTTATTTAGGTTTAAAACTGAAACTGTGTAGGAATCCTGTAAGAATATAAAACAGGAGAAAGCGGCATTAGATTTCCAGCTACCCCTCTGGTTACTACACACATCAGCATCACGACCAACGCTCTCTCTGTCTCTGATAACACACAGCTGTGCTTTATGGGAACTATTTGTGTGTTTGGATCGCATCTTTGACCAAACAGATTGCTTGGCTGAAACCACTTGCGAGGTTGTTCTGCTCTGGTAATCACAAGCCAGTGCATCCAAAGTTCAAGTACCTTCGGTGAAACACTGCGACCGGCGAGATGTAAACAGAAACAAAAAAAAACAAAAGAGAAAGAATTTATTGCACCACATCGCTCCTCCCTGCACAAAGTGAACCAATGTCACCTTGCTCCCATGCAGACGACGATCCAAACCGATGCTGTAATGAGCTGCTGTTTGTTTGGCCACAGGCTGTTTCGGATGAGACATGATGCTGTCACTCGTATTTCGTGGCAGCCGCCCCGGTGGCACTGAATCACCATCTGAGTCTCTCACTGTCCTACATTTGATCAAAAGCAAGTCCTGAAACTATTTAAATGTTGCATCTCGCCTAAAACTTCATTATCCTGGGTTTATCCGTTTTAGCGTGATTATCATTCAACCTTTATTTAACCAGACAAGTCGATTAGGAACAGATTCTTATTTACACCAAAGTAGTTGTGGGGGAGGGAGTGTTACACACATTCGTATGCTTCCACCCGGAGCTGCACAGATCTATGACAGTCTTGTGCTGTTGGCTGCTTGAGCAATTCTGCAGGAACAGTTTAGGGTCTCAGTGCCTTGGTCAAAGGCACCGAAACTGTAGTTATTGAAGGTGTTACTCCTTTACTTCACCCATCTAGACTGGGTGGAGCTGCAAGTGGCCTGGTAGAGAGACACTGGTTACAGGTTAAAGGGGCCTTATATTAGGAATTCAAATTATCTTCTGCTCATATAATACATATACTGTATGATCAAAGGTGTTTAATGAATATGTTAAAATTTTATTTTGTTTAAGTGGTTGGATTTTTAATAATCTAGCCTTTTCAATAGGTCAACGAATCACAACTGGCCTTGGTCCTGATTGGCTCTCCTCACAAAACAATTACAAAAATCCTCCCAATCAGGCCAGTTTGCAGCATTTGAACTGGAACACCTCCAGTCACCAGTTAGCCAATCTGAATTCAAAGTAAGGCTGGTATTTTCGGCCAATCAGGGTCCAGTATTGACTGTTTGCCTGTGAGCACTTAGTCTTCAAATTCATTCAATAAATTCCCTTTTAACTAAATGACATTTATTCACAAAATATCATGAAACCATAACACAAAATCATGAAACCTGAATAATATGGGACCTTTAAATCCTCACAACAGCCAACGAATCCATTCCTGCTGAAGTGCCTTTAAACAAGACACTGAACTGAACCAAACTCCAGTCACACCAGAAACAGCTGACCTCGCCGCTCTGGCACTTTCTGGTGAAATGCCGACATCTTAGACAGACAGGTGAAGATATAAATTCCTAATTACACTGTATGTGATGTAGAGACCGAAGGCGTCTGGAGCGAATTTCCTAAATTCACTCCAGACGCTCTAATGGGCTCGTTCCTTGATATACCGCTGTCCTCCTAAACGCTGGTGAATCTGACTGCTGAAGTAGTGGCGTTTCAGCGGAGGGACACGTCACTCGGTGTCCTTGAGGACTCGACTGTGCAATGAAGCAACAAAGTACTTTATTAGATATCCAACGATAGATCTGGTCTGAGGTAGAATTCATGTCTCCAGTAAGAGGGATAATGTTTGGCTGCGATTCAAGAGGGAGGGTCCGCAGAGTATCTATCACTGGAGGTGACTGGGTGTCAAATAAAAAAGCAGTGCTGGGTAATTTTACAGGATGAAAGTCAATATCGTCAATACAGGCAATCATCTAAGGGACGCCTTTCCTCAGGCTACTTACTGGTATTTACAACAGACCTGGGCCAAACAGCATTTTCAGATACTTTAATGGTCTGTTTCAGCCTGCTTAGGAGCCAGAAGGATTGGATTTGACACATAGGAATGATAATATGATACAACGATTGCCAGAGAGTTTAGATACTCACACAAAAGTATCTCAAAGTCGATTCAGTATACGTTTCTGTAAGCGACAACTTACACCACACTATCTGAATTGTTCTGATCTGCTAAACTCCGATCCAAGCAGGTTACAAACTATGAATTATTTGCAGCTATTATATGATGCAGGTCTGAAAAAGAAGCCAGTTTTTGAGGACTATTTATGTCTGTTGACTCAAATAGCTGGAATATTTAAGATAATAGTAATTGCATTACATGGATTTCCCATTTCAAGAACGTACTTGTGTACGTGTCTTGGGACAGAAAATTGTACCCGAACACAAACGTCCGGTGTTGGGGTCGTGTTTTACCCTACGAGATGACAGAGATATGAAACCCAGACTTATTTTCATGAGTACGGTTCCAATTTTGAATACGCAAAACAGGAAGGGAAACGGGAGCAAACCAGCCTTTGATTTATATTCAAATGAGAAGTATACAGGGGAAATTGGATTTCTCTTTCATTTCAGAGAATGAATTTCCTGGTGGCAAATCGTATTGTATCATCTCGTGGCGTTAATATCCAGCTTTGAGCGTCACAAGCTATTCTTCATTACAAAGACTCGGAGGAACTTTAACACCTCCTCTCCACAGAATGCGATGACAATTTCCATTTCAGCTCCAATGTTCAAACAATACCCCCGAGGCCATTTAAGACATTTTCACCCTTTTTAATTTACACATGAAAGGCGATAACATATCAAAGGAGTTCTGCTTTAAATTCAAAAGAAAACTTGTCTCTGCCTTATGTGCCTTATGTCAATGAACTGGGCTAATTCTGTACCTCAAAGCAAGCCAACCGGAGGAGGACGCTTTTGCAGGTGTAATTGAAAGATTTCTGCGTGTTTTTACACCAATGAAAAATTCAAGAATGTCCAAAATCATTCTAATGAAGACTACCATGGCTTACTAGAAACAACACCATCCACTGCGCAACCCACTGAAGAGCCACTCACCATCAGTTAAATGTCGAATTCAGAGTTGGTTTCCCAGGTTAATACATAAATGTTGTAACACAAGGAACAAGAATATGACACAGGGAATTAACATGAACAACAAAGAAATTATATTTGCAAAATACATGCAAATGCCACAGTAAAATCTGAATGAGCTTCATGGAAGGCTACAAATAGACTGTTTACATCAGCTTCTTGTCTCTGTGAACCAAATGTTGAGCGTTAGAAGATGATATTTATAGTAAAGCAACAGGCTGGGGTGGGTGTACACAAGGGGAGGCGAATGACGCTTTCTGAAACTCTGGCAGAAGCATCCTGCCATAGTGTCCTCGACACTGAAGCCTCTACCTGACTCACTCATTGGACGCAGCTCTGGATAAGATGTGCAGCTACATGCCTAAAATGTGTGTGTCAAGCAGCCACAGACGGCGTTGGGCTATCTCTGGCTCCACCTGGTGGATGTAAATGAACACACACTGTCCCACTGCTGCCATAATCATGTGACTTTAGTCAGTTTTTTGATTGCAACGCTGCAATATCAACCTGTGATTAGATAGTTAAGCCTAGGCAGCATAACATGCGACACATCACAAACAAATAGATCAACAGATTAAGCAGTGAAGTTTACTTGATCAGTTATTAAGGTATACAATGATTTCCTCAAGGAGACCAATGGTATGATCAACTGTTTCTAAAGTGTCACTTTCTTCAACGGCCTTCAGAAGCGTTAATCTTTGGTATGTAAGACGTTTGGCTAACATCAGTCAAAAAAATACAGAGCAACTGTTGAAATTTGGTTCGCTGATGATCTAAAAATATGTGGTTTGAATGGAGATCAACAAGCAGGGTATGAAGAGGGTGTAACTTGCTAGAATGTTTACTGTCTATCCCCGGAAAAAAGCTCTGACGTGTGTTTTTCTCTCCCTTCATTGTTTCACATGCACATACAGGCTTGACACAGCCAGTTGGGCACAATTATCTCAATAAATTAAAGCAGAATTTTCTCCACAGGAAAACAGTAGTTCATAAGGTGAGAACATTTCAGACTATCCTCTGTCCATGCAGCCTTGTGGTCGAACAAGTTTCTCATTTAATCCCCATTGTATCTCCACTCTCCTCGTGCGATCCATTGGCAATAATCCCTCTTGTTTCTCTCCAGTGTGTCGTAATGCAGTGGTTTGTACTGCCCCCTAAAGGATACAACGATACGCCACAAAAAAAAAAAAAAGTGGCTGATCTGCATGTCAGCAGTTCATGGAAGGGGTCTTCAACAAGCGAGAGAACAAGCGAGACTGAACACACTGTGGTGCGTCAGATCCACAATCAACCCACAGAAAGTTCTCAAACACCTTTGAGGTTTGGGCAGGTGTAAGCGCAACTTTAGAGCAGCAGTTCAATGAGAGACAGTGATGAGATTCTTCCATGTTGCTTCCATGTTGCACACAGACACACACACACACACACTCTTATACCTGCAATATTTCTGTAGGACAATTTTTTGGAGCGTTTGGAGTTCAGTCCAACTCTGTCAATCAAGTGTGTACGTTTCTCTCCTGCCTTAAGATTAGAGAAACTGACTTGTGCCCGGAAGATCGCCAGTTTGATTCCCTGGACCAGCTGGGATCTAGGCAGGGAAAGTGGATGAGTAATCATCTCCCCACCCTCAGCAACTGTTGGCATACCCTTGAGAAAAGCACTTCAAAAATTGCCAGCTGCTCCAGTGGAGCTGCTCAGTGGCCAACAGCAGAGGGTCTTGGTTTTACTGGCCAGCTCCCAGGTTTGAATGCATGTATGTGTGGAAATGTGAAGTAGGACTGTGCTGAAAAATAGCTAGTGTGCTCAGCAAACCTTCCCTTAAAAAAAATTCTAATGGCCTGAAGGGCTGACCAGAACTCAAACTTTTATAGCTGAGCTCCTCCTTTACCATGAAAATAAAAATTGCTTCCACAGGTAAAGCTTTGGGTTTGAAGGGTGTGAATCTCTACAGCTGGACAAACCTGGACTTCCCTCTGCTGAGAGGGCTGGATGTGCATGAAGACTTGGGTAGGAAGCAGCTGTGTTTGTTTCAAGGAGGCTACTTGGTGGCAGAATCCCCGTCGGGCCTCATGCTGAAGGGCTCCAGGCGCTCGCTCTCGGGCAGCAGGTTGTTGAGGCGCTCCATCAGCGGCACCGTCTGGTCGATGCCCATCTGGATGCGCCGCAGGATCATGGACATCTCGTTGACCTTTTGGATCTGCTCTGCGTATTTGGCGTAGCGCTTCTGCCGCTCCTGCATGATGCTGAACAGGGTCTCCACTGATAAGTCCATCTGGAAGGACACAGAGGGAGATAGGAAAACAGAGAGAGAGAGAGAGAAAGACTTGACTTTTGATGTTCTTTAATGAATCATCTCAAAACAAAACAGAAGAAAAACTAACTAAAACACATAAGAAAAGTCATCAACTCCTACACTCAACCACAAACACACACACAAATACCACCAACAGAACTGAATGTACCAAAACTCCACAGTAGAAGCAGCCCACACAAGTACAATTGACATTTAGATACAGAGAGAGAGAGAGAGAGAGAGAGAGAGGGAGGGAGAGAGAGAGAGAGCGAGAGAATGAGATGTGAATGAATATAAGAAATCATTCCAAGAGTCTAATGAATGTATGAATTTTCAACATACAGTTTTCCCAGACCTACCTGGCTTTATTAATCAAGCAAAAAAAACAAAAAGGTTTTTAAATATATGCTAACAACAATATGTCAATCCATCTTAGACTGTATGAGGTCTTACATATTTGACATCAATTTGTGTGTTTGGAAATAAAATACAAAGATTTCTGACAATTTATGAGGAAACAAAAATATGCTTATGTTGGTGGCTTTATACTATATGGCATGCAATAGTTTACAATGTTGTTATCTTAGTACCAGCAGCAACATTGTGCAAACTTAATGCTCCATTTTTGGGGAGGGATTGAGCAATGAGAAATCCTGCATGCCAACTGTCCAATGCAGTGTTTTGGTGGCTTTACCTCTTTGATCCTCTTGACCAGGGCGTTCTGGTCGAAGGCCACGGCCTCGGCACACTGGTGCAGGTGGTCCTGGTAGCGGACGCAGAGCTGCAGAACCTGGGCCGAGTCCAGCCTCTCCAGACACACACTGCTGGGGGACGTCTGGCCACTCAGCACTCCTGTGGAGAGTGAACACCAAAGTATTTTAATGTGCATACTGGAACAGCGCAAAACACTGGGCAATTATTGTCATTACCGATACACAGCATCCCATGTGCTATTTAAGGAGTGTGTCTACATAGAAACCTTGGCTCAGGACAATCAACCCAGCGCTGGTGGTTTTCAGCTACAATTAGCTTCACTAGACAGAATTTAAAAATGGGCTGATGGGAATTGTTGGGAGATGAGATGAGGTGAAACTTTAATGATCAGCATGGGGAAACTGAAATGGTAGCCAAGCGAATGTCCTAAACTGGTGCTCCAAATCACTCCAACACACTCAGTTCCATTGACAACAAGAATTAAGGCATTTTTCTATCTTATATATTTATGGGCTTCATAAATGTGTATCTAATTTTTATCTTGGTTATAAAGCTGAGAGCTTGTTGACTGCAAGTGTGTTTCCTAAGGTCAATGTTTTGGCTGTCTTTAGTTATTAGTTCTGTCTGCATGCTGAGGTCGCAAAAAACATCCACATCAGCCTTTGGGAGACTTCAGGTTACCTTTCAAAAGTGGCTGAAAGGTGGGGATCTCCTGAAGCTTGATGACATCTGGGTCGTTGTGGATATTACGCAGTGACTGCGTCCCTTGGGCCACAACCACAATATCATCCATCTTAGCCTTCTGCTTGGCTGGGGAGGGCACCACTGCAATGACAACACCCCCATTATCATCACCAGTCTTAGTGGTACTTTAGACCAGTGGTTCTCAACCTTCTTCATATCAAGGACCCTAATTTAGCCCACATTAGAGCCACAGACCCCCATTTAATGCGATTTTGTCCCTCGGGCCCATATCTGAGAATATTTTTATTGTTAGATATGATTTTGTCCAGAACTCCATGGCTATCTGTATTGTAGGGAGAGAGATGAAACAGTGAAACTATGATCAAAATAGTCAGTCTCCTACATTCTATAATTGTTCTTGTAAATTAAATAATGAAGTTTAACAATTCATCAATTTGCTGGGGACCCCCTGGGATGCCCTCAAGGACCCCTGGTGGTCCCCGGACCCCACGTTGAGAACCACTGCTTTAGACGATCTAGCCTTGTTACAGTGTAGTCACAGGATGCAGGATCTCTCATAAGTTTGAGAACGTTTTATTCAACATTTAGCAGAACATAATTGAACAGTTTGCAGGTAGCTTTTAACGTGCATCGTCATATATATTGCATTTGATCCAGTTGGACCTGCTCCAATGAAATGCCTGCTTTGTGAATTGGCCAACAATCAGTTGTTTGATACACTACATAATGGCATATTGGTTTAGTTCAGTAGAATCTGGTAAAAAAAAAAAAAAAAAAGAAGAAGATAATTCTGTAATGAATGTCACGAAAGGTAATTTCACCTGATGAGCTGTAATCGGAGTGTTTGTGTTCCGAATCTCCACTTTGTTCGGCTCCCATGGTGCTAGCTAACTGTTAGCGGTTAGCTTCCGTTAACGTCTCCCAACACAGATGGGAGCGAGATGTATTTGTCGGACGATAAACCGCAAAGACTTCACACGATCTCCAAAAACACCCTAAATGACAGTGGCATGACAACCAGACTACACTGTAGCGGAAGGAAACTAAGAGTCACGAGTAACCTTACGTTAGCTCTGTAGTGTTACTGTGTAAGCTAGGTAACCGCATCAGCTAGCAAAGTTAGCTAGCTGTCAAACGCCCTCGCTAATGTTTCCACGCGAGTTAACGTTCGTCCCTTTAAAGCAAAGTCTCAAGTTGACTCCTGACTGTAAATAAGTGATGCCTCGCACAAATTAACATATTTTAAACATCAGTGTGAGTTCGAACAGCTGGTCGACTGAACGTTGTCACAATTTAAAGGTTGTGGTGAGGAGCCACTTCCGTAAATATTGATCACATGACCAAACGCGCGCAGACTCAGATCAGGCTGTCTTTGGTTTGTGAGGGTGGGCTAATAAATGCTAGATTTTCAGGTCCATCACAACTGTCAGTATCTTCATTTTAGTCAGATTTACTGTAATATAAACATACAATTGCAGACATTGTAAAAAGGCAATATCTGACAATTTATGTTCTAATTACTTCTAAAGGAAAGTTTAATCATAATCACCTCAACTGCTAATAATTTCAAGCATTGACCAAATAATAATATCTTGTCAGTCATCAGTCATTGCTCTACTTGTCCCCATAACTTTAATGGATACCCCTATTAAACATCTGAATAATTACTATAGAGTTTTAGGATGTTAGTGTTGTGACGATGAAAATATCGTTCTGCAGTTGACTGAGGTGTTGGCCAGTATCTTACTAGACTACATAGTATTTTAGAACAGATATTATTGATTGACTGAAAACTTTCTGAAACTGTTTTGCTTGCTGGTGGATGGATGGTTGGATGGATGGATAGACTGCTGCAGACAGCTTTTGAAATGTTTAACTGAATCTTATTTGAATGCAAAAAGTGAAACCATCTTATTATAGTGTTTTTAACTGATCGACAACTGCCACCTAGGGGAAAATCTGAGTAACTGCAGGGGAACTGTTGGTACAGTGATTATTCAGATGTTTAAGGCAGAAAAAGAAGAAGAAGAAGAAGAAGAAGAAGAAGAAGAAGAAGAAGAAAACAACGACAATGGTTCTATTTTGTTAATGAGCATACTACTGTATACTATTGTTGTATATTATTCCTATTCTATGACTGTATTTTGCTTAATACAATTTATTATTATATAAAAAAGACACAAAGAAGAGCAATAGGGTTCCAGCACCTACAGTGCTTGGACCCCTAATAACTATTCAATGCAACGCTATGAAAATCTTAATACTCTGAATGAAACACAGTCAGGATGAGAGCTAAAGGAAGTTGCTCATAACTTTATTTGTGCTATAGTCCACTTTCCCTGATGATCAGCATTTTCTTTGCAAAAATAAATATTCAAAGTAGCCTAACTAAAAGTATGATGTATTTTAACTCATGGAATAAAACATAGGTATCCGTTTAACCCTTAGCCCATATTTTCTGGCATTTTTCAAAAAGCCCATTTATATAAGGATTTTGGACTGCACACAAAAACGGCAGAGATGCTAGAAAATTATGCAAAATGATGACTTCCACTTACAGCCTTTATTCACTATTCCCTTTTACAGAACCGAAAACTAAACCTCCCTCTTTTTTTTATTGCTCCTATTCCGTCTGCCACTCCTTTTCAAGCCCATTGAATATATTATAGCACTCTGGTCTGCCAAATAGTAATGTGAAATCAATTGTTTCTTTCTGAAGTGACTCCTTGGCAGGTTTGTCCACTGTTTCATTGCCCTCAACTCCCGAATGTCCTGGTTCCCATAAAAACCTCCACACTCTCGCTATTCTGTTTAAACATAATGATATCTCATTAACAAGGTCAGGGCGAACTTTGATGTCCCACTCTTAAAGGCCAATAAGGCGGCAGCTGAGTCAGAGCAAATAACGGCTTTGCTTGTTTTGACTTCCTCCACCCACCATGAAGCCCAGACTATTGCAATAATTCAATGGAAATCACCAACAAGCCATCTGTTGTAGAAATCCTTGTTGGATTTGGAGATTCAACACATATAGTCCAAATCCTGCCTCCACTCTTTGGATTCATCAGTAAAAATCAGTATATATGAACCCCATTACTGTTTTATATACTTGTCTACATCCAAATCTGATTTACTAACATGTTTTCCTGTAGTCATAACAAAATTGACATATAAATATTTCTTATTTTGCTTCATTTGACTTTGCAGAATCGGCTCAGTTATACTATCATATTATATTATTATATTCACAATTTCTCTAGCAGCTTTGATAGACTTCCTGGAATGAATACACAAGAAATACTTCATTCATTCTTGGAAAAAAACTTTATTCATTTTTGTAAACATTCATTTTGTTCACACATACAATCACTAAAGCCTGGTATAGGACTCTTGTTCAATCTTTCCATCTATATATTCTCTTCATCCACATAATCAATCTGTTAAACCAGTATGTTGGCACTGTGGAGGAAAAAAAATAATGCTCTCCTTATTGATTATAATAATTACAATGACATTTGTAGTGCACGTTTCTTAACAAAATTACAAAGTGCCAGGAACAAAATCAACCTATGAACAACTATTTAGCTATGATAAAGGGAAGCCTTCTAGTGCTGGCTCCATTAAAGCCCATGCAGTGGAACAGAAATAGCAGAAAATATTAGAGCAATACAAATATGCAACAAAGATAAAAACTATATAGACCACACAACAGTTTATGTTTTCATATGAATAAATAAATAAAACTCTCTATCATAACTTGATATAGTGATTCAACCTATATCCAGTTCATGAAAACATTTCCATTCGCTGTTCTAAACACCCGACGTCTGGAAGCTCTTTCCTGGGAAAAAATCCTCTGCTGCACAGGAAGTGATGCATTTTACATTTCCAGTTTGTTTGAAAAGAAGAACTGGGCAATTAGCATGAACAGTAATATCCACCATGGCTGAAGAGACAAAGAAAAGAGAAACTCAAACTTCATCAACAAAAAAATCCAAGTAAAAAAATGTAACAGTCCCGCCCACACTGTTTGATTGACAGCTGATCTCTGGGAAGTGCAGTGCAGAAACACCACAGCAACGAGCGCTTAGCAATAAAATCTAACAAATTAAAAAAACTTGAATGTCACACAATGCTGCTTTAATAACTCCTGTCTATTTGAGCTTACAGAGCTCCACAGTGTCTCCAAAACTACCAAAAAACCCAAATCCAGGATAGAGAGGCTGAGTGAATCTGGTCTGGACTCTGTGGAGGAGAGTCATGGTTTCAGAGGCGCTGTAGAAGGACAGAATACCTGCTCTGTGATCCAGGTACACTCCTATTCTGGTGGACCGAGGGCCTGGGATGGGAGTTTGGATACTGTTATGTTCGAATTGACAATCATGTAAGGTATAATCTAATGCCCAAGACTTGTCATTGTATCCAAATTGACATTTATCCCCTTTTCTTCTAATATCCTTATATGCGACTGCTATTGAAGCTCCCCACCCATCACTCCACTCCACCTCCCAGTAACAACGTCCAGTCAGACCCTCTCTACTCAGAACCTGGACCCTGTCCATGAATCTGTCTGGGTGACTAAAATATGACTGTACGTCTGCTGTAAATGTTGATTTTCTGTTCCCCTCAGATAATGACACACGTGCGTGTGCTGTGTTTAGATCCAGTGTGATTTGACGTGAATATTGTAAGAAGTCGGCTCTGGTCTTGGGCTCTGGTTGAGGCAGTAAAACATCCACTTCAGTCACTGCCAATGAGATCTTAGGCCATTCCTCTGTAAGAATGTCCTGTAGTTTATCTCTGGCCTCTGACACAGCTGCAGTCACATCCTCAAAGTAGCGCAGAGGACGGATATCGGTGCTGGGAAAGTCTGTAGATTCACTGAGACGTGACAGCGAGGGGTAACTGTGTAGAAAATGTGTGTGATCCTCTGTGTGTGAGAGCCGCTCCAGCTCAGCGTCTTTCCTCCTCAGCTCAGCGATCTCCTGCTTCAGCTTCTCCTGAAGTTCTTTGGCCCGATTTGCTTCCGTTTTCTGCCGGGATCTGATCTGCTCCTTCACCTCAGAGCTTCTTTTCTCAATGAGACGGACCAGCTCAGTGAAGATCTTCTCACTGTCCTCCACTGCTTTATCAGCAGAGCGATTCGTAGCCTTCACCTCCCGTTGAAGCACCTTCACGTCTTTCTCTCTGTCCTGGATTCTCTGCTGGATTTTTTGTCGACTCACCCCGAGCTCATTCTGCCTCTCGGTCCTTTCTGCTGTAGCTGAGACTGTGTTCTCCTGAAGCTTCTGGGAGGGGTCGACCAGCTCGTGTTTTTTAAAGGTAGAGGATTCATAGTGAGGCTGGAGGTGCTGCTCACAGTAAGAGGCCCGACACACCAGACAGGACTTGAGGGCTTTCAGCTTTCTCCCAGTGCAGACATCATAGGCCACATCTCCAGGTCCGGCATAGCAGCGATCAGGAGGAGCAGCTGTAAGTCTGATCTTCTCCAGTTCCTCCACTATATCTGCAACCATGGTATTTTTCACCAGGACAGGCCTTGGCATGAAGGTCTGTCTGCACTGGGGGCAGCTGTGGATTTTCTTCCGATCCTCTTCATCCCAGTGGCCTTTAATACAGCTCATGCAGTAGCTGTGCCCACAGGGAATAGTCACCGGATCCTTCAGTAGATCCAGACAGATCGAACAGCAGAATTTTGCCTGGTCCAGCTGAATTCCTTGCTGCGCCATTTCACTTCTCACTGACAGTGAATGTCAGATAGTTTAACTTTGTCTGAACAGGTAAAAGTTGGGCTCCGATCCAAACCAAACCTTTGTTCCTTTTGTTCATGTTCATTTCTTGATCTGCAGTGAACGGGCTTGTCAGCTCTTGCACTTCACAACATGATGTTCACACCCATCTTTAAACTGGCAGATCTGTGAAAGGGGAGGGAACAAGGAAATATCTGAATTGGCTGTACCTGAGACCAGGAAGACGAGGGAGGAGTTATCAGGCTTTGCTTTATTCCAGGAAGAGGAGCGGTTTACAGAGGCAGTGTGTGTTCAGCACTCGGTTACAACATGAAGTGAAGATTATGACAAATAAAATGGAGGCAGCAGGAATTGACGTAGTTCTGAAGTTCAAGTTCAAGTTTATTTATATAGCACATTTCATACAACAGGCGTAGACTCAATGTGCTTCAAAATAAAAAGCAAAAAATAGGCAAAGAACATACATGACAAAAACATATAAGATAGGGACATATAACATAAGAAGGTATTACATAAATAAAAACATATAAGAAGATAAAAATATATAAGGTATTACAATAAAAAGGAATAAGATAAGAAGGTATTATCACTATTATTAAAAAGGGAATAATAGTAATAATACTGATTCTAAAATAAAATACAATAAAAGTTCTCCTGTTAACCACACACTTTAAACCTAACTAAAAGCTTGCGAAAAGAGATATGTTTTTAGTCTGCTTTTAAAAGAAGACACGGTTGTAGCAGACCTTAGTTCATGTGGTAGAGAATTCCAGAGAGTAGGACCATAATGACTGAAGGCACCATAAGCTGATTTAGAGTTTATTCTAGGTATAATAAAGAGACCTTTATTTGATGATCTAAGGGATCTGTCCGGTGTGTATTCAGTGAGCATGTCAGCGACGTAAGAAGGAGCTAAGCCATTCACAGATTTAAAAACAATAAGAAGTATTTTAAAATAAATTCTTTGTTTTACTGGGAGCCAGTGAAGAGAAGTTAAAATAGGAGTGATATGTTCAAACCTTTTGGTTTTAGTTAATACTCTGGCTGCAGCATTCTGAATAAGCTGGAGTTTATTTAACACCTGCTTTGTCAGTCCAGCAAAAAGTGCATTACAGTAATCTAGTCTACTGGAAATGAAAGCATGAACCAGCTTTTCAAAGTCTGACTGTGACAGGAAGCTTCTAACTTTAGATATATTCCTCAGATGAAAAAAAGGCATTCTTGGAGATATTAGATATGTGCTTCTGAAAGTTAAGATCAGCATCCAAAATCACACCCAAGTTTTTGGCATGCTCACAAGGTTTGACCGACAGGGGAGATAACAAAGAGTGAATCTGGTGCCTTAAAGTCTTGGGACCTACTAAAAGAGTCTCTGTTTTGTCATCATTTAGCTGTAAAAAATTTTTGGCCATCCAATATTTGATATCAGCAATGCATTGGATGAGGTCATTCACTGGGCTAAGGTAGTTGGCAGAAACAGATATGTATAACTGTGTGTCATCAGCATAGGAGTGATATGAAATGTTGTGTTGCTGAATGATGGACCCAAGTGGGAGCATATACAAATTAAACAGCAGTGGACCAAGAATTGACCCTTGAGGGACTCCATATGGAATGCCTACTTCATCTGATTCAAAGTTACCAATAGAAACAGAGAAAGATCTTCCAGTAAGATAGGAAGAAAGCCAGTTAAGAACTGTGCCTTTAAGGCCTAAACAGTGTTCAAGGCGCTGAAGAAGAATTGTATGGTCAACTGTGTCGAAGGCTGCACTGAGGTCAAGAAGTACCAGAACAGAAACTTTATGGTTGTCTGAGCTAATTTTAAGATCATTAACAACTCTGACCAGGGCAATTTCTGTACTGTGGTTAACTCTAAAACCAGACTGGTAAACATCAAACAAATTGTTATGTGACAGATACGTATGTAATTGTTGGTATACAACCTTTTCAAGAATTTTTCCCAGGAATGGAAGATTTGAGATTGGTCTGTAGTTCTCAAAAACAAATGGATCAAGATTACTCTTTTTCAACAACGGTGTTACAATAGCATGTTTGAGACCTGTGGGAAAGATTCCAGAGAGTAGGGAGGCATTAACAATCTCAAAGACATCATCTACCAAACAGCTGAAAACATTTGAAGACCCCATAACAAATTCCCAATGAGAATTGCTGAGAATTCTGGGTATTGTTGTTTTTATGTGTTTATTTTTCCTGCAGTAAAGTTAGATCAGGGGTTTCTATACTTTTTTTATTTCATCAAGGACCTTCAAATAGATCCGCTCTATAACATAGACCCTCATTTGATGACATTTTGTCCCAATGAACAGCCTCTGAGAAGATCTTTTTCTGTCAGATATGAGTTGGTGCAGAATTACATAACTGTTTATATTGTAGGTGGGGTGACAACAACAGTGTGTGCAGTAAAACCTCTTCTTCATGCATTCTGTCATTGGGCCAACTTCTGGGTAGTAAAATAACAGTGACATGTGGCACTGAAGGATTACAGGAATGTCATGTATCAAGAATTCACAAAGACCCTGCAGAAAGCTGATGCCTTTAGTTCAGAGATGAGCCAGTAACGAAGTGATGTGTTTTTTTACATATCCAGTTTGTTTGGAATACATAGAAGAAGAAGAACTGGGTAGTTAGCATGAGCACCAATAGCCACCATGGCTGAACAGACAACGAAAAGAGAAACTCAAATTTCACCAACAGAAAACCCAAAGAAAAAGGCGTCACACACAGGCGGTTCTCCCTATGGGCTGAATAGGTAAATGCCTAGAGGCTCATGCATCCTTTAATGTATTTTTTGTACTTTAGAAAAAAACAAATCTTACCCTTCTTACTGGATACATTACATGCCAATGATCATAAAATTAAAAAAAATTAAATAAGCACTGATTCGAGGAAGGTCCACCCACAGCAAAAGATTACTCTTATTGACTGAGGCCCCCATGAAAATCTTCATTTTAAGCTCATGTCCAAGTGGAGAGAGCTACATTCACCTTTGTATTTATTACATTTTATTTTGATATTCATGTGCTGTATCTTATAACAGGTAACAAACATACTATACTTCAAACACTACATATTTACTTCACAGCTTGATGGTGGGTAGGATTTGTCTCAAAGGGGGCCTCCACAGAAAAGTTTCCATAGAGCCTCCAGCAGTTTAGAGCCGGCCCTGATGTCACAGTCCCGCCCACACTGTTTGATTGACAAGTGATCTCTGGAAAGTGCAGTGTAACAACACCACAGACAAATAAACAAATTACAAAATACTTGAAGGTCACACATTGCTGCTTTAATAACTCCTGTCTATTTGAGCTTACAGAGCTCCACAGTGACTCCAAAACCAGAAAGCCTGAATCTAGGATGGAGAGGCTGAGTGAAGTGAACTGTAGAAGGACAGAATACCTGCCTTGTGATCCAGGTACACTCCTATTCTGGAGGACTGGGGGCCTGGCATGAGAGTGCTGATACTGTTATGAATGAATTGACATTTACTGAAGGTATAATTGAATGCCCAAGACTTGTCATTGTATCCAAATTGACATTCATCCCCTGTTCTGCTAATATCCTTATATGCGACTGCTATTGAAACTCCCCACCCACCACTCCACTCCACCTCCCAGTAACAACGTCCAGTCAGAACCTCTCTACTCAGGACCTGGACCCTGTCCATGAATCTGTCTGGGTGACTAGAATATGATTATTACTTCTTCTATAAATGTTGCTTTTCTGTTTCTCTCAGATAATAACAGATTTGTGTATATCACCATTTGTGAAAATGTGAAAATTTTTTGTATGAATGTATTTGAATGTGTAAAAAAATATTTAAGCAAACAAAAATAATGTGTAAATGTGTAGAAGACATTTGCACAACATTTTGTGAATGTGTAAATAATATTTGTGGACAAATAATTTCAAATGTGAGGTTGCAAAAAAAACAACAAATCAGAGCAAACAGATATAGTTTTGTGAATGTGTAATGAAATATTCAGAGCAGCAACCTCTGTGAAAAAATGTCGCTCAAAGTTTAAGTCTGTTCATGTGACATCCAGGTTACAAGCATGGATTTTGACCCTGTTTTGCCTCGTGAGTCTACTAGCCCCACATACTCTATCTGTTAATCTATTGATATATTCCTTTCATGATGTACTAGACTTAGAATTGTCAATTGCATCTGCAAACAATGCTAAAGGAGAAACATTAGAGGACATTAAAAGAGCTGCTGACCTGTTGATATCCTTTATGTAAAATATGTTTGTAGATATGTGTATATGTTTATACGAGGAAGGGCGAGTCTGAGGGTGTACATATCAAGTTTTGTGTGCAATTATAATATTAAGACTGCAGAATCGGCTCAGTTATACTGTCATATTAGCTTCACATTTTCTCTAGCAGCTTTGATAGACTTCCTGGAATGAATACACAAGAAACACTTCATTCAATATTTGAGAAAAACTTTATTAATTTTGTAAATATTCATTTTGCTCACACATTCAATCGCTAAAGCCTGATATAGAATTCTTGTTCAATCGTTTTATCTGTATATTCACTTCATCCACATAATCAATCTGTTAAACCAGTATGTCGGCACTATGGAGGAAAAACAATTAATGCTCTCACTACTGATTATAATGATAATTATGACATTTGTGCTGCACTTTTCTTAACAAAGTCACAAAGTGCCAGGAACAAAATCAACTTATTAACAACTATTTAGCTATGATAAAGGGAAGCCTTCTAGTGCTGGCTCCATTAAAGCCCATGCAGTGGAACAGAAAAAGGAGAAAATATTAGAGTAATACAAATATGCAACAAAGATAAGAACAATAAAGACCACACAACAGTTTCATATGAAATAAATGTCAATTTGGGTACTCTCTATCACAACTTGATATAGTGATTTACCCTATATGCAGTTCATGAAAGCTTTTCCTGTTCTAAACACCCGATGTCTGGAAGCGCTTTCCTGGGAAAAAATCCTCTGCCGCACAGGAAGTGATGCGTTTTACGTTTCCGGTTTGTTTGGAATAAACAGAAGAAGAAGAACTGGGTAGTTAGCATGAGCAGTGATAGCCACCATGGCTGAAGAGACAAAAAAAAAAAGAGAAACTCAAACTCCATTAACAAAAAATCCAAGTAAAAAAAATGTACAGTCCCGCCCACACTGTTTGATTGACAGGTGATCTCTGGGAAGTGCAGGGCAGAAACACCACAGCAATGAGCGCTTAGCAACAAAGACTAAGAAATTAAAAATATTTGAATGTCACATTGCTGCTTTAATAACACCTGTCTATTCGAGCTTACAGAACTCCACAGTGCCTCCAGGATGACCAAACAACCCAAAAATCCCAAATCCAGGATAGAGAGGCTGAGTGAATCTGGTCTGGACTCTGTGGAGGAGAGTCATGGTTTCAGAGACACTGTAGAAGGACAGAATACCTGCCTTGTGATCCAGGTACACTCCTATTCTGGAGGACAGAGGGCCTGGCATGAGAGTGCTGATACTGTTATATATGAATTGACAAATACTGTAGATATAATCTACTGCCCAAGACTTGTCATTGTATCCAAATTGACTTTCACGCCCTGTTCTGCTAATATCCTTATATGCGACTGCTATTGAAGCTCCCCACCCACCACTCCACTCCACCTCCCAGTAACAACGTCCAGTCAGACCCTCTCTACTCAGGACCTGGACCCTGTCCATGAATCTGTCTGGGTGACTAGAATATGACTGTACGTCTGCTGTACGTGTTGCTTTTCTGTTCCCCTCAGATAATAACAGAAGTGCGTGTGCTGTGTTTGCATCCAGTGTGATTTGCCGTGAATATTGTAAGAAGTCGGCTCTGGTCTTGGGCTCTGGTTGAGGCAGTAAAACATCCACTTCAGTCACTGCCAATGAGATCTTAGGCCATTCCTCTGTAAGAATGTCCTGTAGTTTATCTCTGGCCTCTGACACAGCCGCAGTCACATCCTCAAAGTAGCGCAGAGGATGGATATTGATGCTGTGAAAGTCTGTAGATTCACTGAGACGTGACAGCGAGGGGTAACTGTGTAGAAAATGTGTGTGATCCTCTGTGTGTGAGAGCCGCTCCAGCTCAGCGTCTTTCCTCCTCAGCTCAGCGATCTCCCGCTTCAGCTTCTCCTGAAGTCCTTTGGCCCGACTCGCTTCCGCTTTCTGCCGGGATCTGATCTGCTCCTTCACCTCAGAGCTTCTTTTCTCAATGAGACGGACCAGCTCAGTGAAGATCTTCTCACTGTCCTCCACTGCTTTATCAGCAGAGCGATTCGTAGCCTCCACCTCCTGATGAAGCACCTTCACGTCTTTCTCTCTGACCTGGATTGTCTGCTGGATTTTTTGCCGACTCACCCCAAGCTCTTTCTGCCTCTCTGTCCTTTCTGCTGCAGCTGAGACTGTGTCGTGGCCTTTATGTTCATCCATGGAGCAGAGATAACAGATAGACTGCTGATCAGTACGGCAGAACATCTTCATCACCTCGTCATGATGAGAGCAGATGTTCTCCTGAAGCTTCTGGGAGGGGTCGACCAGCTTGTGTTTGTTAAAGGTAGAGGATTCATAGTGAGGCTGGAGGTGCTGCTCACAGTAAGAGGCCAGACACACCAGACAGGACTTGAGGGCTTTCAGCTTTCTCCCAGTGCAGACATCACAGGCCACATCTCCAGGTCCGGCATAGCAGTGATCAGGAGGATCAGCTGTAAGTCCAGTCTTCTTCAGTTCCTCTACTATATCTGCTAACATGGTATTTTTCACCAGGACAGGCCTTGGTATGAAGATCTGTCTGCACTGGGGGCAGCTGTGGATTTTCTTCTGATCCTCTTCATCCCAGCAGCCTTTAATACAGCTCATGCAGTAGCTGTGCCCACAGGGAATAGTCACCGGATCCTTCAGTAGATCCAGACAGATCGAACAGCAGAATTTTGCCTCGTCCAGCTGAATTCCTTGCTGCGCCATTTCACTTCTCACTGACAGTGAATGTCAGATAGTTTAACTTCCTCTGAACAGAAAACAGGAAGAGGAAGGAGGAGTAATCAGGGTTTGCTTCATTACAGAAAGAGAAGTGGTTTACAGAGGCAGTGTGTGTTCAGCACTCGTTTACAACATGAAGTGAAGATTATGATGAAAAAAAAAAAAATTCCTGCAGTAAAGTTAGATCAGGGGTTTCTACACTTTTTTTATTCCATGAAGGACCCCCAAATAGATCCACTCTATAACATAGACCCTCATTTGATGACATTTTGTCCCAATGAACAGCCTCTGAGAAGACTTTTATTGTCAGATATGAGTTGGTGCAGAATCACATAACTGTTTATATTGTAGTTGGGGTGACAACAACAGTGTGTGCAGTAAAACCCCTTCTTCATGCATTCTGCCATTGGGCCAACTTCTGGGTAGTTAAATAATAGTGACTTGTTGCACTGAAGGATTACAGGAATGTCATGTATCAAGAATTCACAAAGACCTTGCAGAAAGCTGATGCCTTTAGTTCAGAGATGAGCCAGTATTGTAATATATGAACTAAGAGAGGTAAAATAAATGAAGGAATGGAAATGGGAGAGAAATGTCCACTCTGCATTTTTTGTGTGACCAGATTTTGAGAGTGCTGTAACAGAACATTTTTAAAGTTTGTCTCCATATCTTTGTTGCTACGCGTTCATTGCTGTGGTGTTTCTGCACTGCACTTCCCAGACATCACCTGTCAGTCAAACAGTGTGGGCGGAGCTTGGATTTTCTGTTGATGAAGTTTGAGTTTCTGTAGGTGGGGCAAATGTAAAAGCTTTTATGGACTGGCTATGGGTGGAATCATTATTGTGTTATATCACTCAGTGATAGAGAGTAGCAAAATTGAGATTTATTTATATGTATAAGTCACAGATGTTTACTTTAAAGTTTAAAAATGTGAAAATCTGAAATCTTTAAATTCTCCCTTTCAGGATAGTGTAATACGTCACAGAGCAAACAAATATCCTCACTCCTGCTTTAACAAAAACATCTTTGACTAACCAAGAATAAAAATTACCTTGATATTTTAATGGAAATTTGAGTACATTCAATTCAAAATGTATAAAAAAGATCTTCAAACACACACACACACACACACACACACACACACACACACTCACTGAATACATGTAGCATTTGAAGCTCAATAGCTGACAGTGGGTTCAGACAACAACCATACAGGCTGCTGTATGTTCATATGTACAATCACTCTGACAGACAGAATAACCAGGTCAAGGCATTTCTACAGTAAACCATCTGCTACTCTGAAAGAGAGATATAAGTATTTTCTGACAGTCATTAGTAGGTAACACTGTGGTGTCGATGCATACATCCCAGTACTGTGGAATAACATGAAGCTACTCTGAAGAGTTTGTTTTGATGTCTGGATTCACACACAGGGTGACGTCACTGGAGGACTTCCTGTCTGCTTCTTCTTCTCCTTCATGACAGCTGTGCAGGTCCATCTCACTGTCGGTGTGTTTCCACATCTCCGTCTCAATGTCGTCCTTCTGCTGCCGGGACCAGAGTGGGAAAATACTCCTTTTCAAAAACAAAGGGGAGGAAGGGGGACAAAGGGGAACACACTATGTTAGACACACATCATATATGGCTGTGTAATTCCTAAAAATAAAAAATAAAAAACAATTAAAATCATTCTAATCAAAATTGCAGCAGCTGGAAGCACATTTTTATTTCTCTTCTCTCAGTTTGTTGAACTGTCTCCTGCAAATCAAAACCTGTTCTACTAAAGCTAGGTTGTACAGAGCCAGGGAGTGGCCGTCCTGTGAGGAAATGTATTTTGTGATAATGAAGAATAAACTTGTGCATAAGACATGCTGTTGTGTGTGCACAATACAATAAATCCTTGAGTTGCATAAAAGTGTTCAAACTGGTATAAAATGTTATCTGCCTTGCATGGCAGTGTTGTCATTAGGTAATTCCTTGATAACTCATCTCCTGAGTTTTGTACCAGAAGTAAAATTGAATCAACAAATCCACCCACTGTACCTTATCCAAAGCCTCTTTCAACTAAATACTGTATATCTTCATTCAACAAAATATCAGGCCAATTCAATGAAATAATCAATGCAGTAAATTCAACTGGCAAGTGAGTAAATCAATTCTAAACTTGCTGAGAAAGCTAAATTGTGATAAATATGTATCTTGTACACTCAAAATAATTAAAACGAGGGCATGAGATTTATTTTGTGCACACGCAATAGCTTCTTCTGTCCTGATGCAGTAAACTGTGGCCTTAAATATTGTTTTTTTCTCCTGCATTCCTAGGCCACAACTTAGCTAGTGTCATGAATATCCTACAGTATTTTATTTGTATCGTTTTTTTTGTGTCATACATCTATATTATTATTGTTACTTTGCTTCATTCAATAGAGTAATGTAATGTAATTAAATGTTTTAAGTAACACTTTCTTGTGCTATCCTCTAGGGTCAAATACACATTAATTTTTAAAATCATTTATTTTTCTGTTTCTGAAATAAAATCAACTTCTTCTATTTCCAAAAATCACAATAAGCTATACTTATATCAAAGGAAAACATGTATCAGACAGTATTTTAAGCAATGTCCGATGTGTGACTCACAGTCTGTAGTACCACAGGATGCCTGCTGCTGTCAAGACCAGGAGGATGATGCCAAGAACGATGAGCGTTGTTGGTACAGCTGAGGAAAACAACCAAAAAATGTATTAACGATTAGCACACTATATCTATCAAATCTATCTTTTGGCCACATAGAACAATCCAAAACCATTCTCAGTGACCACATTCATCCTATGGAGAAGCATTTATATCCCGATGGGAGTGGAATCTTCCAGGATGACAATACCTTCATCCATATGGCACGAGTGGTCACTGAATGGTTTGATGATGACCACCCTTGTCATCAGATCTGTGTTTTCCACTACCATGATTAAAACACCAAATGATGGAATTTCTCATGGAAACATGCTGCTCACTCTAACAGAGGTAAAGCTACACTAAGTGATTTTTTTTCTGACCACTAGAGGGTGACAGAAACCGCAACACATTTGTAAACACACACAGCAAACCTGCTGGGCCACAGAAGCCCCTTAGGACAAACCATGCATAAAAGCTAAAGGCTAAAATAAACGTACCCATGGAGAAATATTGCCAGTCTCACTTTGCCAGATTTTCCTTCCGCTGAAGGTTACATGTCCCACACTGACAAGTGAAGAGGCAGGCAGCAAGTGTGTGGAGGGGGAGAGCGCCGCTTTCAAACATCCAGGGAGGAGATGAGCTAGTTTTAAAATAAGGAAAAGCTACGACTCAGGCCGAACCTGACAACAAGAACAGGTTGGTTTCCAACCCCATTTGGTGTAAAACAGGGGGACGTGCTCTCTCCCACGTTGTTTGCCATCTATATAAATGATCTAGTACTAGAAATTAAACAAGCAGCTATTGGTGTCAGATTGGGTGATTTTACGGTTGGCACTCTTCTATACGCAGATGATATAGTCCTCCTTGCAGAGACTGAAAATGATCTACAAAGTTTGTTTAATATTGTGTACTGTTGGTGTATTAAATGGAGATTGAAGATAAACAAAGATAAAACTCAGGTTATGCATTTCAGGAAGAAGGGAGAGTTACAGACTAAGTTTAAATTTCATTTTGGCTCAACACTTCTGTCATACACTGAGCATTACAAACACTTAGGACTTACTCTAGACCATCTTACCTTTGAAGAAGGAATAAAAGTCCTATCAGACTCTGCAGGTATAGGGCACTGGGAGCTGTCCTTAATAAGGTTAAGCTATGTAGGGATCTTGGTTGATAAAACCTATACACAGTTGTATAAATCTTGTGTCTGTGCTATTTTAGATTATGGTGCAGGGGTCTGGGGTTATTGTAAGCAAACTAAATGTGACACAGTTCAGAACAGAACTATGCGCTGTTTTCTTAGTGTGCATAAAATGGCCCCAAAACTTGCAGTATGTGGTGACATGGGATGGGAGCCATGTGAAGTGCGGCATAAGGGTGACATGTTGCGACTGTGGAATAGATTAATCAACATGCCCGATAACAGACTTACCAAACAAATTTTCTATTGGGATTTTTCAAATAATTATTCTTGGGCAAGGGAGCTTGCAAAAATATTTGGGTAGTGTTAGTCAAATTAAAACAATACTATTTGAAAATTATAAACAGAAATGGTCAGAAGAAGTTTTATGTAAACCAAAATTGGGAACGTACAGTCTGATTAAGTGTATTTACCATCCAGAGCACTACGTCACCCTTAACCTGACCAGAGCACAGAGGTCTGTCTGTGCCCAGGTGAGATGTGGAATCTTGCCTCTGGCGGTGGAAACCGGACACTTCCACTCAATTCCAGAGGAGAATAGAAAATGTCACCTGTGTGATCTGGGAGAGGTCGAAAATGAAATGCACTTTTTGTTCTATTGTCCATTATATCACAATCTTAGATATAGGCTTTTCCGTAAAATGTCTGCAGAATGTCCTGATTTGTTTTCTATGTCTGATGAATGTAGACTTCAGTACCTGTTTACAAAGTGTTTCACCGCTCAGTTTGTGTTAAATGCCTACCAACAGCGTAGAAGGACACTTTATGTTTGATGTGTTAAAGTCTGTGCCTCAGATGTGCCTAAGTTATGTCTTATAGCTGTAATGTCTAAGGAGCAGGATTGTGTTCATATTTGGTTTGACATTGCTTGACATGTATGGAGGTGTATTATATTTGTTCTTTCGCTCTCACTATGTTACTGCTCATGTTTGCTATGTTTGTAGTGTCTTGTAAGCCCATGCGGGCTGGGCACCTTTTGGTGCATTACACTTTGAAAAATAAATTACTTAGTTACTTTACAAGCTTTAAAAAAGAGGTGAAAACAACAACACAGCTGGCCCACGTGTGTGGCTATTTGTTTATATCATTACGTCTCATGGAAATCTCCACGTAGCTCACGTTAGTTTCAGGATTGGTTACAGGGTCTGAAATCACTTATTGCAGGTTTAAGAAGCAGAATCTATCCCTAGGCGTACATGGCGGCCCAAAACCCTATTATGACACTTTATATTGGTGTTTCCTCTGTTTTGGCAATCTAATCTATCTTTTGGCAAACCACAAAGTCAAAAATCACTATATCTTTGAAAAAAGTATCGTAAAAGATTACATTAAATGTTCATCTTTATTTATGGTTACCTTTAGGCCTAAGTCCTCTAGTGAGCTCAAAGGTGCATTAAGTAATCTATTCAATGTGTTCTTCTTCAAATCTTTGATATTGTCCCTTTAAGGTTATGGTTGATAACTGCCTTTTCTTGGGAAGATTATGACACGTTCCAGATTTGCAGCTTGGCCAGAAAGTCACAACCATTTAGTGTAAGATAACAACTGAAAACAAACGACACAAGGACATACAGTACCTCCCACAGACTGCAGGAGCACAGGGCCTGCTGTGTTGTTGGTGGTGGTGTGGAGCGAGGGGGAGGAAACAGAGGAGGCGGAGGTGTGGACAGAGGCTGAGGAGGTGAAACGGGCAGCGAAGGTCGACGAGGTGACAGAGTGAGAAGGAGGAGGAGGGGGAGGAGGAGTGGAGGAGGTGGATGTAAGGGGAGGAAAGGTGGAGGAAAGCCTTGTTGAACGTGTCGGCTTGACTAGGAGAGTAAAAGCTGAGGTGCGAGGAGCCGGCTTCGGGGCTTTTGTTGTTGACTTTCTTGAAGAGGGAGCGTTTGGTTTTGATCCGACCGGGGAGGAGACAGACGACGGGGGTCCTGTCAGTGCAGTGGAAGACTTTGAAGTTCCTGGATCGCCTCCTGCCGTTTTGGGAGTTTTCTCTAAATCTGCAGGTGAGGAGAGGAAAAGGTTTGCATTTACATTTTAGTCATTTTGCTGATGCTCATATCCAGAGCAACTTGGGGCCATGGTTTGGGGCCATTCATGAACTGAATTGAGAATGCATGGTAAATTCCAATTCACTTCCTGGAGTTTGAATTGGAGTTGGATTTGCACCCAGCTGTAAGGAGACAGAATTGGAATTGAATTGGAATGACAGAAACAGGATTAAATTCCATTAAATTCCATTAAATTAGATCAAATTCCACTTCTAAGAGTTTGTCTTGACTCGCTAAACATAATAAATCAAACATTATGAATCAAATAAAACACAGACAAATCAAATACATTCAATCATAATGTATGGATTATGATTACATGTTATGCATCAAATACCACCTGAAGGGTCCCTTCAACATTTTATGACATTCAGTATTGATAATATATAACACTACATATAATCTCAGATATGTCGTAAGAAAAAAAAAAAAATCATGGAATTTCACAGAATTCCACTGAATTAAATTCAGCTTCTTGAAATTCCAATTCAATTCCAATTCTGTTTCCTGTAGTTTTTTTTTTCAAATTCAAATTCCTCAGTTGAATTGGTATTGATGAGTTCATTCATTAATTGACCCCTTCCCTGATGAGTGCAACAATATCACCAGTAAGGGGGTCAAAGGTCAGAGCCAAAATGCCCAGACATTATTCTTATGACTGTAGCATGATCATTTAAGAGTGGAGGGAAAATTATAAGAGAAATAAAAGCTGAAGAGAGAGGTAGAGGGTAAATGGGTAAACATTATCGCAATGTGCATGATATTATAGTCAACAATTGATCTAGGGATTCAAGCTGAAATTAAATATTTCCTCAGTGAGTATAATATGAAAATGTACCTGCTGCATTGAAGCAGAATGCACCAAATTTTTTGTGTACGTTTGCATTCCAGAGCACCAACGCAGTTTTGTTTTGTCCACATTTTGGGTCGGCTGTAAGGCGAGGGATGACAGCGACCTGTCGTCTATCCAGCCATATCTGTTAGAATGGTAAAACAAGAGCAATTTGTGCAATTAAATGATTGATCGGTGGCTATTTACTTTATGGTTTGTGTAGTGATGGTAAGTTTCAAGACATTTCAAGACATACAGTATTTCAAATTACGAATAATGAGCGCTAACTGCTTTGCCTCATTATACAGAGACACTAGGTTTTGTTTTTTCAGTTTGGTTTGGTGAAAATGAGCCAGAATCCCTTTTATCACCAAGTACAATTAATATATAACAATGTTCCACAGTACACACTGACACTCATGACACAAGACTATGGTTACACCAATATATCTGACTGATATTGGGCTTTTATTTAAAATCAAATACCAGCCAATGAGTGCCGTCCACTGCTGATATGATCATGAATATGATGCAGTTTGTTTGATCACATATTTATTGGATAATTGATCAGTAATAAAGTGGTCTTGTCTATGAGAATACTTTAAGCTGAATTAACTTAATCACAGATGTGTGTCAATATTACTATTATTATTTTTGTGTCCCATGATGGTCTAAATGCAATTTCTGAGGCTTTTCCACACTGCCAAGAATAAAATTCTGGGGAATATTTATTTTGGCATGAAAGAGGTTAAATTTAAAGATATTGAACATCAGTACAACTACAAATTATCAGCTATCAGCACCTTCAGCATCTTCCAAACTGCATATCGGTCGGACTCCAAACAGGACCTTGTGAAAGTTCAACAGAGGCTTTCTGTCAGGCCAGAACAGCTGCCACACGCTCATCAGCCTACCTGCATGTCTGCAGTCCATGCTGTAGAGCTTTCTCCATCTGGGCTTTGGTCGCTATGGTGACGTTCAGAAACAAGCAGGCAGCTCTCGCTTCGGTCATGTTGAAGATGTAATTACCGCCCTCAGGAATAATGAAGACTCCAGCGGTTCTGCCACTTTTAGGGACTGCTGGAAATTACAAAAATTTACTGTATATCACACATTCAAGGACATGACAGAGAACAGCTACATCATACATGAAGAGTTCTGCTCTAAACTGCTATATGTACATTTTGGAAAAAGTTTAGTTTATTGTTCAGTAGCTATAAAATATGAAGTAAGTCTCATAAAAGTGTAATTTTGTCAACGCAGGACTTACCATCCCTACTGTCCTTTAAAAAGCATCATGATTTGTTTTAATTTTGTGCTACCTATCATTTTGTAAGAGTAGGCGTCACTTTTCTGGAATGGCGGACGTATAATTTTTTTTAATCAAAACTCTTCATATATACTTATCTAGGCACAGATAATGTGCACAGAAGCCATTGTAAATGTGAACAGCTCCTGGTTTATGTGGGTAGTAAATGCTTTACACAGTGGAAAAGGTAGGCTGTACTTCTACCCAAAAATGCAGACCATTTTCCACATTTACCTCATCATAATATTTTACACTTTTACATCTTACATTTTAGGCATCTATAGCTGATGCTCTTGTTCAGAGTGTCTTATAATGACTGCAGCAGTAGAACGAGCTTAAAACATAAGATGACAAACATTACAAGCAACCAAGAGTAAAAGTTAGAGCCTGAGAGCCCTGAATCCTTTAACCAATAAGATATCATTTAAGAGAGATCTACTATAGGAAAACAAATAAAAAAGAGATAAGGAGAGAGGTGTAAGGGATGTGTTTAAAAATGCTATGCATACATGCATTAGATGTTGATACTATGACATTAACATTAAGCAACATGAACAAAATAATCAAAGTCAAATGTAATATAAATCAAAACTCCCAGTGTTTGGTCTGAAATGCGCTCCTTCAGCCACACTAAAGACAAACAACTTACCTTTGATTTGACTGGAGTCAAACGCCAGGGCAAAGCCTGCAAAATACAGGAATAGAAAGCAAGCAAAGAGCCAAACCCTCGCCATGGTTTTGCCTGCTAGCATAAAATATGACCGAAGTGGTCAAGAGTGAAGAACAAAATAAAGCAGATTCAGGGGGCGACCCGCACAACAAATGTGATGTGGATGTGAAGAGGAAGCAGGAAGCAGAGGTCAAATCTGCTTGATGCCCCTCTATCAGAGAACACAAACCTCAACAGGAGAGAGACCTCAACAGCAGTAACTCTTAATGAAAACTGCTCTTGTTTGCTAATAATGTCATGGAAACATGCCATATACAACATGTTCAGCACTAAAATTGGTATAAATGAAAAAAAAAAAATGATTGAGGATTTCCAGGAAATATAAAAGCAAGATGAGTAGAAACATTTTCTGCAGATTGAGGTTTAAACAAACATTTGCTAAAAGAAATACAATAATGCAAGATGATCCTTCTGGAATTATTATTAATGAGCCAATAGTTCATGTGTAATACAACCATGCTGTATCAAACTGTTTGCTTCACAGGGAAATGAAAGTCAAGGAGCGATTGCTGAAATAGAAATGCTATGTTAATTGAAGGGTTATCAGTGGTTTGGTGTTTTTCTGCTTTGCCAGCATCTCTCTTCCAGAGGCATGTTTGGTCTGACCGGCCAGTCGGAGGGGGCACTTCCTCTACATTGTTCCTCTGCCTCTCTCTCTCTCTCTCTCTCTCTCTCTCTTTCTCTCTCTCTCCTTCTCTCCATCCAGCTCTCTTTCATTTGTTCTCTCTCTTTTTCTCTCTCTTGATGTACTTGCTCTCCCATCTCCCTTCTTCTCCATAATCTTTGTGCACTCTTCCCCTGCTCTCCATTCTAGTTCTCCTGTCCTCTGTTAGATTGTGTTAATTTGCTATAGGGGTTTCTGCTGTGCCATGTTACTCTCAGGCCTGAAGATTAAACACACCTCCCTTTGCTTAAAATCAACACAGAGGAATGTCTGTCCTCTGGCACAAATCACCGGAAACAACATATGGTCACCTCACTGGCATACCACCTTTGTCCTCCTCTCTGCCATACAGTTTAACATGTAACACAGACTATTTGGTGGAGTATTTTATAAGAAAAAAAGTCTTAAAATATGGGTAAAGTGCATATATTCAGCATAGGCCAAACGGCCTCACCCTGGCTGTGTTAGGACACGTTCGCACCACGCATGTTTGGAGCGGTTTATTCAAATTCTGGAGCATTTACTCCTTTAGTTCGGTTTGTTTGGCAAGGTGAGAACAATGCCGTTTGAACTCAGGTGGCACCAATCCTCTTCCAAGCAGACTGTGGTGTGGCTTGTTAGGAGTGAAAACATGACCAACTACCGGAAACGACCCAAAATGCAAGGATTTATGGGTGTAAGGAGATGCGTGTTGACATCTGATAGCCAGCAGGACTGATGCTGATATTCTGGTATTTTTTCATGTGAGTTTACCTGGTAAAACACCAGAGAAGGTCATGGCAAAGAGCGTAGACAAATGGATTTGTTTGATCCCCTCACCGCCAAAATCTCTAACCTGGCAGGGTATTTGCTTATAATTAAACCTAATCAACCCTCACATACATGTATCCATTGAGATGTGAAAGATCACAAAGTAGCCAAATACACATCATCTCAGTGCACTGGTCAAGTCCTTTTAACAAACAGTTCGGTCACAACGTGCTTCACAGAATACAAAAGACACAAGTAAAGATAAATAGAAAGGAAAATATACACAGGAAATAGGCCTAGATATATATATATAGGTAGGCCTACACCACAAACTCCAAGAAAATGGAGCAAGAGCTTGATGGCACCAGGACAACAGACTCCCAAAAACCAATGCAAAATACTACAAACAGTACTGATCACATCTGTCAAAATAGTACTTAGTCATATCTAATAAAACCAGTTTTCACTCGTCAGTAGAGGCTTGGCAGGGCAAGATGCATTTGTACTCTCACTGCTGCAATCATCGTGTGGGATAGGAAACCATGAATTACTACAGGGCCGATTAACAGGCCAGATTAGGAAGACATTCACACATGTAATGTGTTGATCCGGCAAAATTCAACATCCGATGAGACTTTCAGAGCCCACCAGCCTTTAAAACCGTGCCATAACTGTGCCATCAGGTTTCCTGCTGTAGCAACAACACACACACACACACACACACACACATACACACACAGAGAGGAAATGTCATAATGTTCCAGAGCATCTCTGCGTCATGGATACTGTTGTTTCATTTTGTACACTGTAGATTTTCTCAGCCAAACAAACTTTAAAGGCCATCCACTGGAAAGAAAGTAAGCAGCTCGTAAAGGGAAGGATTCTGCAGATGAATCTTGGGATTGGAAAGCATGGTGTATCATCAGACACTGGCCAGAGGTGTGTGTGTGTGTGTGTGTGTGTGTGTGTGTTGTTGATACACAAGTCCTCTGAATACAGTAATCCTTATCAACAACATCCTGGTCTTGGTTGGCTGGCCGGGTGTCAAGGACTCTTTCACTGGACACCGTGTTCCTGTCTAAACACTGAGTAAATCAAGGAGCACAGACAGCACTAAATCTTTTATTTGAACATCAGGAGCCAGACACTACAGCTCTGCTACTTGGCAAGAGGACAAACAAAACAATACAGTGACTGACTGATGGATCTAATTGGTACATAAGCAGGCAGAACTCAATCCTACCAGCTCAGAGTGATGTGTAGGGAACACAACATTAAACAGTTCTTTATGCAAATCGGTCTGCTACTCCCTGACGAAGGTCACAGCAGCCGGAGCACACTGGAATTGTTCTTTTGAACTATCCATGAAATAAAGGCTTTCTTAAAGCAATATACCTTATTATTATTAGTGTTATTATTATTGATGAAAACCAGAATCTAGACAATAGACTTCTCACCAAGATCGGATGCAGCCGGACGAGTTTGTCGCGTTCAGATTTTTACTTCCCATTCGATTGAATGAAGCCACGAAAATAGACTGAAAACTGACATTTAACACGTTGGTGAACAGATTCAACAACAGATCCTGCTGCCGTGATTTTCAATTGAATTGGTCCGACGTTTTAGAACACAATTATAAATCAAATAGCATTTTTATTGATAGAAGAGAACATAGTGGAGGGATACCATTTAAGAGAGATAGTTCCTGTTTGGGAGACCGGATCTACTTTTATTTTTAAATACTAATTTTAGTGTAAACCAAGAATAGAAATGCAAAATGAGGATGGACCCATGGATGCTTTATTGTCTCACAAGCGGGATCTGTTGTTGAATCTGTTCACAAACGTGTTAAATGGAAGTTTTCAGGCTGTTTTCATGGCCTCATTCAAACGCTACAAACTCGTCCAGCTGCACCTGATCTTGCTGAGTAGTTTACAGTATATTCTGGTTTCCATGGTGGTCAAATCCCAAACAACTTCAAGTAGGTTTCAGCCCCCCCTGCTGGCCGTTCCTGCCAGACTATTGACTTTATGGACAGTTAATTGGTAGGACTTTATTTGTTGGGAAAGTGCCAATCAGTAATCACCCAGATTTTTTGGCCAATAAGTGAACTCAAGGGATTTTTTTATTTCAGCCTTTTTGGGGGAATTCCTTCAGTTCAGCTGTCTTTCCTCCATCTTCAGAGGCAGATACCCACACTGAAAGCTTGTATCATCTATTGAACTAGAGTAGGTG
Organism: Centroberyx affinis; assembly: GCF_046629955.1. Lineage (NCBI taxonomy): Eukaryota > Metazoa > Chordata > Actinopteri > Beryciformes > Berycidae > Centroberyx > Centroberyx affinis. Next base: position 43,184 of record NW_027279860.1, on the reverse strand, counting down.
CCCCTTGTGTTGCTTGTGGTTGGCATCTAGATCTTACACACCGGGTTAAGGAAAAAATCGTATTATCTCTATCATCTTACATACAGTTTGTACAGTCATTTGCAATGCCTGTGAATACAATCAGTTGAAGTGTAAATGACAGTAATAACTCTGAAGAGGAGCATCTGGCCCTGAATGTTTTATACGTCAAATAAATTGAGTGTCGTCTCTGTTCCTGGATTAATTCGATATGTATCTGATAAAAAGAAATAAAACAAATCTGATAAAAACATGAGTAGGGCGTCTCTGTTTGTCATCTTAATCTTTGTTTCTTGAAGGGTGACATGGGGAATTGGAGAATCTTTTTTCTCACATGCACAGTTTAGATTTCTTTTTCCGCCTCTCTTCATTGTATTTTATACGGAAGAGGAAAATTTATTTGAGTTCTGAGTTTAAACTCAGAATTCTGACTTTAAAGTCAGAACTCAAATAAATTTTTCACATGTGGCCCTAATCCTCTTCCGTAGGTTTTAGGCAAAGAAACTGAATGAAAAAAAAAAGTTAACTAAAGATTTGAAGGTTCTGTATAACTTTTTTGTAATCAAAATTAAGTTATCCACACATTCATGATCTTTGAATTCTACTTTATGCTTGTGCGGCATTATTATTTTTTTTTTTTTTTGAGAACTTTTTGCCGTTACATTTTAAAAAAAATATAACGTATATAACAGTTATGCCAGCTGGGAAGTCAAATCTTTGATGCTCAAGTTCACGAAAAGTCTCAGTATCGCTCGATATTGGACAGGAAACTCGAATAGCGGTAGAAGAGGCTTTAAACCTCTATTAGCATGGGGAGGGTGCAGTGTCTGGGATTATTCCTGCTCTGATGACACGGTCAAATGTATTTACAGTCATTTATTTATTCATCACTTCGCTGACAGCCATTCCTGTAGCGATGATGTTCGGATGCAGGAGGCAGAGGAGTGCAGCTTGTCCTACTTTCATGTCTCAGTGAATATCGTGTGAATAATGGATCCCCGCTGCTGCAGCTTCCTCTCTGCTCCAGGGTTTTTGGCGTGGACGGCTTGGGGGGGGGGGGGGGGGGGGACGGCCTGTAAGGGATACAGCGGCGTGACACAGACAGGAGCCGGGCGCAGGCTAATTGGTCACACTCCTCTGGTCAGGAAGAGTATAAGCCTCGCTCCTCTCTCCACGGGGGAGATAAAAGCGTAATTCGGTAATAAAAATGTGACAGAATTTCCCTCATGCAGCATCATCGCATAAAGGCGTCTTGGGGGAGAAGAAGAGATTGTAATTGAAACACAGTTTTTCTGAGGTCGTTCATCCGAAGCCAATTACACACACATTTTTTGTTGCAGAGAGGCTTTCGTGTAATTTGCTTTTTCCTTTTTTATTCTTGTTGAATTTGTGTGTGGTTTTATTTTCCTATATGATCCCGTTTTGAATTAATGTCTGCTGTTTTTATTGTTCATCTCATAGGCACTTTGTAACAGTTTATTATTGTTATAATTGTTCCTGTCTGAAGCCTGAAATAAATACATAAATTAATAAAAAATTGGAATTGACACATTGAGATTTCAGTTTATTTTTGTTCTTAATAATCTGACCACAATAAGGAAATTAAATCACAAACTTGAACTTTTAATTTCATTTTAAATATGGCAGGGTTACGCTTTGGAGTACATGGAAAGCTAAATGTCAGTGGAGTTTTCATTTTCATTTTCACTTTGGCAGTAGTAATGCATTTTCCAACAGGAAAACAAAAGTGAAATTTGGATTATTTAATTTGAATTTTGTCATATATTATGCGCACATACATGAGAAATGAAATTGCAATTTGATTTAATGATTTTCAATTGAATAATGTCACATCTGGACTTCCATACTTGCAAGAACTCAAACAGGGATGGCAGGGCAGTGAATGAGAGGCCTTGTAAGGTGTATAGGGTGTGTATTTATATACATATAATGTATAATACAAGTACTTCACATATACAGTATATGTAAGAGTTTCATATATGTGTGTTAGTATTTAGTATGACTGTATGTGAGAGTATTTTGTGTGTGTGAACAGCAAAGTCTGAATTACAATTCACACAGCGCAGACTGTGCTCTGTGGTAAATGGTGTCCTGGTACCAAAACACAGACTAATGTTTCCCTCTGTCCCATGCAAACCTGCTGTATCATGTTACCTAATGAATGATGAATGATGCTCTGTGAGTGATAGGATCCACCCAGTGAAGTAAACATGAAACCAGGAACTTCAGTCAAGCTGTAGGCCTACACTTGGGAGTCCTGTCTACTTTCAGAGCATCATTACAGCTAAAATAAGGTGAAATTTTGACAGAGGTGGACCAGATCTGGCTTTGAAATGGCACTCAGAGCCACATCCCACGCAGACCTGCAGACGGCCGGGACGTCCTCGTTGGACAGCGGCCTGTACAAGTCTTTCTCCATGAGCAGCAGCAACGTGAACGGAGGCAGCCGGTTCGGGAAGGGGGCAGTGGAGGAGGTGAAAGGTCTCCCCAGGCCGTCCAGGCGACCCGTTCGGGCCGTCCGGCCGGTCAGCGCCCTCAGCTCCAGCGGCTCCTTCCTCCAGATCAACCATCTGCAAGGAGAGCTGGTCAGAAAGAGGAAGGTAAGGAGGGAGAGAGGGTGAGAGAGTGTGTGCATCGTTATAGGCCTCATCATGTACATCTGTCCTCAATACTGTGCTTAGTTTAGGAAAAAGAAACATTGTAACCCTGCAATAAATTTCAGAAGGATACTGGGGAAATGTCACAGAGAAACTATAAGTCCCTGCAGGAATGTTATAGGAATATTAGTGATATCACAGGAGTTAAAAAAGAAAACACCATAATGTACGATAATGTTATTATAAACTCATTATTATTATGAGTACTACAGACCCACTATAAGTCCCTATAGGAATATTACAGAAATATTATAATCATACCACACCTGTAGGAGATGAAAACAATACTATAATGAAGATAAGGTCACTATAAACTCACTATTGGGTTCCACAGACACAATATAAGTCTCTATAGGGATATTATAGGAGTGTTATCGTAATTTGTTATCAGGGGACTGAAATGTTTTGAAGACATTTAAAATTTGAGATACTGTCAGTGTGCAGAGAACTCATTCACTACATGGACAGTGTTTTTCCCATTGGCTTAATAGGAATACACTGTTGTACACAGGACACAGTATTTTCATAACTGCCAGATTTACTTCTGGTGGAAGTAAATCCTCAAGGTCATAAAGCATTCATGCTGTTCATGGCTAGCTGTGATCAGTGTACCAGTGTGGATTGATTCTGGTTTATCCATTGGGGTGTAAACATATGAATATAATTCAAAAATTATGATATTCGCCTAAAATGAAGGGTACAAATGTGTACTTATTTGGTGTCACTGGCCAGAAAACTACATATCCAATAGAGCAATGAGGCAGAGTGTAGACCAATCAAATAACTTGGCACTCAGTTGCAAAAGCCGCAAAAATTAGCTAGCTGTTTCCAATGTAGCTGCAATGATTTTCACCCCTCTGACTCCTCATGTTGTCCTTAAAAAACACATTGGAGCACGTTTTGGAGCATGTTTAATAAGTGGCTGCTGGCAAATTTAGCTCAGTTTAAAATGTAGCTAGATTGCACGCTGTGATGACACCCTAATATTTGACACCAAATGTGTAGTTCATTAGACACTCATCATCATTAGGCAATCGTTAAAATACGATATGATAAAATAGAGTTTAAATTGAGTTAAAAGTGTGGAAAGAAACGTCAACTGCAGGATTGAATGGGGAATTTATTTTCCAACACCAGTATGATGTCAGTCTATACTCACTGCTGTATTATAACAGTTCTATTCCAAAATGCTGTATAGCCCCTCAAGTCATTATCCATGACTTAAATTCATTAACCAAATCATCGTTCAAAACTTCCATAAGTTTTGTCAAGCAAGGACTTAAGCTACTTCTATAAAAAGTGCCATAATTAGTGTTTTTTATTTTGTGTCATCCATCATTTTATAAGAGTTGGAGTCATTTTGTAATGAAACGCCTCATTCATTTTTGTTCTGTGTCACAATTCACTGGTAATGTGATCTTGCCTCAGGAATGCGAGGATCTGAAGAAAGAAAACAAGTATTTATCAAATGAGATCCACATGGAGCGGATCATGATGCGCACAGAGAATGAGCTGACCATGAGGAACCTCAGGAACCTGAACCAGGAGCTGCAGGCTCAGGTCAAAGAGGTACAGGCAGAGACTGCATATGTTTTTTTAAGGGATGAATCTGCAATTTTGCATCAGCGACGGCAGAAGCATAGTCGTGCATTACACAGTTAAGATAGCAATTGATCTGGAACAGACCAGAAACAAAGTGGTTTGTCTCAAAAACGTAAATGTTAGCTCTGGACGTTAACAATACTTTAAGTTTGGTCCAAATAAAGCTTGGATATTTCTAGATGGAGGACATCTGCAATAGAGGGACAAGTAACATCCTCTTTGTGACACGAAACGAAGGGATTCATGGGAACTGTGGTCTTTATTTTGAGAAACACTGGCACTTACAATACCGCTAGTGTGAGATAGTGAGTACCAATCGTCTTGACCATGGTCTCGTTTGTTTGCGTGTAATTATACCTAAGTATCACAATTAATTTGACAATGACATATTGATGTTTAAAAATGCTGCACATAACATCTTTAACCTACAGCCATGCCTGAAGTCTGTGGCACCTCTCTCTCTCTCTCTCTCTCCCCCTCTCTCTCTCTCTATCTCTCCCCCCCCCCCCCTCTCTCTCTCTCTGACCCCCACCAGCTGAAGCAGAAGCTGTATCAGAGCCAGCAGAGGGCAACATTGTGTTCGCGAGCTGCAGACCAGGCGGAGGCGTCCCGGGGCGAGTCGGACAGGATCAGGGCGCTGGCAGAGGCCCGGGCCCTTGGGTGCCAGCAGGACAAGGAGCAGGCCGAGGCCGACCGGAGCCGCCTGAGTGACGAGCTGCAACAGCTTAAGAAAGAGGTACAGACACACACACACACACACACACACTCTCTCTCTCTCTCTCTCTCTCTCTCTCTCTCTCTCTCTCTCTCTCTCTCTCTCTCTCTTCCTCTTTGACACAGATATTGTCAGCTGATCTACACACAAAGCCATAAAACCCATGATATCCATTCCTGTGTTGTTAGCAACAAAACTGAGCTAATTAGAGGCAGCAATTAGAGTAACTATAGTGCGACATGTAATGTTATACTCCTGAGCTGCCTCAGAGCTCCATCCTGATTGGACCAGAGCAGCAAGTTAACTGTTTTGTCCAGTGACAGATTCATCCCAAAATCCACCAGCCAATGTCACTATTTTACCAGGCAAATATGTTTTTAGAATACAGTTTGTCAAGTGATAAACTTAGAGCCACAACCCAAATTTACCACCATATGTGTGTATGTGTTTCATAGTACAAACTACTACTACTACTACTACTACTACTGCTACTACTAATAGAATAGAATAGAATAGAATAGAATAATAATAAACAGTCATGCATATTTCTGTGGAATCTGATCAAAATGTTTATTGTTTAAATTGTAATTAATTCAGTTCAAGGGCCAGGGTAATATTGATCAATATTGATACAATAAATATGTAGTCAAACAAACTGCATTATATCCATCATACTGAAGGTGAAGGTGGACACTGACCGCTTTTTGTTAAAAGCGCAATATTGGCCCGCTATATGAGCAACATTATGATCATCACTGCAATCAGTTGAGGCATTGAGCAATAAAGTGCAGATTACTTGTTTTTGGAATGGAGTTCTCTCTCCATCACCAGCATCTATTTCCAGGAGCCGGCCAGGACATAAATAACACATAATATTATTGAACTCATTAACACAAGTGAATTGAATGAATTCGATTATGACTTGTGACATTAATTTGGCCTCCGCCTTTCTTGTAGCACACTGATTTGCAGCTTTTACTGGCACAAACAGAGAAGAGCTACTTCGAGGCCAAGCTGAAGCTGGACAGGGTGTCTGGGGAGAAACTCGTCCTGCTGCAGGAGAACCGCAGCCTGGAGGGTGAGAGAGACGACCTGAGACACAAGCTGAGGAAAACCACCGAGGAAAATGTCCAGATTAAAGAGAAGTGAGTATGTTTTTATTTTAACACAATGCATACACAGTATATTTTGGGAACAATTACGTTAGCACTGCACTAGGCAAGATTTCTGTTTAGAAATACTGTATTACTGCAACTGGGGGCAAAGCAGAGGATCTGCAATGGCAAAAATGATCATAAATTTCTATTTGAATTTTGTTTGACTTTCTGTTTCCTCATCTGCTCTCTCTAAGCTATTTTTTACACTCAAATTTAAAACCATTCCAGCTGCTGATAGTCTTGAATCTACCTGGCAAGCTAGTCCACAGCTTAGTTTCTGTAGTGAAATTGTAGTAAAGTGAAAGGCTAAACCACTCTTAAATCTAAGAGGAATAAAATCAGTGAAGCTGCCCCTACTGGAGTAACTCTGGATGGATGTTTAGGCTTTCCTACTAGGATATACACTCACTGGCCACTTTATTAGGTACAATCTAGTAGTGGCTGGTGTTGCTATAGTCCATTTATCATAAGGGCCAACAACTTGTGTGTTGAGAGATGCCCTTCTGCACACCACTGTTGTAAAGAGCTGTTCTTTGAGCATTAATTTTGTGGCCTTTCTGTTAGCTTGAACCAGTCTGCCTCTTCTCCTCTGACCTCTCTCATTAACAAGGAGTTTTCACTCACTGGATGTTTTTTGTTTATCGCAGCTGTTCTCTGTAGTGTGTGAATATCGCAGGAGGGCAGCTGTTTCTGAGATGCTGAACCAACGACAGTTTTTTTTTTTTTTCTCTAGAATATTTTTATTGAATTTTACACAAGTAAACAAAATATACACAGGACGTTTGTAAAGTGCACAACAGATATGTCAAGTTTAAAGAGCACATCAGAAATGTCGACTGTGCAGAAAACACCCATAACAGAGGAGCACATGTGCAATCTTGTCCCAATCACCCCTCACCCCCCCTCTAGCCCCATCTACAAGCCGGAATTCCATATATAAAGGGGTACTTCGTCCCTGGATAAATACAGGAAGGTGCTGGAAGTCGGTATTATATTTAGAAAAGAAAGAAAGGAAAATAAATAAATAAACAAGTAAATGAATAAAAGTACGGAAGAGGATTAGGGCCACATGTGAAAAATGTATTTGAGTTCTGAGTTTAAAGTCAGAATTCTGAGAATAAAGTCAGAATTCTGACTTTAATCTCAGAATTCTGAGTTTAAAGTCAGAATTCTGACTTTAAACTCAGAACTCAAATACATTTTTCACATGTGGCCCTAATCCTCTTCCGTATAAAAGAAGGGGGGTTAAGAAACTGATAAACTTATACCGATTGTATTACTGACAGGAATCAGCAGAGAGACAAAAGACAAAAAGCGAGTGAGGGAATAGGTCCTTAGCTTGACTGGAGGTTTTGAAAGTATTTCAGCAAAGGTCCCCACACCTTTTTGGAACTTTTTGTCAGAGTTACAAACTGAGTCGCGGATCTTTTCGAGATTTAGACAGTCCCTCAGCCACTGAGCGTGGGTGGGCGGGGCAGCATCCCTCCATCGTAGTAACACGATGGCCAACAGAGAGGCGAAGGACAGAGTGCGGCATTTGATTGGAGTCAAGCGTACCTCGTCCTCTCCAGCGGTGCCAAAAAGACCGACCAGAGGGTTGAGTTCTAGGTGTCCATTCTTTTTTTGATCGAACAAAAAAATAAACCACTTCACCATGTCAGCATGCTGTACATATTGAATAGCTGCCACATGATTCACTGTTTGGAGGAGCAGGCTATTTATGTTAACGACCAGGTGTAGGCTACCTAATAAAGTGAAATACTTGTACCCAGGACGGCCTACTGGTTAGAGAGATTGTTCAGTAGCCAAAAAGTTCACCGGTCAACCAAAAGTAAAAGGTTTGACTCCAGCAGCCAGTTTGTGTGCTGTGGAAGTTACAATTAACAACACACTGAACACCTGTCAATATCTTCAAACCCTACATATTTGACTTTTTTTTATTTTTTTTTTTATGTTATTGTATATAAAATAGAAATGTATGAAAATAGTTAATTCATACTGGAGCTCTAGTTTCTAACCAAATATTAATTCCTTCATATAGTTTACTAATACTCACCTTCTGGGTATGAGAGGTGAATACACAACAAGCCACATCCTCTTCTGCTGAGGCACTGACACACACACACACACACACACACACACACAGACACACATTCACTTACATTGGGCAGGGAATATAATAGAAAATTTATATTTATCTCGATGCTTTGGCAACTTGTGGACTTTCACGCCAATAAAGCACACTGAAATTGAAAAACATTAAAATTGAACACCTATCTGCTCACCCACTGGAAGCGGTTCTGGATAAGAGTGGCAGCTAAATATTTTAATGTTATATTACGTATAAATATGTATGAGGCAGAGGAAGATAAATGAGAGGACTGGACTGGAGAAGAGAGGAGAGGAGAGGAGAGGAAGGTAGAAGTAAAGATGAAGGAAGAGGAGGGAAAAGAAGGGGAGTAGGTAAAAGAGGATACAGACGAGGAAAGGAAGGAAGGAAGGAAGAGAGGAGAGGAGAAGATGAGAAATGAGAGGAGGCAGGAGGAGAGGAGAAAAGAGTAGACTGGCAGAAAACTGGCAGAAGTAAAGATGAGGGTCAAAGAGAGAAGAGAAGCAGGAATGTTTGATGCTAAGCCAAGCTTCAGCTCACCTACAGTGGATATCAAAAGGCTGCACACCTTCAAAACTGTCTGTTTGTTTTATTGCCTTGAGGCCTGAAATGAAAACCTGTTAAATCAGACTTTCATTTGGATGTGTGTGCGTAGGTGGCTCCCTTGAAACGTCCGTGAACTTTAATGTTTCTGCTAACGAATAAGGGGAGAAAATTCCTAAATCCAGATGTGCTCAGCTGGTAGAGGCTTATTCAAACAGACTTACTGCTGTTATCAAAGCAAAAGGTGCTTCTGCTGAGTATTAATTGAAAGGTGTGCACACTTACACCAAAGGGTTTTAGTTTTCCATTTTTAATAGGTTGTCAGAAATGAATAGCCTTTTGTTTATATCTTGATTTCAGGCCAGAAGGTAATAAAAACTCCCAAATTTGAAATGGCATATAATCAAGTCAAGACAACTTTATTTATGTAGTGCTTCAAAAACACAAGACTAGTTTGTGCCAAAGTGCTTCACAAAATAGAGGGGGTTACAAAACAGGAGGAAGATGAGGTGGAGAATGGAGCACCAACAGCAAAATTAAGATGTGAGGGAAATAAGAGCGTGGTTAAAAGCAAAAAGTGAGAGCCAATGAATAAAAATTTGATCCGACAAGCTCTACTCCCCGTAAGTCTTAAGGCCTCCAGATGGCCAGAAGCCCCTGATCAGAGGACCTGAGGGACAGAAACACACCCAGGAGCAAAACCATGCAAAGCTCTCAAGAAAAACAACGATTTTGAAGTCAGTGTGTTGACATTTTGATATCCACTGCATATAATCCACCTCATTAAGTTATAATGAACTGGAGTCAAATCTAATTCTCTGTAGTCTGGCTGCAGTAAAGGTGACGAGACATAATTCCAGTCTCCTCTTCGCAGGGAGGTGAATTCGAGGCGCAGAGCGATGGTGGCGGAGGAACAGAGCGAGAAGGCCAACCAGGCTCAGCAGGAGGCCGAGGCCGAGCGGCGTCTGGCCGAGAAGGAGAGGCAGGAGCGAGCGGCGGACTGCCTCAGCTGGAGGGAGAAGCACCGGGCGTTAGCCGACACGTTCAGGGCCCAGGAGGACCTGAAGGCCCAGAGGCAGAACAAAGCAGTGAGGAAGAAATCCCGCCCCCCCCCCTGAAATCCTGTCTGCTTGAAGCCATTTAGTGGAGCTTAGGCGTATCCCATAGTGGGGTGATGTCGAGGTCTTGACTGAAAGAGAACCTGAAGAAAATATACCAGCTGGACCGCATTGTATAGTCCTTTGACTTGGTATTTGGGCAAGAACTGTAGGCCAACTAGAAAAAATACACTAAAAACATGGGAATAGCAGCACTCCATAAAGGTTTTATAAAAATATGGTTTAATTGAGGTCAAGTTTTATCTTGTTTTCTTGAGAATTTCTTGGATTGCTGCCATTCTCATGGTTTTCATGTTTTTTGTAAGTGAGTAAAATTCTTGAATTCCTGTCTGTTTGAAGCTGCTAGCTGGTGAGTTCAGCAGCTTCCAAGGCTCTCAAACAGTGAAAAACAGTGCAAAATAGAGTAGAAAGCAATAGAATAGAATAGAACGTTATTGTCTAGAAAATTGGCTCACCTGTGACACAAAAGAGACATTAGTCACCAACATGGTAACACTTTACAATAAGTGTACATTAATTAAGGGTTAGTTAATGCTTAATTAACAGTTAACTAATGTGTCTGGTAATCATTAATTAACTAATGGTGTTCATGTTTACTAAGGTACTAATTTATACATTTACATTAATTTAATTAATACTTAATAGTCATCTTTATAAACTATGAAATAATGTATAAATTAATACCTTAGTTAACATGAACTCCATTAGTAAATTACACATTAGTTAATTGTTAATTAATAAGCATTAACTAACCCTTAATTAGCATTAACTAACCCTTATTAAGCATTAACTAACCCTTAACTTAGTGTACCCTTATTGTAAAGTGTTACCCCACAACATTTAACATGCACCAAAATCATTTAAAACAACATAGGTAGAGCATCATGGAGAATTTCAAGAGTGGAGTGTACAATTCTTTATTGTTTCTCTGTCACCTGTGGTTGGTGTCAATCAATTTTCTGTTTATTTTCCCCCAGTGTCAAGCCAGCATCAAGAGCTATTTCCTCTGCATGACGGAAAGCGATCAGAGGGTTAAAATTCTCAAAAATCAGGACGGCACCCCAAGAAATTTCACGGTGAGAGGATTCTGCAAACGAGTGTCTGTGCTCATAAAATTATCCGAAAATCCATGCTGTTACAGAAAAAAACCTGCAACTGTACGGGTGATTTTTACTTAAACTGAAGGTTCCTGTGGTCGTTTGTAGATAATTTATAAATGAATGAAGTTTCAAAAAATGGCCCAAAAAATGTATGGTCAGGTTGTGAATCTGAAATTAAGGCAGTTTTTCTAAACAAGTAGCATTGTGCCACCAATGGTCTCATTCTGTGATTTTTCTCCTGTTATTTGTATTATTCTCAGGAAGGAGACCCTGTATACATCTCAAACCCTGAGCCCAATCCTGAAGATGCTGACGGGAGTTCATCCAGGTAACCAAGAACTGAAAAGTAGTTAGAATGGATTTAGATCAGTGGATTGACATGTATTTGAAATATGAAGAGTCTTGCTCCAAAATGAGATATCGACCATCTGAAAAAACGTGACACCTTGCATTACAAAATGATTGCAAAGATTTTTGTTCCTAAAATGGATGTGTTACATTTCGGAATATATATATATATCTTCATCTGTGAAACCACATATTTCAGGACCATGTTGAGGGTGTCTGCCCCGCACGTGGGAAAGGATCTGGGTCCGACTCACTTCGGCGACCTGCCCGCCGTCGGAGGGGAGCGTCCCGACTCCGCCCCTCCACGCAGAAGCAGGAAGGTGGTGGAATACTTCTGGATCCCAACGGACCAGGAATAAACAACGATGACCGTCTAGTGGCCTCTTGGTCAAACCCAAGACAAAAAAAAACATTGATTTACACCATACATAGAAACGAGTAATGAGTACCTGGTAGAAACCTGGCTTGCTTGGGGCTAACAAAACCCAATGTGAGATCCAGGCCTAAACCTTCAGGCCATGGTCCAGGCCTACACCCCCATACCTCCAGACCATGGTCCAGGCCTACACCCCCATACCATGTTCCAGTTCTACACCCCCATGCCTCCAGACCATGGTCCAGGCCTACACCCCCATACCATGTTCCAGTCCTACACCCCCATACCTCCAGACCATGGTCCAGGCCTACACCCCCATACCATGTTCCAGTTCTACACCCCCATGCCTCCAGACCATGGTCCAGGCCTACACCCCCATACCATGTTCCAGTCCTACACCCCCATACCTCCAGACCATGGTCCAGGCCTACACCCCCATACCATGTTCCAGTCCTACACCCCCATACCTCCAGACCATGGTCCAGGCCTACACCCCCATATCTCTAGACCATGGTCCAGGCCTACACCCCCATACCATGTTCCAGTCCTACACCCCCATACCTCCAGACCATGGTCCAGGCCTACACCCCCATACCATGTTCCAGTCCTACACCCCCATACCTCCAGACCATGGTCCAGGCCTACACCCCCATATCTCTAGACCATGGTCCAGGCCTACACCCCCATACCATGTTCCAGTCCTACACCCCCATACCTCCAGACCATGGTCCAGGCCTACACCCCCATACCATGTTCCAGTTCTACACCCCCATACCTCTAGACCATGGTCCAGGCCTACACCCCCACACCATGTTCCAGTTCTACACCCCATACCTCTAGCCCATGGTCCAGGCCTACACCCCCATACCTCCAGATCGTGGTCCAGGCCTACACTCACATTCTGGACAGTGGAGCTCCTCATCTTTCGTCATGAGCTGAAAACCCATCTCAAGAACCACCTTGCCACCCTGTCCCCCAACAAACATACCCCCTCTCTTACATTTCCCTCTTCTACTTCCTCTTTACTCTTTATTAAATAAAAAAAAGCTCTTGTTTTGACCATAGCATTTCTTTTACATGAGTCACAGGCATAGCCACGGTGCTATAGCTCTGAGAAATTATTCATTCTAGATAAGAGTGCCAGCAAAATGCCTAAAATGTAAGCTAAATAGGCAACACAGACAGGGTTCTTTTCAATCCAACTTTTCAATTACTTTCAAGGTCTATTTTGGTGAAATTCAAAGACTCAAAATTGGTGAGACATGACATTGGTCAAAATTAGACATCAGAGGGTTCGTTTGTGTTTTTTTTTTTTACTCAAGCTTTTCTCAAATCAAGAAATCCTGGTGAAATCCAAATGTCCAGCCGAGGCGTTTTCCTCAGGATGTGAAGGGTTGATCGTAGTACTGAGAGACGACCACAGCTGAGGCATATTGATGAATTTGGCTGCCATACTTACAGATCAAGTACTTCCAAGGCCACCCACTTATTTTCCAAAAACTTTCAAAGGCACAAGTAAATAAGTGGTCTTCCCTCTCTCCAGTGGTGGAAAGTAACTAAGTACATTCACTCAAGTACTGTACTTAAGTAAAGTACAAGTATCTCAAAATTGTACTTGAGTATTTCCATTTGATGCTACTTTATACTTCCACTCCACTACATTTCAGAGGGACATATTGTACTTTCTACTCCACTACATTTGTTTGACAGCTTTAGTTACTTTTCAGATGGAGATTTGACACAATGGATAATATAACAAGCTTTTAAAATACAACACATTGTTAAAGATTAAACCAGTGGTTTCCAGCCTTTTTGGCTTTTGCCGTCTTACAAAAAGTAGTGTGTAGTCGGGGTCACATTTCAGATGTCTGAGTTGTTAACAGCTCCACCAAATAGTGATTTTTCCCTCTAAACCTCACATGGTTTCATTTCAATAAATGTTCAAATAATCTAATATTTCAGCAAAAATTAAAGATTCCAAAGTCCAAAAACTGAAAACAGATCTGTGTATCAGAACTTTGTTTTTTTCTTCTTTCCTCTCCCATTAATCATCTCACGACCCCTCAGATTTATCTGGTGACCCTTTGGAGGGGCCTGACCCCTAGGTTGGGAACCACTGGACTAAACTAGTCGGTCAGAGGGACCAAACCACTACTTTTACTACTTACTACTACTTACTCTTTGAGCAAGGCATCTAACAAGGCGTCAACAATAGGAGACTGGTTTTACTGGGCAGTTCTGTGTTGTGAATGTGTGGAACTGTGAGTGTGAAGCAGGTCGATGCTGAGAGAGAACATGCCCTTCCCTGGATAAATAAAAGGTTAAAAAATTGTTTTGGTGCTCAAGTACTGGACTTTATTGACAGAGCAATAGAGGTGCACAATATTTATGAATACCTTACAATATGATCCAAATCCATTGCTTTATACATAAACATGGCTTGTGAGCACACCGGCTAAGTAATTCTTGGGCAAAGTCAAATCTCAATTCCTTATAAATTGCTTTTTAGCTTTTTCTTTCGACGAGGGGAAGGTCAAATACAACGTTACTTTAAAAAGCTTTACTTTTATTTTGCCAATTAAAAAAAAAAAAAAAAAAAAACCTGGATAAAATTCACTTGTTTCATTTTCCTACTTGAGCATTCAAAATAAAACAGGCCACATTCACACTGTCACTCAAAGTTCAGGGTGAGATAAATCTCTTAACCCCACTTTCTAACAGGTAAATTTCACAAAGATGATGCCGAGCTGTCCAATTAAAACATGCTTCTCTTTCGTTCTTAAATATTAACACTTGTAAACCATGTGAAGCTTCATAGGAAAGTAAGCTTCAATAAATTTATTGTGCAATTAGGCCAGGACTAAATCAAATACTTCTGCATTTGCTTGGGCTCTATTAGATTTCATTATCCCAGCACAAAAAAAACAAACAAAAGCCCATCTAACTAAGAGGTAGAAACACAGGCAACTTTGAAACATTACGGCGGCACACCAATGATTACAGTTTTTAAAATATTGTAACATTTGGAGGATGACGAGTATTGCAACCACTCATGTAATAGACAACATAGAGGGATAGATAATAGAGGGGAATCTTTTGATGGGGGGGAAAATAAATCAAGCAAATAAAAAAAAAAAAAAAAGGAAGATGCTCATCACTGGCGACTGACTATGAAGAGCACTTTTATTTAGGTCAAAAGGGGGGAAAAATAATTTTAGTAAAGCATAGGTTGACCAAACACACATACTATAATTCATTATGAAATGTTTTGCCAGCTTATGCTTCTCTCTCACTTGAGTAGGCCTCCTTGCAATCGTACTTTCAGAAACAATCAAAGGCTTATTTGGATGTCAAATATGTCCAGGATTTTCACTGCATGGATCACAGTCAAATTGTCAAAGCGTTCATCTGTGCTACGTTCTCCAGCCCCTCTCAAGTGATTTTATTTGGCCAGATTTCAGTTCCCCTCAGCTGTTTTGAATGTGATGGAAGGGAATACAGATGTTACGCATCCAACCCTCTTCATGCTCCAAATCAGCACAAAGCAGATCACTGAGGCTATGATTTGTAACGGCCTTGTGACGCCTTCTGCTAGCATTAGAGTACATCGTCGCTAATTTGACAGTGATATATTTAAGGGAAAATCCCACACACACACCTTTAAATAAAAGCATAGTTTCTTATTGGGGAAGGGTCAAACCAGCAACAAATTAAAGAGTGGAAACGAAACACATGCAATACAATGAAAAAACGTTACAAAAACTAACAATTACAGTCTGAGCAAAAAAAAAAAACATGGTTGAGCCACTCCAGACTTCAAAATTCATATACCGATCAGGGCAGAGACCCAAATCAATCATCCATTAAGCAATAGATTAAATGATATTTCTCAGCCCATCATATAAAAGGCATAGGTATGGGTGGTAACACACTAGGCCCTACGAGTACATGCTTTTGTTTTATATCTGCGAGACAGAAGCAGCCGAGTGCCACGTGGTAGTGGTTAAATTAAGCATAGAGTTTAACAAGGGAAAGGCGAGTGTAATAATAGATAAGGTCGATCTTCTACACCATGATGCCTGCTTCTGGTTGGTTCCTCAATCTGCTTCCTCCTCAGACTCCTCCTCCTCCGCTGTCTCCAGCCAGGTTAGCCACTGGTTGACCTAATGGGAGGGGAAATGGAAAACGTGAATTTACATAAATGTATCTTTATAAAATGGCTAACATGCTCCGACTAGTCAGATTTAACTTTTTTGAACAGCTGAAGATGTTCTGTCTGACATGAGAATAAATTGCATTAAATATGAAACTATTTTTTCTTGAGTGCAATCCCATTACTGTGAACTGGTAAATAAAATATTCGACTGAAAAAAATGAAAAAGAAAAAAAGAAAGAATGAAGACAGAGGCAGTTACCTGGAATAAAGCTTTTCCTTTTCCAGGGAATTCTTGGGTAATATCTTCTTTCCATGCAAGGAAGGCTTCTTCTTCAATAATCTCCATGTCGTAGAAGTTGACAAAGTAGCGCAGCAGCATGCCTGAGAAAAAAATACATGGATGAATCGATTACAATCAGGGCAGGAAACGGAAACTCTACAAGCCACAGCAGTTGGTAAATCCTCACATTAACCAGCCATTTCATCTGTTACACTAGCAAACTGGATTTTTAGAATTAAAAAAAAAAAAAAAGAGGCCTCTAAACCATGGTTTGGTACTTGCCAAAGTGGCTGGTACAGTGGCAAAGCTTACCAATCACAGCAAAAACTTTGCATTTGCAGTGTTTCCCAGTTCATGTTAAGATTTGTGTTGCCTGCCTAATTGTTTGAAATTAATTTCAGGTGTTGTGACGGCAAAAGCTGGTGTTAAACCAAGCGTTTGCCATCGACAGTTTAAAAAACAAACACACAAAACCAAAACACAATTTCATGCAGGTGTGCACTTACAGCATAATGGCGAATTGACCAACATGCGTGTAGACAATGGACAAACAAAGTCAGGGTACCGTACCTTTGGGGAAACCGCTGGCGTTGCAGTGCACCTGCAGGGCGTAGAGGGCGCTGACCTGCAGCTGGGTGTGGTCGTGCAGGAACTTCTGCATGACGGGCTTGAAGGCCAGCAGCAGCTGCTTCTCCTGCTCCAGCTGCTCTTTGGAGGGGGCCGCCAGCTCGTCACCCTCTGGCACGCACAGCTCCGGGGAGATGTACTGGGAGATGTACTGGAGGAAACTGGAAGAGAGGTGGGGGCGGTCGGTCAAAACATGTCTGTTATCGAACCACACACTCTAACCGGGGGCTTTGTTTATTTAAAAGCAAAAAAAAAAAAAAAAAAAAGGGGGCTCTTGTGCTGAAATGTTGTGATTATCACACAATCCAAAGCTGTTAAAATGAAAATGAGTTTTAATTTTCTTGGAACTATCATAAGCAAAACATGTCTGCAATAAAGGATGCTATTCAATAAATATACTATACATAGAGTGTATAATTCTCATTGTTTAGCCATTTTTGGCTAATGAATGATGCAGTTCCCCTCTGGGCCAATCAGTCTAATTTTCAAAGTGCCAGAGTGGAGCGGTGAGATGCATCATTCCCCAAGTTGTGTCAAAATTCGATCAAGTGTGTATGAGATACTGTGTGTGATGGACGGACAAATGGTCAAACTAATCGACTGATCCAGAGCTCCCCTCCTTATTGGGAGATAGTGTCTTCATCAGTTCAATTGCACAGACACCAAGAGGTTAGATATACATGTCTGACCATTAATGTTTATCAAAATATACATTTAAAAAAATCTACGCTGCATTTACCTGGTCATGAGGATGTTGACGAAGCCTTTGTCAGTGTGAAGCTTGGGAGAGATGTTGTCTTTAATCCACTTGTAGATGGACTGGGGAGACGGATCTGCCTTGATCTGCTTCAGCAGCTCCTTCTCCAGCTTCAGCAGGGGGAACAGGAAGCTCAGGCCCTTCCCCTCCAGGATCTCCAGCATGCGGTCTTTGTTCTGGTCGATTTCTACCATGGGGGAAAAAAATCGTTAAAGAGAGGACTGGGATTGGGGGGTCGTTACTTAAGACCGAGGAGGAAGGTGGTCAAAATGGTGAAAATGGTTTGGTATGCTCAGTGAGCCATATTTGTGCGATTGATCCATCAGGGGGAAGTTCATCTCTTGAACCTAAAAAGTAAGATGGCTCAAAGTGGATGGGATCAGAAAGACTAATACAGCCCCAACAAAATATCTCCAGGCTGCTCAAAGGTTGGGAAATTAGCATCAGCCAAATCCTGGTAGATTTTGTCTACTCCACAGCCACAATTATATTTTAAAAATCTATTTGGCTTGGACTTTGGCATTCACCAGCCACTGTGGCCTGGAGACAATGTTTCCTGCTCTGATGCTCACAGTAAAACTGCATTTGACAAGAGCCACACAAACCGAAATATGTAAGAAAGCCTTATCGAGCTTGTTCTGTCTGGGAGCATGGAAGCAGAGGGTTGGAGAGGGAGCGACGTACCTGGAAGCATCTTCTGCATGTTGACCTTGCTTTGCTGAAAGAGATCGGTGAGCCACTCCCGGTCCTTCAGCTTGGCCGTCTGCTGCAGGCAGAGCAGGAAGAGGGGGAAGTGGGTGCCGTTCTCCAGGGGGTGGGCCAGCTCCGCCACGCTCACCAGCTCCGCAATGACGGCCCGCGCCGCAAACTGTGCCAGGTAGGACTTGACCAGGGGCACGTCCACCTCGATCTTCGGGCACTGGTCCAGCACGTTGAGGAAAGCCTGCAGGAACGGGAGGAAAAGCCACAGAGCAGCTGGCGTCAGTAAAAATACCACAGAAGGATTAGAGACACAATGAATCAAAGCTAAACAAGGCAACAGCAAACATGTCGCCCCCGATGAATGATGCAGTCAAATATATCAGCTTTCTAATTGCAGCACCCACCTTGGGCTAATCAATGTTGTTCTGAAAATGTCAGAGAGGAGTGGTGAGATGCATCACTTCCAGGTAAAAAAAAAAACCCAAAACAAAACAGTTCAATGTGGTCTGAAATTTTGAGCGTGGCAGATGGAAGGAGACCAATCCATGGTTATACATTTTTACAAAAAGGTTAAGAAACTTCTAGTATAAACACTATCACCATTTCATCTTAATGTAACTTCTGATGAACTGTGGTTGTGGATGATGTGGTTATGCAAAGTATTGAGGACAGTATTAAGGACTTTGCACAGTTCAAAGTAGAGAGAGAAAAAAAGAGAGCGGATGACATGCGACAAAGGTCCTGGGCCAGATTCGAACCCAAAGCATCTAATTTACATGGTAAGCACCTTAGACTACAGAGCCACATGAGTCTCTTTCCATTATAACAGTATAATGTTACACGAAAGCCAGGTGGACGTACCTGCATGAAGTTCTCAGCGGTGATGAGGCCCTCGGCGCGAAGCGTGTGGATGAGGGTGCTGGCGTGCTCCTTGTCCTCGTCCGGACGGTCCAGGGAACACACGATGATCTTACTCAGCATCTCCGGCAGGAAGTGCTTAGGAGCCTTCATCTCTCGCACGCCGCTCACCGCCTCGGTCAGGTTCTTGCTGTTCAGGTACTCCGTCATGATCGCCTCCTGAAGTGAGGACAGAAGTGGACGGAAATGAGCTGCAGCCAGTTTCATCACCTCCTCGCCTTTTAGGCATGTAGTAAGAAAGGTAAATGTCATCCCCATCAGCCCTGGTCACCCTGTTAGAGAGCAGTTTGAACTGATGCCCTCTGGGTGCCTCTTTGGTGCAGTCACAGTATTTGCCGTTTTATCCAACTTTAATATGAAAGTGAATGCATTGCGGCTGCCAAGGCAGATGGAAAGCAGCTGCACCTGGTGTCTTTAGGTAGAGCTGAGTGCATTCTAGTAGAAGTTGGGAGCAGTTCAACTTTTTAGAGGAGTGGATATAACATTGACCACTTCTGAGCAGAACAAAGAAGTGGCAGGATTTCATGGTATGTAGGCAGCTGACAGTTTACAACAACAACCAGAATATAAGAGAAATTGCCAGTTGAAAATTTAGTATTAGAGTCATAAATCATAGTGTCAGTATGGAGCATATTGGCTCTGTTGTCTGAGTTTCTGGTTAAGTGTTTGGGAGTTGTACCTTAGTACTGTTTGCTCTTAGTGGCAGCTAGTCGATATGGAAACAAAGTGTGCATCGCCTGACCTGCTTTTCCAAATGAATCTGCACAAAATGCACTTGAAGCAGCACTTCTACAAAAAAGCACAATACTGTGATCACACCTAAAGGGTGTTTAGACTCAAAACAACCAGCTACTAAACTAAATTTGCACAAGAAATTATGCAGCGTCTTATGCCTGCACAAGAACTCCATTTTGTGTGTTTTGTGCTTTCAATTTATCCATTTTATGATTTTACTGTGCATCTTTCTGTGAATATTATGTGCAAACCACATTTCTGGGAAAACTGTGCATCAAGCATTCCTATCAAGTGTGGTTACAGATTGAAGACAGTGGTAGCTGTGAACTGAATTGTTTTGCCTACCGTCATCTTAAGCAGTTCCTCCCTGGCAGGAGGTGGTTTCTTGTTGGTCTTCTGAGGCTTCTCCTGGATGGGCGGGGGGTTGGTCTTCAGGCCAAGCTGTGGAGGCTGGGACAAAACATCATGTGATTACTACACTGACAAAGTACAAACAATAAACCTGGCGCCTTCGAACTTCATGGCAATCCCATTACATTCTGTGGTGATTTGCTCAAGCTTGTTTTGTTGTTTCTTTTGAGGAGAGTTGTTTTATAAACTCCATGGGTTTTTCTCTCAAACCACAATTTGTTTTTCCCTTTTCTATATTCTTTGTGTTGTCATTGTGTTTTATCATGTCACCTCTGTATTTAAACACTATGCAACTTAAACTAAACCAGTAGTGAACTGTTAAGGTGGGTTCTGCCCCTTACCTGTCCCAGTGGGGGGGTTTGAGTGCGTGGGGGCTGGGCGCTGGGAGGGATCATGGTGGGGATCTGGGGCTGCAGCTTGGGTACCTGGTTCTTATTCAGGAGGAACGACTGGGCTGGCCTGAGGCTGATCTGTGGGGCGGCATGAACAACAATCATATGTAAGATCAGGCATGTTTATTACAAAATAATATATTTAAATATTGCCTAAAGCCATGCCCTCATATCTCATAATCGCAGTCAGCGGACCAGCTGCCAGTTTGAGGAGAGAAGAGGAGGAGTGGAGGAAGGATAAGAAAGATGGAGGAGAGCAAAGATGGAGTGAAAGGGAGGTAAAAGACTGGCAGCAGGTTGTATCCCTCAGAATAACGCGTCTTTTTATAATCACTGGGCATGAAATCTTAACTCTGGCAGGTAGGGCTGCACGACTGAAACTGAAATTGCGATTTGACCATGTACGATATCTAAACAAAACATTTTTTTGCTTCTATGCACTCTATGCATTGCCTCGCCTCATAGCACTGCCTCGTAGCACCTATGTCCTGTTGGACCAGAACTTAGCTTTATAGCACTGCCTCGTAGCACCTATGTCCTGTTGGACCAGAACTTAGCTTTATAGCACTTACTCTCGTTGTTCTCTCCTAACTAGAACCTTGCTTGTGTTGTATGAAAATCTCATGTGTAAGTCGCTTTGGATAAAAGCGTCTGCCAAATGTGAAATTGTAAACTGCAAAAGGCTGAGGTCTAAAAAGAAAAAAAAACACCACCACCGCTTTCAATAAAAAACAAACAAAAAAAACATTTGGATAGATGCATGTCAGTCGAAGAGCTGCACTCTACAGTATGCTGCGCATACATAACTTGCGTGTAGGGTTGATGTTTGTTTGCTTACCCCCTTTTCATGAGTCAGGGCTGAGTTGAACTGGCCCTGGGGAGTGTGTGACTGGAGTTGACGGAGATAAAGAATAGAGTTGGGGAGTTGTTCTAATCAGATAGTTAGCTTGCTATATTTAGCTGATAAGGAAAATGAGTGTAGCTGAAGAGGAGGCCGCCTCAGTAAGGGAAGACTTGGTGCCGAAAAAGAATTTGACAGTTGTTTGGTAGTAGTTGGGCTTCAGGCAAGCAGATGTGAAACATCAGGTACTACGCAAAAAACTGTCAGACACTGGTGGCAGCATCACAACTAATCTCTACCAACACCTTAAACAACGCCATAAAGACTTGTATGACAAATGCATGATGAAAAAGGCCCTTGAAGCAAGTAAACCTAACAGTCCAAACCAGACAGACAAATCTCAAATACCGATGCTTTTGCAAACATTACCCCTTATGGAGAAATAACCGAGGCTGTCATCTAGCATTTAGCTAAAGACATATTACCCATAAAAACAACCAGCAAAGGAAAAATGAAGAGTTTTATAAGGAATGCAAAGGGAAAGTTGAATCCAACCTGGCAACGGTTGAATACTATTTGTAAGAATAAAGGTTAGATTTACTTTACATTTTTACTGTAGACATTTTCATGCAATTATGTTAAGCCATGCTTAACAAAATGCTGTTCTTCTCACTATAATCTATTCTTTACTCAGTTTTTTTTTTTTTTTTTTTTTTTTTTTTTTTAAGAGCAGCAGCAACATGACTCCAGCTGCATCTGATCCCCTCCTACTTGAGGAAGCACTGGCAGCTGAGCTCAACAATTACATCCTTAAGTGAGGAAAGCCCCTTGAAATGGTGGAAGTGCCACCTTTCCTGGGCTGAGCGAGCTGGCACAAAAACTGTGCAGACCAGCAACCACTTCAACAGCTGACAGGGTTTTCGGCACAGGAGGGAACCAGTGACAGACATGCCATTTTTTTTTTGTAAAATCTGTAGCCAGGCCAGTAATCTGTGTCTGAGGTCCTAGTTCACTGACACTGTAACAAAGCTCTGAGCCACATCAATTTTGAAGAGATTCTAAAGTTTGGAGTGCCGGCCATTGAAGTCAATTTTAGATCATTGTTCACTAAATAATGTTCACTGTACATGATCTGTTGAAAAGAAGACCATGCCATTTAAAGTTTGTGTTATTATATTTCAGATAATTCCAGACTTGTGGTCACTAGTTTTTTTACGTTTAAGATTAATGCCTTAACATGTTGTCATTGAATACATCTCTTTTGCTACAGAATGTTTTTATTATTTTACATGATCTATCCTTGTGTTCGTTTTACAAATAAACGTTTAAAAAAAAAAACGCCCTATTGGTTTCCTTTATGATTCAGATGTGCTTGTTCCTATGATCCATCTTGGTGGGCTTCTGAACATGTGGTTTTAGTTTTCTTAAAAAGGGAATTACAAGTTAACGCTCCTCATATCATAAGTTAAATCGCAATATGATTTTTTTTGTCCATATTGTGCAGCCCTACTGGCAGGAGACTACCATTTACCTCGTCTGCATTGAGCTGTCCTTTCTTGCTGAAACGCGGCGGCATGTCCTTGGACTGGACCTGCTGCTGGGCGATGTGGTTCTGGTTCTGGTTGAGGAAATGCTGGTTCTGAACCTGCAAAAAGTTAATACGAGCATGGAGGATCATGACAAGAGGCAAAACAGACAAAGCATGGATGTGCTTTGATGTTACTCCACAAATCCTCAAGTCAAAATGCAATAAAGGAAAACTGAATCAGTAGATCATCTCAATATCACACAATCTGACCAACAGTAATTGCTACAATACCTGGTTGGACTTGACAAAAGACTTAGGCCCAATGTCGAACTGGGCCTGTGGTGGAGGGGCGATGTGGCCACTGTGGCCGTTGAAGAGCGGGTTGGTGCGATGGCGTCCCATAGTGGGCGAGTACCTGTCCTGAATGACCCCCGGACCTGTCCCAATCCCACTGCCTGGGGAGACACATTACAAAGACGATACAGGTTAGTACAGGTTCATGTGGAGACAAGGCCAAGCAGGAGAAACACTAGCGGGGTATAAAATCATCCAACGCTCTTGGGTGAACCAAACTGAAACACCCTTTTGCATTTAATTTTCTAGCCCGTCATAATGTTGCCATGATTTTGCATATTTGCAAGGTTTTTCCTGGCTTCCAATGGGTGTTGTCAAGGTAAATCTAAAACTTTAAGCTCTGTAAAGCCAGTTATAATAGAAACGTGAGACCAATTTCAACAGGGAAATGAACATTAAAATGGAATAAGAACTTGAGATACGTCCATGTGGCTACACAGGTCAAGACAAAGAAGGACAAAGCAGGTACCTGGCATCTGCCCAAACATGTCAGCTAATCCCCCGAGAGTCTCCCTGTCCAGTTTCATTCGGTTGGGCATGAAGGGGCCTTCCAGGAAGAAGTCCATCCTCATCCCCTGAGACATGGTCGCTGGTATGAAAACACCCAAATCCTACAAGAACACACAGAACAGAGCAAATGTCATTGCAATGACCAATACACACCTTAAATCCAAGACCAAATCTCAGCCAGTACTGAATCTTAAGAACTCCTCTGAATTTGAATTATCAATTACTCATATTATATCACTATTCTTAGCACACAGGAAAATTGACTACATCTTGTGAATATTATATATGCGATGATGTGCAGCCATTTAACACAACTCACTTTCACTGCATCCTGACGGATCTGGTGGATCGTCTTTGGTCCGTTGTCGATGAAAGCCTTGCGGGGGACCCAGTTGTTTTCTCGCAGCTCCACCGTGTCCTGCAGCAGGAAGCGGATCCTAGCGGGCAACTCCTTGTTGTTCATTAAGGATTGCATACGGCCAAAGTACTGATCCATTAAAGACTGGAGAAAGGATGGTGGTGGGAGGGAGAAAAAAGAGACAGCTAAGTGAGGACTGGCAGACATTGTACATACAGAGCAGCGTTTACATTAGGATTGGCTGTCTTCCAAATGGGGCATAAGAGGCTGAATCCAGCCAGATGGTGAGCTAAGCCAGGACCTGGGATGACACAGGCAGTATCCTGATGCTGGGAGACAGTGGTGGGGCGTCCAATTGTGTTTGACCCAAATAACATCTTCCCAAACATCCTCAGCTCCACCTTGCTGCATCTTTGCAACAGCAGTTTGTTCCATGAGATGGTGCACTATATTTTATTACACCGATTAACAGGGCGGGAGACATTTTCACCATTTCACAAACCATATTGAGTTTTAGAACAGAGTACAGTCACCAAATTGAGCTGTATACCTGCCAAAGTGGCTGGTAAAGTTAAACTTACTAGCCAAGGCCAAAATGCAGAATGTTGGTTGAAATTTCTCACCCTTGATAATCACTGATAATCTTACAGAAATTTGTGGTACACACACACACACACAATTTTAGGGCCCTACTTCAACACACATTTGCATGAACAACTACATGGCTTGTGAAAAATAGATAAAACAAAATGCTTATATTTACACAAAGTACCAAAATAAGCATCATATGGTGTTAAATTTGAGGTACTAAAACCAGGGTTTATGACACAAATGTAAAAACAATACCCAGCCTCTACAGTCGGCTATGGTTCACAGTTGGCAGAAGAGGCTGGAGCCATTACCTTTGCTTTCTCATGGTCGAGTCTCGGCCCCACTGTTCTCATTATCTGACAGAGGCACTCCAGATCCTCCCCCATATCCTTGAGCTGGACTCTCTTCTTCTTTTCCAGAAGCTTGAGAGAAGATTAAAGAGAGAAGGAGGCCAGGGTCATACAAGGAACTATGCTCTGGCTCCATTAGTTACGCAGTGTTGGACTGTACAATGGCTCTAATGGATATGTTGTGCTACAGATGTAATGTGTACTTAGTTGCTTGCTGAGAACACAATGTCTTATGTCCTATTGTTCCATCTTACAAATGAGAAGCCTTGACTGCTCACAAATTAAAAGGACCTAAATTTCAAACCCATTTAAAAATAAAACACAGGCTGGACATACTGTTTTGATGCACTTATGAAGGATAGATTCGTGGATGAGGTCGAGTTTGCCAAGTTCCCCGATGAATTTAATGTTGCCAAGCATCTTGATCTTGGCAATGGCACGCTGCTCCTCCTCCTCAGAAGTAAGAGGGTTGTCATGTTTGTCATAGACTGGAGTGAAAAAGGATGAATGGCAGTTAGTGAGCGGGCTATGGCGGAAAGAGTGTTTATGACAAGAGCTACAGATGGGAGGAAAGGGGCACTCACTTTCAACATTTCTGGTGCGGTTTTCAAATTCATCTTGAAGCTTGGAAATCAGCAGTCTTCTGAAGGTCTAGAAAAACAGTGACATGAATTGGAATCACCCTCCTTCAGTTAGTCTAATACAAATCAAACCCTCACAACCACACTTTTCCCAAGACAGTGTTTCCAATGAAGCACAGACTATTTAAAGGAATCCATGTGGAGTCATTGAGCATTTTAATATCTATATTTGCATTGCACATTTGAGTTACAAAGTGCTGTAATATAAAAACGGGAACAAAACAATCATTAAGAAAAACCATCAACTATAATCAAGTGAAGAGTTGCACTGCTGGCTCCATTAAGGCCTGCTCAGCAGAACAGAAACGGCACTAGACTGTGAAGCAGTAATATTATAAGAAGTAGACAAATTAACATTAGAGGCTTGAAAATGCACTCAACAGTCCAGCAGAACGTGGACAGCCAGACTTACTGTGCTCTGCTTTTGGGCTGTTTGGATCTCCGGTGAAGGGCCATCAAAGTTTGGTGCGTCCTCTGCCAAGCGCAGACATAGCTGAGCATAGAGCGAGCTATACTTCGGCTCTTCTAGGGCTTTGTCTACAATCTAACCCCGGAGAGGAGAGAGATCACTCAAGTCATTAGAGCATGTATGGGTATGAGTCATTCAGAGTGGGCTGCCAGGAATTGATGAATACATTTCCATTTAGGAGACTACTAATGTGGAACTTAAAAAAAAAAAAAAGACACTCACCAGCAAGATGATTCCTTTAAGGACGAGTTTTGAATCTACGCCCACGTTCAGGAGCTCAAGGCATAGCTTGTCAAACTTCTCAGGCGTGAGTTTGTTGAGTATGCTAGAAAAAATAAAGCAGATTGGGAGGGGAGGGTGGCAAGAGAGGAAGGTCAGCATGATTGTGAACGCGCCCAAGACGTTTGCGTGGCAAAACATCATCCTTTCATTTTTTTTGTAACTTGTAAACATCACCTGACACAGTGGGGAGCAGGGCTTAAGTGCCTTTGGCGAAGCACATGACATTTTAAAAAGAAGACTGTGGAACTATGTGATGCCACAGTCTGTATCTACTGAATTCACAAAATGATCCGTATGAGGAATTTCCCCAGAATGATACATCCTCCATTTGAAAAACGCAGACTCTTATTAAATGATTGATTACCTACATTAA
This sequence comes from Centroberyx affinis, assembly GCF_046629955.1. NCBI lineage: Eukaryota > Metazoa > Chordata > Actinopteri > Beryciformes > Berycidae > Centroberyx > Centroberyx affinis. The sequence continues at coordinate 16,144 of NW_027279860.1, read as the reverse complement.
CATCTTTACACACCACATTATCTGTAATGTACATAATAAATGAACCTCCCCGCCAAATGGATATAATGTGTTGGAAACAAACTCTTCAGATATACATACTAAGAAGCGGGCATGAACCTTACCCCCTCACTTTCCTGAAGATTGCATCGTGTCGCTCTTTTTCGTTGCTGGAGTTGACATCTCGTCTAGTGCTTCGTGAAGGAACCCATCTCTGAACGCTTTGCCCTGGGGTTTTCCCCAGGAACTCGCTGCAGAGGTACAGGAAAGAGACTGAGAACGGCGCCACACAATCTAATCACATCATGACTAGTATATAAATATACAAGGACCCGCCCCTGGAATGCAGCTACTGTCCCAACATGTACTGTAATCACTTAAAATAGTTCATTAATTTAGGAGTGACTGCACACTCATAGCATCAAAGCTGCCCTAGGCAAGATTTTTAATGTGAAAATACACCCGTCTTATAAGCCCAAATCGTGGGGCTGCAGTAGTGAAGAGTATCCCTTTTGCCTCAGTTGAGACTGTACATTCACCCCGTTTTCTCAAATTAAATTGTGGTTTTTGTGGTATGGACACTTCTCCATCTACAGAAGTGATGAATCAAAACTTGAGAACTTACAAGCCGTCTACTAAACAGAAGCGAGTAAGCACTCCGTCACCGTTAGATCTTTTGCCTCTCTCATCCCTTTGGTGTAATGCATCACCGAGCCAGCCAGGTTGGTAAACATGTGGTAGAAACTACTTCGTATAGTCACCACAGCCATAATGATTACATTAGCCGTCAATCAATATAGGTTGAGAACAGGGACCATCAACTTATCCTCAATGCTGGTTTATGATTTAAAAACTTGAAAAGGGCACAAAAGACACGTACTCCCAAGTTATGCTTCACGCGTCAATGAGGCATAACTGCATCTAAAATTAAGTGTGCTCTACAAAACTGCTTGGTGACGTACCTGTTGCCGACAGTCTTGGGATAGTGCTGAGGTGCACCCCTACCACCTCCTCCCCCCGAAGAAGCACTGCAGGAGCGAACACAACGAGAGGAACACTCAGTACGTGGAACACTGCGCAAGATGCAATTTCTCCTACATTACACCCCCACAGAAATGAGCCGGCACCTTCACCTCCCAGACGACGTGCTAAGTCGTGCTGCTTATGCTCCCAACACATAATGTGAACCCCCAGGGACACGTCAAAGGGATGTCTATTCATCGCCACTTCCGAATGCAGTTACCATAGTTACTGTCATGCCAATCTGTGAAAAAGGCACAGATTCAGCCATACAGATATGAAATGGCCTTATTAAATTAGTCAAAGCGTGAACAATTAGGCCTCCATCTGCACTCGATCACCCAATTTAAGTTCATATTCACTCTTGCATCTTCAGTGAAGGAGGACCCAGCTCAACTTCTTTTTTTGTACAACTATTGGCCCTTTTGTGTAATTTCAACTGTATCAAATCCTGCTGAAGAGCAAGTACATAGGGCTAGGCTCCTTTGTTCCCTTTCTTTTCCATGATCACATCAGTGGCAGCCCACAGATAAGGTCTCAGCGGTAAATTAGGGGCTGAGATATTTACAAAGGCAATGCATTCTCCACTGATATCGGCTAAGTTGATAATCTAGGCTTTATAATAAAAAGGAAGAAGAATGGGGCAGAAGAAGTCACTGCACTGTGAAAACCAATGAAGCCTTGACATAAAATAATTTGAAACTAGAAAAACAAGTAGGGGTAACGGCTCTCGCGTACGTCCAATGCCTTCATGAATAAACATTGCTTATTGCCGTTTCAAGTGACTGTCACTGTCCATTGTTCGGGAGCCAGAGATGCAGCTGCCAGCATGACAATGTGCACATTTAGAAGGGAAGAGAGATGTCCAATGCAGTACATTTACTCATGTAGCAGCCAACTAATGGTGACCAATGCTTATCGAATCTATAGCGCCTGGTGCGGTGATGAAAGTGATGGTGGGGACACCCATGTGCCATTCTCTACAGTGCAGTCCACTGAGCAAAAACACAGCTGAAGACTTTATATACTTAACCCTAGGCTTGGCCAACATTGTATGATTTACTGATATAATGAAGACTAAAATTTTAATGCTGCATTTCTATACACATCTAGCACCAAATTTCATGGATGAGACCAATGTTAAGTGACATGACCAGTACAGGAATACTGTAAGTCAAATGTTACCCCTATGCTAAAGTATTAACACAATAACTTTCTTGTAATCATTGTGTATGTGCATGTAAGTGGGGGTTTCTATTGTTTATTGCCCATTGTGTCAAATGGTGAGTTTTATTGGGGAGGGGGACAAGGCATGAGTTGCGATAATGGTGTAACATGCTGATACGCAAATAGGTTGGGTGATTGTACAGGGAGCCAACACAGCATTCTTGTGTGTTTTGCAATGCCTCTCAAGTTTGTTGCTGCTGTGGTAACCAAATTTCCATCTAGGATAAATAAAGTAGCTATTTATCTCCAAATCTGCTTTAACAAAATGCCTGGGACTCAACCAAGAGAGCAGAACAGTCTTCGTCTTTCTTTTTTTTTGCGTCTTGTTTTTGCTGCATTTATTGACCATGTATGTTGTCCGTTTTTTCTGTTTAGATGGTTTTTGTGTCAATGAGAGGCTCATCACTAAGAATTCCCATGAATTTTTAAACACAAATGGGCAATAAAGTAACTAAAACGAAACTAGTAATAAAAGAATAGATACATCACACTAAAGAAAGGGCAATGTGTGTGATTTAAGGCACAGAGGAAAAGCAGAAGAGGTTAAACTTGGCACAAATTGCTGATTTACAGATTCAGAGCGAGACATGGGTGCAGAATGGTTACTCAGAGCTTGGTCTATTTCATTGCTGACACCACCACAGTCTACTGACACTCACATTTTTATGGTGTTGGGTGGAACTACGAAGTCAATGTCACAAATAGGCAGATGGTTTGGACTGATTAATTAGTTGGTTATTCAGGGTGTCTGCAAGTTTCATCAAGTTAAATTTTAAGACCCGAGGCCTGATATAATTCCAGTTGGCATAATACACAGGACCAGCTTGGCCACTGAAATAGTGAAAATTAAACAACCGCAGACCTAGGAGAATATGGTGATAGGTATGATATTTCGTTGGAAAAACCAACCCTTTATACCAAAGGGATGAGAGAGGCGCATCAAGAAACGGCAACATTTAAGACCTTGAAAACTGAATTTAAGACTTAACATTTATTTAACAGAGTTCAGCGACATTAAAAGCCTTGGGTTTAGACAAGATTTTTTCCAAGGCTTACAGACAACCTGTTATTAGTGACTCTGCATTACATGAACTGGGTGTGTGCTGTTAGCACCTCTAAACTATAAACAGGACAGAAACCATTCCCAAGACCCAGTATATCTACCCCACCCCCCCTTGTAAAGGTTTCACAAAGAGTGACTGACAGCCATTTTGAGCCTTCACATCCTGCTTTGTTCTAAAGGCCGGAAGTTCCTGCCTGAAATGCTAGCGAGGGGCTAACCATGGAAAAAACATTTCCATCTTGATACTTCCTCTAGCAGCTGTGGTACATACCTGAAACGAGAAGCACCCCCTTCTGCAATCACACTCTCCACTTTGGCGGCTTGACAATGAAGAATCTTCAAAAGAATAAGAATAATAGGAAGGGGTGGGGAAAACGGTGCTGGGGAGAGAAAAGTAATGTAATTAGTACATAGGGTTAAAGTAACAAGTCACAAACACAGACTGACCTCCACGGGCTAAGTTTGTTATTTTATTATCAATACAGTTTGGAATAGACTACCTTGACTGTTATATCTAACGGAAACGTTAGCTAGCCAACTTAGCTTGTTGTCCAGCTCAGTAGCCAAGTCTTTGTTATACTAACACCACAAAGAAAAACATCAAAGCAACATTTCTAAAGCATAACATTATACAATGAATGCACACTGCCTGTGTATAAGCAGCTTATTGCTTATCATGTTTACCACAGTTGAATCCGAAGCCAAGTTTACCACAAAGTGGAAATCTGTGATTTGTCTTTGCTCAGCTACAACAAAGCAAAGGTGGGTCAGCTAACAGGCTAACGCTAGCTAATTAGCTAGCTGGTTTGCTAAAGCCATGGCTACGTCACGACATTTGTTTCCCACGTTTGCGTACAATTTGTTCTCATAATGTAGATGGGATTTAATCGGTTGAGTCATCTCATCATAAAACTAGTGTATGCCAATACCGAGTAGTGCCACTGTCTAATCTGAGCTGTTCAAAGGTGATCCGCTATTTTGACCTAAAAACAGGACTAGTATAGCCAGCTAACTACACCATGATGCAGTGAAATAGGGCACGGCAGCATGGTTAGCTGCTACTGGCACACCGAGCAGCAGGGCTTGTGCTACCGTCCCATCGTGGTTAAGCCCTGGCCCTGGGTTAAAAGTGGCTTTTTGAGTTGATCAAGGCCCGACTGGACACTCGTTAAATTGTGTGCATATCAGACAACGCAGTATCACATTTTAATAACATGTTAGTTAGCTGGCGTAGGTGACGACGTAATTTTCTGCTCGAATCTGAATCAGCTGAGCTGTCGGCAGGCTAACTATTCGGCTTTAAGCTAATATGCTATCGTTAGCGTAAGCTATCTGATGCTAGACGTTTGTTTCTGAGCTAGCTAGTAGCAGCCATTTTGGATAAACCGGTGCAAGTTTGTGAGAGAATAAATGCCTTACCTTTACCAAAGCAACTTCAGTTTTGTATTATTGTGTGGCTACCAATAAAGAAATAAAACAACGGTAAAAGAAAAACGAGTTTTGCGACGGATATCAGGAGATCTACAAGCAGTGAGATGAACACACACATACACTAACCCCCTGCTTACTTGCTTGCTTGTTTGCGCTAGCTAGCTAGTGAAGGGCTGAAAAGGCTCGCTGCCTTATGGGGGCAGAGAAGTCACAATTTGCATTGATCACGTAATTTGTTGCCATGTCCCTCTTGGCGAATCACAAAGAAGACATGTTTTTTTAAGGCGTTTCCCGTTACACATATCACCCAATGAGAGGTGCTATCAAACAAAAGTGACCGCCTCCTTTAGTTGATTGACATACAATTGAACTCATCTGCAGTGCAGGAAAATAAATCTGTTATCTTGTTGAGTAAAACAAAGTAACTAAGATAAAGACATCAAATAATACTGTATATTACTACATTATCGTCACATGGTCCAACATTACATTATTCCAATCACTAAAGGATTAGGCAAATCCTTCAGTGTGAAACACAGTGTGTGAAACAGGTTATAATGATCACAAGTCCAGGAAGTATAGAGAAAGTTCCTTATGAACAATTAAATAATTACAGAAGCAGAAATTATTTATTCAAAAAAAAATATGCTAAACATAGTACAGACTGCTTTACTTAAAGTTACAAATGATCTCAGATGCCTGTGAGAATTCAGTGCAAATTCTATTTGGCCACAATTCTGCCTTTGACACACTGATTGTTTGCAACATATTAATTGATTAACAATCAATCAATCAATCAATCAATTAAACTTTATTTATATAGCACCTTTTGTGCATGATTGCAATACAAAGTGCTTAACAAGATAAGATGATCAATAAAGACATACAATACAATAATGAAAATCTGAATAATATTAATAGTAATAATGATAATAGTAATGATATAAATTATAATATAAATTAATAAAATAAAGTAAAATATGATAGAATTAAATGGATGAAATTGGGAGCATGGTGAAACTGAGATGATTGAAACACCAGTAAAAGAATCGTAAAATATATTTAGCCTTTATTAAATTGGGATAAAACATTGAGTGCCTTGGATCTCCTTTTTTTTCCCACTGAAGACTCTGATCCCTGTCACCAAAGAACACCATTGGAAGGTACTAGGGACACCCAAGCAGTGCTCCTTTTCTTCTTTTGTTCCTGTTCAGGTTAATATTCTTAGCTTGTCCACTTTAGTCAAAAAATAAAATGAGTTAAAAGGGATCAATGCCATGGCATTCAAAAGATCTCTAAGGTACATTTTGAATTCATTTCATTTTGAATAATGTGAATCAAAGTAAGCTTATTCGCTTAGGCCTTACCATTTGCCATCATTTTGGACATGTGAAAATATTTTTGATTTTTTTGCAAAAAATAAAAGTTCCAGAAATAACACAGGACAAACTTGCCCATGTGCCTAAATGAATCTGTCAGTTGGTTCCTCACTTCCTGGTTATGCAAGCACAACTCAGACCCTCTGACCCACAGCACTGCAGCACAGTGGCTCCAGGTTGCTCCCTACACACAAACAACTTAATCTCCAGTGACCTATCAAATTCATAACACCAGCCTGATAGGGCAATTTTGTCACTATGATTCCCACAAAAATAGTTCACTAACTAACCCTGGATCATCAAAGTCATAAAAAATCTTTCCCCAAAAGGAAAAAGAGGCTATAGAGGGCACAGAACAGGGGAGAAGTCAAGTGCGTTCATCTATCTTTAATGCATTATTTATTTTATGTTATTGTACTTATTAATAATATTCTGTTCTTTGCTGCTGCGATGACCCAGTTTCCCCTCAGGGATCAGCAAAGTGAATCTTATCTTAATCTGATGTCCTGGTGCCTCTGCAACAACCTGGAAACTAAACATTTACATTTACATTTTACATCTTAGGCATTTAGCTGATGCTCTTATCCGGAGCACCTTATACTAAAAAGTCTGTGCACAGTATTGCAGGTTGGAAAATGTATATATTTACCAGAAAATGCACACCATTTACCATTTCCCCACATTTAACTTCTCATGTTAGGGTTTTATCTGAAGTTCTTTTCCAGAGCAATTTACAAGTGCAAGGGTAAAATAAGCTTGAATTACTGGCTCACCAACATGAAAACAATAGTGAGGTCAAGGGACAGAGCCATAGTTCCCTGACAGTATTCCCATGAGCCTAGAATAATCATCTAAGACAAAAGGGCTAGGAAAATAAGTAGGAGAGTGGTATAAAGTATTATTTCAAAAAGAAAACTTCAACAAAGTTTGAGCTCAACCAACTTAGAGAAGAGGTGCTACCTCACAGATGAGGGCAATCCATGAGGACGACCATGCAGGCACAACACTCTCCATTAAAATACTTTTTATGTTTTTAGATAAGAGAAAGGAGATATAATTCAGACCTTAAAACCATGGAGATACCAACTATCTTCCACAACAATGCCCTCTAACCTGTCTGCTGGCTCAGTGATCAATACTGCTGAGTTATTTAGGTTTCTGGACCTCGAGCAGAACAAGAACACTTTGATTTGCATTTTAAAAATTTACTGTAGACCGAGGCACATCCAGACTGACTTGTGTTGATAGTCTTGCTCACTTTGACAGGACAAATAGCTTTTGCTGGATGCAGGACACAGCTTTTGATGGATGCATTGACCATCAGGAGGATTGAACCTGTGACCTTCTGTTTACGGGACAGTCTCTGTAACCACTGGATGTTCTTCATGCGGCAGCTGAAGAAACTACTTTCCATTGGCAATGATGGTCCAGTTCTATACGCAGTTATCACTGAGTCCATTTTCACATCATCCACAACTGCCAGGTTTGCATCTGTGCAGGCCAAGGGCAAACTGCAGCACATCAGGCAGTCTGCAGAGAGGGTCAAGGGTCACAGGTCTGGGTCAGTCTGTCGAACATAAATCCCCCACTCTTCTCCGTTGTCGAGACGTGCTGGGAAGATAATTGGGAACCTCTGTCACCCTAGACACACCCAGAAACTTCCCTGTGGCAGTTCCACTCTGTCAACGCACCACTTTTACAGTTTACTCTCGCACCACCGTTGCCAACAAGCTGTCAGTTTCCACAAAAGAGCCCAAGGAGCGTGACAGAAAATTGTTTTGTAGAATCATCTGTATGTAATGCTTAACTTTTAATGTGCAATCATTTACATCTTTCAAATTAAATTTGAATACTGGATAATCATGAATAGCATTTACTAATCTTACTTTAAGGATTAAAAACTAAAGATGCTGTAGTTTTTGGATCACTTTGAAAGTTATCCAGCTGACATTTCCTGCTGTAGGAATAATCCATGTCGTCTTTAGTTCTGGGATAGTTCTCTTGTTTATTTGGCAGGCAGCCTGGAAAATCTGACTATTAAACTTACTACTTTAGGATAGGCTACTGAAATTGCCCACTGGAGTGCAGTAGAGAGTCATACTGAAAAGACAAACATTGGCAAAACCACTAAGGTAGCATCTACAGAAGTGGTTCTCTATCATGTGCCTTTTGTGACTGAAGAACATGCAGGTTTTTAATTACAACCAAACACTACATCAGCTCATTTAACTGATGAACACACCTTCAACCAGAGAGAGGGAACCAGGGAATACTTTTGGGTGACAATGGCACAGGTCTATAGCAGCCGTCTGCAACCATGTGCCACTGAGAGCCATGTGTACGCAGATTTCCATTCCAACCCAACACTATAGCAGCTGATTTCACCGATTAGTTCCTCCTCTCTGGTTGAAGGTGTGCTAAGGATTGAAATCAGCTGGTATTGTGTTTGGTTGGAATGCATACAGATGGCTCTTGATGGTGCAGTTGCAGACTACTGATCCATTGCATACTGTAGATTGATATCCAACTGATCTGCCTGCCCAAGAAAAGCTTATCATTCACAAGGATAATGTAATTGTACTGGACATTTCCCAGATATGCATGTTTGTAATGGTATGAGTTTGAAGCAGGGCTGAAAAACAGCGCACATGCTCAGTAAAACGTAAATACAATTTTAAAAAAGACAAGTCACAATTATTGACATTGGTTACCAAGGGTGACGTTGTGTGATGTGTATATCAGTGTAAGAATATCTAGATTCAAGATTCAAGATTCAAGATTCAATACCAACTTAGCTGTTAGGAATTTCTCTCAGTGTGCTCATAACAGAACAACATTAACAACAACGACCTCAAGCATAATATAACATAACAGACACACAATAAAATACATGACAAAAAAACATGACCCCCTCCCATCCCAGGCCAAAAAACCAAAAAAGTGCATACTTCCATGGATGTAAGACTTAAAAACCCAAAGGTAAACTAGTGAAAAGGAACAACAATTGTCCAGAACAGTATTGGTCAACCTAGGTGGAGCGGTGATGCTGGGTGTGACAGAGATGAGAGTTCGATGCACTCAGATGTAGCCCGTTACATTCCCCACTAGAGGGCAGGATGATCCCTCCTCTTGAGATGAGAGACAGAAGGAGTTCATGGACTTCTGAGGCTCTGTAGCTCCGTCCTCCATTAGAATTCAGTCTGGAGCCCTCCTGAATCCCATTACCTCCCCCTATCATAACCGCTGACTTCAAACCCTGAAGACAAAATAAAATACCTGTTTGCTGTACCCTTGACAACAGTATCATGTTGTTCTCTCTAACCTCTCTCCCTCTCTCTCTCTCTCTGTGTCTCTCTCTCTTCACTGTTCTCCACTCTTCCTTCAGGAAAACTTTAACTTTCATCTCTGGCTGGTCTGCGGTAACCCTCAGTGTTTTATGAGGATAAAGAGCTCTGACCCAATTAGCTGTCTTTATTAAATAACACTCCGCTGGCTCTCATTTAAACTGCCAGCAACCCCCCCCCCCCCCCATTCCCCATCCCGCCCCACCCCACCAGCCCCAACCCCCCTCCTCCAACCCCCGCTTGTGTTTTTACAGTACAAAGTGATTACAGATTTAATTAGCCGAGGACCTTGCTTCAGGGAGACTCCTAAATCCATATTGATATTTCTGCAGAGATAGAGGCCCGGCCGTGTGAAGAGGTGGAAGGAAAGGTTTGGCCTCGAGTTATTTGACACTAAATGCCTGAGCTCGACAACACACTCAAATCTCAAGATGCTGCGAGGTCGCAAAAGGTACTCGCCGGTGATGCTGACACTGCAGACAAATGCAGTGAAAACACGATTTGCAACTTTTACCCTGTCCTGTTTGCTTCTCCCCCCCCGCCCCCCGAGGCTAATCTTTCAGTTGCAGGACGATGCTGAAGCATTATGCGGAGAGCATGGCAGCAATCGATTCTTTCTCATTTGTAGCAGTTTGACTTAAGAAATCCTCGCTGTCAGGATAGAAGGATTTCTGTTGCCGCAAATAAGGGACACTGAGCTAATGATTTGCAAGGAGGTAATGATTTGCAAGGAGGCAAAATGTGCATGTAAAAGCGGATGAACAGGTTATGTCTTGAATCTAAACTCTATAAGTAAAGCTATCACGTATTGTAAGTGTCAAACTTTACAACGGATGGGTTTTCATTTGTGTTTCCCGTAATAGAATTTAAAGGGAGGCGGGGAGAGAGCCAGGTGCTGTCAAAGCCCTCTGAGGGGGGCTAGTGCTTAAAAAACAACCAACATGACCTTTCACAAAGACACATTTATCGCTCTGTGACAGCCGCAGTAAGAGTTTCTCTGCGAGTTTCTTTTGGAAACCAGCTTGAGTGAACAGGACTGTCTGAGCTGCAATCGTGAATGAGGGATAAGAAAGAGAAAGCTGTGAACTACAGAGCGCTTTCAGATTTTTTATGTGCACAGATCAGCCAAAAGCAAGCCATACATTTTTGCTGTAACACCCATTATTATTTCTGGTAGCTGAATGCCAAAATTACTTTTCAGTTGAATTATTATGTCGACTGCACTGGTGTTTGTTGGGAAGAGAGACACAAAATAGTCGTTTATCAGTGGAGAGATTCTGATAGAAGACTGTCGAGTTTGGATCACAGCAGGTTACTGATCTTTCCAGTCGTAGCATCAACATCTTGGGCTGCACAAGGTCTTTCTCTCCACTTCTCCACATTGCCTATTTATACCAGGTTCACCTTTAGCCCCCCTATGTGCATTCACTCATAACCTTGATTTAAAAAAAAAAAAAAAAATATGAACGAAACACTCCTATGCTCTCCCCCTGAGATGTGTTTGACCTCTCTCACACATTTTTAGAGCCTTTATTTATCCAGAGAAGATTTTCTCAGCATGCATGCTGTTTTTCGGCTTCACAAGCCTCACATTCACACCTGGGAGCTGCCCAGTGCAACCACAGTCTTCTACTGTCGGCCACTGAGCATCACCAATGGATTTACTGGGGTTAAAGGAAAAATTCACCCTTAATTATTTTAACACTGTTAAAAAGAAACAGCTATTGGCCATGCGCCTTGCTTTCCTATAGGCCTATTTTGTTGTTTGGTGGTGTATTTTTTCTTATTCCCATGGATAACTGGCCAATATGGAGGATGAAAAATGACATATCTAATTATATATAAATATATGATATAATATATGAATACATAAATGCTGATTTAACGTATTTATGATTTAATGTATTTATTCAATCATTTATTTATTTGTGTATTTCATTCAGCATTTATTTATTTTTTATTTATTTATTCATTCATTTATTTATTTATAATTAGATAACGTAGATGATGTGACAAAATATCTTGACATGTGGAGATGTTTCCAGTGCAGCTATAATGAAGCTTAATAGCAGAAAATGTTTCAGCGATCTCAAACATCAACGGTAAACGTCAGGTTTTGCTGTCAGTCCCTCAGAATCAAAGAGCGAGGGCTTCTTGCTAGAGCCGCCATTTTGCACCGAGAGACGTTCAACAATCATACAGGGAGAAATCCATCGTAGAAGAGGAGAGAGACCAATTTCTCCACCAACAGGAGCCTCAAAAGACCAGAATGCAATGCAGCCACAAGACATGTTGCGTTTTGAATAAGGGATGCGACTCTCACTTTTTTGTTGTCTGGAAAAACTCCAGATCGCTGCACCGTTGCTGCTTCTCTCTCCACCTACACGGTCTCACTCTGGGGGTTGTCGAAAGGCATTCTGGGAAATGTGGGAAACCACCAACTGAAGTATAGGGGAGGCAGGTTAAGTGGGTAAACAAAACAGTAAATTACAGCTCTTCATCACTAGATAACTCCTGGAATGCAGCGAACATCACAGACTGATATCTAACAGTGTAAGAGGATCCGAGGGTGGATTTTCGCTTTAAGTGCCTTGCTGAAGGGCGTCTTGATAGTAGTTGCGAGGGAGGGGAGAGCGTTACTCGATAAAAATTCCCCGCTCTGATTTTCCCTGGCAGTGTTGGGATTCAGGCTGGCAACCTTCCAGTCACAAGCCTGCTCCTGTAACTTTAACCACCCGCATTTCTCACATCTTCTCCTCTCTGGCGTAATTTAAGCTGAAAAGCGCCTGATATATCGCGCTAGACAATGTTTTTTTCAATATAAGGTCAGTAATGGTAGGTATGAGTAGGAGAATGAGCTGTGGTTCAAAACTTCAATATATAGACAATTGACTGTGTGCGACCCTTTAATCCTTCCCCCTTGTCCCCGGAGGCTTTTATAAAAAGTCGCCCATTCCCAGGCTGTCTGCCGAGGAGCTGATAAACTGTGGTACATGTGACCCTTTTCACATGTGAATCAATAATGCACTGTGATATCTTCTTTTTAATCTCCCTAGTCAATTACATTGTACCTGACAGGCTAATCTAAGAGAACGCATGGCTCTTTGAATGGCCCATGGCAAGGGGTATCAGCAGCTGTATAGGAATGGCTTTTTGGCTGCCTGTCTGCATTTTGAGCATAGAAACCAAAATGACTTCATATCAAATTTCAGACTATACAAGAGATGCGGGAGAAATAATTCACTCTTCATGTGAAAATCAATATGTGACCATGTTCACAGACTTCCAGTCAATTGCTGGTTTATCACAGAAAAATACACAGACAAGTGATGTGTTTTTGCAGACTTCCCACAAACTTCTCTAAGTGGAACAATTGATCAGTTGTCAGCCGGGGTATTGGCACATGTCAGAGAAAAGAATGACCTATCGAGGCTTGGAGAGAGTGAGAACACATCGCTCAGATAAAATACTTGTACAAGAGAATTACTCAATAATATACAGAACTGGCCCCAATCCCACAGGTAGGGATAAGTATATTTACCCTCCAAACTTTCATCTTTCATCCGTGAATTTTTTTACGTACCATATGTTATTTTCGTCAAAAACGTTGCTCCAAATTAAGTTTTTTTTTTCTTGTGAAATGGAGCCAATCTTATTTGTTTGTGTTTTTCTGTTCACCAAGTATCTCTCTGTCATGGGAATGCGGGATTAAAATATTAGCACTTCCTATTCAAACTCTTCCCTCTAGTTCAAAACAAAAATGAATATGAGCTCCATTATGTAAAAATGTTCAAAGAAGCTCAGTCCCAAGGGTGGGGTCTCACACTGTGAGCATTCCAGTGTATTTAGACTTGAGGATATACTGTAAACCCTCCTGATGGAAAGAAAGACCGCCTTCGGATTGAAATTTTTTAAAAAGTTCACTTGGAGCTAGTGAATCCGCGTTTAGCTTTTTTTTGTTGTTCTCGTTGGAGATTGTTCTCTTATAGTCCAAAAAGCGTGGGCTAATTCATTTCCAAAGTTTTATGTAAAACATTCATGATGGATGATGGGGTGTGTGTTTGTGTGTGAACCTGAAAGAAGAACTCATGGCTTCGGGGTGGAATTGGTCCCTGCAGGTGTTTTGTACACAGGGAATGTGATTTTCCATACAGTTTGTGTTGAGGGACTGAAGTGGCCCAGTCCCTTGATGCTGGTGGTGGAACATATAGAAGAGTCGCAGCTCTAACAGGCCACAGTGGGATTGATCTCGCTCTCCTGGAGCTCAGAAACAAAGAAGCCGCATAGTAAATCTGCCGGCCAGGTATAGCTTGCAGATTGAGTGCTGAATCTCTGCATATTCATGGTTGTTTTATGGGAGTTTTATTTCCTTAAGTGAACAAAATAAAGATTTGTGTTCTTTTGTGCTGTCCCTTTAAAGTGCTTCCTCCCTGCTGGCACCACAGTAAAATCTAAGCTTAAATATGAATACCTGAATTGTACATTGCACCCAGAGATCTAGTTTACTCTCTAATTCTCTGCTAAAAAAAACCAGACCTTAGCGGCCAAAAACGGCTCTCGAACACTCCATTACACTAGACCTCCGTGGTCATTCTGAACCGTGCCAATTACCACGCCCCATCATTTGTGCCATCCAAACGGTAATGGCCAGCCATAACATAAGAGAGAGGAAAAAGCATCCGTAAATAATTTCTTGGTATGGAAATGGGCGAGACTACTGACAGGGAAAGTGGCCTTTCTGCTAATTAAAAAGCCAGCGCTCAGACAGATCCTCTGCCTCGTTAACGCCTGCAGCCCTCCCAGGCTCGGAGGAGCGCTGCGTGCCGGACCGACCGACCGAGCGAGCATCAAGAGCAGCGGCAGGCAGAGGTTAGGACTAAAGAAAAAGTGAGGCGGCTTTGTGGAGGATGACATCCAGCCCAAATTAAGTTAATTTGAGCTTCTGCTGTGGGCCTGTCAAGTCCTCAGTGCGTCAGGACTCCGGCAGACATGCGGCTAATAGGGAGGACAGCTCTCTGGATGAAACACGGTGAGCTGCAGAGTTACTGTCATACTCCAGCTGCTGCACAACGCACCTTCAACTCCCTCTTCCCTTCCACTCTAACATCCAGTCCGCCTGCCATTTTGTGAGAGGGAAATGGCTTGTGTGTAGTTTGAGCGTGTTGCATCTGGTATTCTGAATGTTTTGGTTGACAAATTGTGGCAATTGTGTGCTGTGTATTGTTACCTGTGGTGACCATATATTCTCATTAAGGAAAGAAATTGATTTGTTGAATTTTGGTTGGACTATTGCCATGGCACAATGGATGAGGCTATAAAGCACCAAAGTGTGAGAGCAAGACATCAATATACCTTCCTTTGATTTATATTCAAATGAGCCATACACTAGAAATTGGATTTTATGTTATCTCCCAAAGGCCTTTTTTATGTTAATATTCCAACATGTGGATTAGAGGTGATTCCTCATTTTGCAGAGCTGTCTGAGAAAGGAACATCCACAATGGAGCACAAGCAGAAATTAACATTGACTCTGCCGTCTATGTGGAAACCTGCCGTCCTTCTTCTTTTTCTCTAGGAGTTGCTAAGCTAACACAGTACCACCTGGCCCTTTTAGAGAAAAAATCCCTTTTGAAATTTACACATGAAAGACGTTTTTTTTTTTCCCTTTTGGAAAAAAGAGTCTTGAACATTAAACTTCAAAGCAGTATAAACGAAGGACAGAAGTGTATAACAATCCCTCCATGGTGCCAAATACCTTATAATAACTCTTCCTGAGAATGTGAACTCAGTCAGCTAATGATGACAGCAATGGTCATTTCACAAATTCCATAACACAAAGGAGAATATGGGATACAAAATGACAGTACAGTAGTATGGATACAGTATTTGTATGCCATAATGCTCTGTATGTTTGCATATGGATGTGAAAGGCCACAAGTTAACACAAGATGTGAGCTCAGTGGGGATCTAATTGGGAGGCTTGGTGGTTCCCAAAGTTATTCATACCAAGGACATCCAAACAAATATGCTTTAGAGCACAGACCCTCATTTAATAAGATGAATAAGATTTATTCAGTCACTCCCTCGGTATGGAAGCTGAGAAGTGACATAATTCAAATGAAATCATGAAATAGATTTGCAATTTCAATTCCCATATATGACAGCATATGCGACAAAATGAAAATCAAAATGAAATAATCCAAATTTCATTTTCATTTACATGTTCGAAAAAGCATTATTACTGCCAAAATGGAAATGAAAATGAAAACTCCATTGACATTTAATTTTCCATGCACTTCTCAACTTCCATATCTCAGATCATCTTTAAAATTCAGAATGCATTTCCTGCCGTCTTGCACCATTTTCTTCAACTTATCATCTACACCCAAGGTGATGTTATTAGTCCTACAATCAGGCCTCTAGAGTGCAACTATTTAATTGCCTTAACCATTATACATGGTTGGAGGCTCTCATACTAAACAAGGAGAGTCTGGTTGTGAGTGTCATTGTTATAGTATTTTCCACATTTAACCTGTTTAATTTAGATTATGCTGTCTAGCACTTTGATTAACTTAACTAGTTGCTTAACAGACACAACATTAGGCTTGAATTGTTTTCTATGGGCTGCAAAGATGGCAACTTCCCACCTGCATTTCCCATTCTTGACGCCTATGTTTCAAAGG